>NW_011889019.1:2213734-2267313 GCF_000151845.1 Pteropus vampyrus
TGAGCAAGAACATGTGCCCCATAATTGAGTAAAGTGGTTAAAGGCGTGTGGTAGATGATCTCCAAAGTTGACTGCCATCATTTCCTTTCTTCTCTCTATGCATATGTTATTTCAGCCATCAGGAGGTGGAATACATTTTGCCTCCCTTTAAATCAGGTCTGAGAGAGAAATGGAGGGGTAGGGAGATAGGTAGGGGTACAAGGGGTAAAATACTTGGTGATAGAAGGAAATCTAACTATGAGTGGTGAACACTCACTACAATATATATATACGATGTACTGTGAATTGTACACTTGAAACTTATTGGATTTTGTTGATCAACGTCGCTCCAATAATTTTTAACTAAAAAAGAATCAGGTCTGGCTTTATGACTTGTCTCAATTAGAAGAATATAGTGGAAGTGATCTTGGGCCAGTTCTGGGCCTAGCTTCTAAGAGGCCTACCAGCTTCCACTTAGTCTCTGGTAGAAGCCAGTCACTATGTTAGAGATGTCACTATCTTAAGACCACCATGCTCTGAGGAAGCCCAATCTGGCCCCATGGAGAGGCCACGGGGGAGAGCACCGAGGCTCCAGAAACGTGAGTGAAGATTTCATGGGCCTTCCACGCTAGCTCAGCCAAGAGTTGAGTGCAGCTGAGTGAGTGACACCAGCTGATGTCACATGGCGCAGAATAAACACCCAGCTGAATCTGCCCAAATTCTTGACCCACAGAATTGTGAGAAATGATAAATTGTTTTTAAATTTTTGTAGATAATGATGACCTATCATTTCAGATCTCATAAATCAGTAGAATTCTCTAGGAAAGTCCTTTGAATTTACAGTAAGCAGGTCTCTCCAAGGGGTTGATATTTGCCTCTCAGAATATCTGAGGGTCCATAGAGAACCTAAGGGTGGAAGGATAATAATAAATATGAGGATTCCAGGAACCGCTGTTTTTCTACTCCTTCTTTTCTTTCTAGGCATATCTATTTCTCATTTTGAATGTACAACCTCGAACACAGATAATTTCTTTGGAAATGTGCATAATGCTCTTTTTTCCATTCTTACACATTCAGTTCTTTGAAAGCCACTGAAGTTAAATAGGACCAGGAAACATATGGGAAGGCATTCAAACAGGAGATTCACAGACTGTATCCTGGAATAGGATATACCTAGAGGCCAGGTATTAGTTTAAAGGAATGGAGACTTTGGTAATGGGAGAGTTCTAGGCATGGTAAGAAATTTGGGCTGGGGAGATTACAGGAGAGTGAAGTGGATAAGTCTGGAAAGGGCATCCATCCCAGGAAACAAACAATTTTATTCTAAGTTAAGAGCTAATCAAAATGGAGAAAATCTCACAAATAGAGTGCAAGGAAGAAGGTAACTTTAAAATGAGGGATAAAAAGCTTTTGTCCTAAGGGGTGGATGGTTTTTCAAGAAAAGAACGTTTGGCATCAAAAGGTCAGAATAATCTGCAGTGATGAGTATTCTGTAAAAATTCCACGCGGACTGATTGATTTATGCCTTGTTCTAAAAAAAATTTGTGCTCAGCATGTGCTCTGTACCCTTGGAATTTCTTATATTTTGGTAAGCATGGAAGTACCCACAAGGTAGAGACTACCATCTGCAACTCTATCCCCCAACAAACCTAGGACAATGCCAGGAAAAGACATGTTTGTGGATGTTGATGATGATGATGAAGACCATGACTCCATTCCTCAATGCATGTTTATCTCAAGAAAATAGGAAGACGAGAAGGCAGGAATTCCATAAACTATCAAAGGAGGAATTCAGGTGACAGAAGGAAGCTGTAAATCAGAATTCTTTGGATGCAAGTGGTAAACACTCCACCTGTTCTAGCTGAAGAATTTATTAGCTCTGATATCCAAACACCAGAACAGCAAGGGCACAGGGAGGCTTTGGGGTGACTGGAACCAGGGTTCTGACCAGGAAGTTGGTCAGGTCTTCATTTCTCTTTCCTTCTTCCTCTTTTTTTTCCATCTGTTGTCCTCATTCTCTCACACCATCCTGCTTCACAAGGCTTGACTTATGGCAACACTCTCAGCCTTACACCTCAGCTTCAGCATGGAGTGGAGATGCTTTCTTTCCTCAGTTCTAATGTGAAAAACCCAGAGAAGGGCTCTGATTGGCCTGTATTGGGTCATGTGTCTATCCTCAGAGCCAGGAGCTAGGAACCTATGGTTGACAGCCTTCAACTAGTACCAAAGCTAACGAGAGCAGCAGGAAGGATGAAGAACACGTCTCTACACAGACAGTGATTCATCTGGGTCTGTATGTCCTGGAGACAAACTCGCCAAGGACGACTGACAGAAGGCCAGGGTTCTCTGGCTCCACTGAGCTCCTGTGTCCTCTAGATACATCTCAAGGTCCTCATTCTTCCCCCTAGAAGCCCCAGGAAGAGGTAAACACAGAAAGTGGAATGACTGAGTCACTATGTTCTGGAAACGGGTCTGGTTCTTGGCCTCCCGCCTGCTCCTGAGGTCTCCATTCCAGGTGGCATTGCTGGCTGCAGAGAGGCGGGAGGGCACTGAGAGCTGGCAGCGATGAGCCCCCTGTGGGGCATGGGGGGGACACAAAGTGAGCTCTGGCACAACTCTGTGACCAGCTTTCCATAAATTCAGGCAAATTACTTAACTGCTTGGTCACAAAATACTTTAAATCTTTATTCAAACTTTCTTCCTTCACGCTATAACTACCTAGAAGCTTCTAGCTAAAAAGTCATTGGTCTTTTTCTCTGTCTCTCTTTTGGTTGAAGAGGTGGGCCAATTTAGGGGCAGAATGGTGAGGCAAATAGTCAATAGATGCTTCAATCTTCTTCTTCAGGAGTAAAAATGATAAACCAATCATTCTCCAATGAGTTAATTCTACACTTCTGGGATCCTAGTTCCAGGCTGGGCACACTGCATGGCACAGGATGTAATTCTCTGCTCACAGACCCAGCCTAACATGAACAATAAAGAGTGGCCCCAATCCTAAATTTTCAGAGGAGGGAGAGGTGGCCACTTCTCCTGGAGTAAAGTCTTCATAAAGAAGGTGCATTTGATCTAGAACTTGAAGGACGTATAGAATTTTAATAGAAGTTAGGCATTTACAAAGGAAATAGTGTAAGCTATGAAGCAGCTCAGAGAACAGAAACGATATGATTTGGGAGTAGAGGGTAGACGAGCTGGATGTCAGAGATGTGTGTTAAACAACAGTGGAAACAAGGGGAAGGCAAGCTGGAAAGCACAGGGCAGCTGAGATCGTGGAAGATGTGGTATGTAAACTAAGACTTGAGATTTTATCTGGTAGGAAACGGGGAGCTGCCGAATGAGTCTGATCAGGGCATACCCTTATATCAAAGTATTGTTTTGGAGAGCATCATCTGGTGACTATGTGCATGAAGGACCAGCAAGGCAAGAGAATTGAAACAATAGTGCAGAAGAATGGAAATCCCCCTGATTTATTCCAAAAACTTCTGAGCTAACTTGCAAGCAAATGACTCCTAAGGCAGATCAGAGGCAAGAAAGCACAGAAATCAGGAAAGGCAATGACCAACATTGCTAAATGCTTTCAGAGGGTCAAAAAGGCCAAAGATTGGAATAAGCAAATGGATTTGGCAATGGGGAAGCCACTGAAGGCCTTCAAGGAAGCCATTTCCTTACAGAGGAGAGAGGAGCTAGGTGGAGGGCATAGATGGTAAATGGGCAGCAGTGTAGATGATTCAGTGAGGACAAGAAGGGCTTAGGAAGGCCTAGGATACTGGCCAAGGGACACACAGTTAAGTGGCAGTTTCACCAAGCTCCGGGGCCTGTGTGTTTGTGGGCAGAAGTAAAAGACCCAGGAGGGCAGTAAATTTAGAGGGTGCCCAGGCAAGATGTGTAGGAGGTGGAGGGGAACAGCGTCTAAAAAGTACCAGAGCAGATGGGTTAGGCCTGGAATTAAGAGAAGAGGAAAGGAAGCCAGGATGGATAAGAAGACGAGGTGTAACAGAACTACTAGAAAGTCGATGCCCAGAAACCTTGGTCTGCTCATAGGTAAAAGAGAGGTGAGGTTCTTAGCTGAGAGGAGGGTGTGGAAGGAGGAAGCTGGAATAGCAACTGAGGAGTTAATACATGGCCCTTCTCCATGGTAAATGGGGCAAGCAGGGTGAGCCACATCAGAGGGTAAAGTTGGGATAACTCGAGGGGTGGTGAGATGTAGAGGGCAGGTAGAGGGACAAGATTAGTCTTAGAAGGTGCAGAGAAAACACACTCTGTACCAGGAATGAAGCAGTCACAGCAGGGAGGCTGGACACAGGGCCCAGGGAGTCAACCTGGACAGGTCACAGACAGAGGTAAAGTAGTCAGGGCTGCCTCAGGGAGCAGAGCTCAGGGTGGGAACAGGTGAGGGCAGGTGTATGGGGTCTTAGATCTGGAATGGAGGAGGCTGCCTGTCTTCAGCCCTGGAGAATGGCTGGGTAAAGGTGGTGGGAGCATTGGCTCTCGGGAGTGAGGTGAGCTCAGAGGTGGCAGTAGGAAGTGCGCTGGACTAGAGTCAGAACAGAAAGGCTGAGAGGCAGTATATAGCTTATGGCGAGGAATTTGGCCCAGGAGTCAAGGGCAGATCCTTACTCTGCAGCTCTCTAGCTGTGTGGGTATTCCTGGACAAGTCATCCAGCCTGTCCAAGCCTCGGTCTCCTGATATCAGCTCTCCTGATATGGGGAATGAAGATAATTCCTATAAAGTAGTTAATACAGTGCTGGGGACAGAGCAACACTCAGTAAACGCTAGTTAGTATGTCTGTCTTCTTCTCCCATATACGCTCAGTACCTGACACACAATGGGAACTCGATAAATATTTTTGAAAGAATGAATTATTATGATTATTACCTGTGTAGCCTTGAGCACAGGAAATTGTGAGCTCCACAGAGTTCTGCACTATATTTTACTCTTCTAGCTCCTAATGCAGTGTTTGCTAAAGGAACCTGCTTACATTTACTACAATTCAGTTTCCTCATCTATAAAGTGGGGCTAATAATATTTGCTTTACCTCAAGGTCATATGAGACAACATATGTAAACCGTGACACAGCTGTGGGTTTTGCATGAGTGCATTTACATACACACACGCGCATGTGCGCAGCCACACAATATATGGCTGCTGTTTGCAGCAGAGGCAGCGCCTGGGCCCCCTGGGGAGCCCAAGCTCTTCTACCCTGTTTGACAGGAGCTGAATGATAGGCCCACTGAGCTGCAGGAATGCCCTGTGAAAGGGAGACGATAGGAATTTTTTGAGGGCCTGTTCAGAAGGTGGCTGGGGTTTTCTTCAGCAGGGAGGAAGTCTGGAGCTGGGCACTGTATTGGACATGAGGCATGCAGGAGGCTGCTTTGAGTCAGCCTGGCCTGATGCCTGGGTTGGACACACAAAGAGACAGGTCCATAGACCCAACTCACAGGTCCTGGTGAGAGGTAGAGAACAGATAGGTCTCAGCTGGCAAAGGGTAGGGCTGTCTGTGAAGATAAGGACCAGGTGGGCTCCTATTGGTCCAGCTCATGGGGAATGGAGATGGCCAACTTCAGCTTAGAAAATGTCTGTACTTTTAGCCCAGGGTTGTGTCCAACCAGAGCCCTGGCTCAGATTCTAGCTGGTTTGCAGGCCCCTCTTTGTGACAATGAACTTCTCTCATGATGACTATCTGTTTGGAATTTCTCATATAAGTTACTGTTGGAGCTACCCTTCCCCCTTGCCTGTCAGGATACATGGGCCAGGCTGTGTTGGCCCCTGTTCCCCTCTGCCCCACTGGATCTCCACATACTCTCTCCAGACCCTGTGGATACGCTGTTCTGCTTGCTGGCCTCCACTCCCTGTTTGCCCTGGCTATCCCATCCCAACGGGAAAATCAAGTTCTTTCTGGTTTTCCCTCATGCTGCAGCTAATGGGAGTGTGCCTGGCTGTGTCCTGAGAAATAATGATTGGAGGAAGCAGCAAAGTCTTCTAGTGGCTATGAAGTGTTAACCGATGAATTAAACTCTTCATTTTGATTTGACACTCTAGAAGATACTCTTGCTTTAAAAAAATATTAAGCTGCCAACTATGAAAGGCGTTTGTTCAGAAGGGTCTTTGTTGCCAAGCTGGCTTGAATTCCCTTAGCCATGCATTAACACTAATCAGAATCTGGCTGTGCGAGCAAATGTGCGTTAAAGTTTAGGGATAGAAAATGTCGTGTATGAAGTATTAGTGAGAAAGTACCATGTATACCTATTTATTCTTTAAAGTGCTTGCAGTATAAAAATTACCCACCTGACTGGCAGTTAAAATAGTTATTTTAATTACAAATGAAAGACACATGGCTATAATCTAAGATATTAGGTAACACAGACATTTTATGTTTGAACCATCCATCTGGATTAAAGCCCCTGCTAGAGCTGGTACATTCTGATTGCAGAAGACCAGCAGGTAAATCCTTGCGATTCAAAGTGGGGGTTGGGACTCGTGGCATCGGCAACATGTGGAAGCATGTTAACACTGCAAAATATCTCGCCCCAGATCTCTGAGTCAGAATCGGCATTTTAACAAGATGCCCAGGTGATTCAGGGCACATTAAAGTTTGAGAAAGGCCATCTGGATCAGTGTTTCTCAAAAAACAGCCATTTACATCAGAAATACTTAAAGAGCTTGGAAAAAGTGCAAATTTCTGAGCCCACCCAGACCTAGGCTCCAGACAGAAGCCTAGGAATCAACATTCTAAACAAACTTCCAGGTGTTTTTCATGTTTACCAAACTGCGAGATCCACCCCTTAGTCTATCCAATGTCATTAAGATCCATTAAGGACCAGTTGACATGCGGCATTCCGGCATTCCGAGTCCAGGACGAAAGGATTTGGATGGACATCATCTCTGCCATTTAGGGGTTTTATAACAACATCGCTACAGCTGAACATGCAGAGAACAGCTACCTGGAAAATTATATTATTGACTAATTTACAGTGCATTTGAGTCTCCCTTCCATATTTGTGAATACATGTTCTCCCTGAGGGTGGAGAATAACAGACACACTATCCTCATTCTTCTTAGTTCCACTGGAGCTCTGTGGACTCCCACTCAAGGGGCCATTCATTCTCTTGGGCTACTGAGAGCCAAGCCCACAGCTCAGCCACTTGAGCGTCTGCTCAGAGCAAACAGGAAACCAGCAATTAATTTCATTAGCTTTTTCCTATAAACCCTCCCCTATCCTCCTTGTGCCAACACCCTCCCCAGGAAGGTAGGGCCCGGCCCTCCGCAGCTCTGCCCCAGTCATTCCCAACACACAGGTCAGGAAAGGGTCAGATTAAGCTCGGACATCTGCAAGCACTCGGTCTTTGGGGATGGAGGTTTCTTGTTTTCCTTTCGATGTTTGCTTTTGGTTCCTTCAGAAAGAGAGATATTCGAACCATAACCCTCTCTTTTAGAGATAAGAGCAACAGCCAGCATCTTTTGAAATTCAATGTACGACAAGTGGAGATGGGGCAATGTGTGATAGGAGCCCAGCTGGAGGTCTCTGGACTCGGAGCTTAATAAATGGCACATCAACAGTGGTCCTTTAATAGAACAGTGTCTAGCTTGAGTTGACCCAGCCCAGATCTTGGGACTCAAAACACAGAGCCCAATGTCTTGCAGTGTGTTTATGTGGTTGCATAGTGCTTTCTGGTTTACCAACCCATATGACTCAGTCCTCCTGGGGATCCAATGGGAGTTATTTATCCTCCCCCCGCTGCCCTTAAATGCAAAACTAAGGCCAGAGGTTAGTCATGTGCCTATCACACAGCTGGAAAGTGGCAGGGCTGAGTCTTGAATTTGCTTCTTCTGACTCCAAATTCTAGTTTCTTTTTACCCAACATAATGCCTTATTTTTCTTCTATTCATGATCTAACATATCACTTCAAATAGCCCAGGGATTCCTTCTGGCAAAGCTCTCTCTAAATTATACCAGTGAGTGCAAAACTAGCACGTGATACCCCCTCAGCAGGTGTGGTGGCCAAAAAAGAGTTACTGCTTCTTTACTTTGTAGTTCTGGCAAATTCTCAGAGGTGTAGGTGCAAAGTCAATGCCAGATGGCTCTTGTGGAGAAGTCTCCACAGCCTGGCTGCTGTGGAATCACCCTGGGAGAAACATCTTTGCAGCTGAGGAATATGACAAGACCCGGCTGGAATCCGGACCACACGAGCTGCATGTGGCAGCACAGCCGTAACTTGGCTCAGCTCCACTTTCAATGTTCAAGGCTCACAGTGAAATGAAATGAGGGAGGAGGAGGAGCTCTAGTGAGAGCAGCATCTAGGAGGCATTACTGCTTGTCTTGAGAGCCCCCTCCAGGCCTGGCTGTGGATGGTGATGAAGCTCCACTGTGACAGCACAAATAAGGCTCCTGTCCGCACAATCACTGGGCTCAACAGATAAACGCAGACCTGTTGTCAGAAATGACAATCTGGGTATTACAAATAACTGACTCAACATTGTGATTGCTGGAGCCGAGATTCAGAAGGAAAGTGGAACCTGAGTGGAAACTCACAGTGACCAGGAGATTCTACTCCTGGAAGGGTCTTGCAATAGCTGAGAGAACTTCTCACAGAGCCTGCCTGCCCATGTCCAGGAATGATATGTGCACCTTTGATGTATTATTCCAAGGATTCCAGCATGTGCTCCTTCATCGCTGTGTGAAACAATTCCTACATACAGAGCATGAGCTGGGGCCAAGCTGGGGCAGTGAGCCCTGTATTAGTCTCCTAATACCACAAACTGGGTGGCTTAAAACAGAAATTTATTCTCTAACAGTTCTGGAGGCCAGAAGTTCCTGACCACAGTATGGTCAGGGCCTCATTCCTTCCAGTTGTTCTAGGAGAGAACATCTTCCTTGCCTTTTCCAGCTTCTCATGGCTGCAGGTATTGCTTGGTTTGTGGTGGCCTCACTCCAACATTTGCCTCTGTGGTCACATTGCCTCTTTCTCTCTCAAAACTCTCTCTGCCTCTCTCCGTAAAGAAATTATGTGATTGCATTTAGGGCCCACCTGGATAATCCAGGATAAGCTCTTCTCAAGATCTTTGACTTAATCACATCTTTTGCCATATAAAGTAATGTTCACAGCATACAAAGATTAGGGCATGGATGTATCTTTAGGTGGGAGGCACCATTCAACCCAATAGAGACCCTTTGAATTAACTCTTATTTTCCCATAAGATGTGTCAGTTAAGATCATAATACTAGTAGCTGGGGAGTATACTAGGTGCTTCACATGCTTATTGAATCTTCCCAATAATCCTGTATGGCCACTATTTGTATTTCCCATCATAAAGAACAGAAGCTCTGGAGTCCATATTCCTTCAGCTTCACCTGAGGTTTTGGTTTGTGTCCTTGGGGCCCAAAGGTCCTCAGGGCCCCTAAGGGAAGAGGACAGAACGGCTCTGAGCCCCTAACTTTCAACCACAGCACTTCCACCCTGATCTGATTTAGATGTTAGGAGGTTGTATAAGATTCTCCTTCTATTCCAAAAGGTAACACAGAAAAAGTTTGCAAACCACAGCCCTGAACTTCACAGTCTTGTGTTGTTTGAGCGGGGGCCCAGATTCAGGTGCTTCACCTCTGGAGGCAGACACACCTGGGCTCAAATCTCCTCTCTATCTTGTCCTTGGTCTGTGTCCCTGGGAAAGTTACCTAACCTCTCTGAGTACCATATTTCTCATCTGTGCCATGGAAATGAAAATAGTACCAACTTCAGTGGATTGCTGTGAGAATTGAATGAGATAATACACCTATAATGCTTAAAAAGTGCTCAATAAAGAACAGCTACTATCTTCATTGATATCTTCACTCACTTGTGCATTTCTCTATTGATCAGTTCCCTTAATATTCAGTCTGGTACCTCCTGAATGTGAAAATTTTTATCCAGAATAGGTGGGTCCAGCTGTTTTTTTTGTTTTTGTTTTTTTTCCCCACTAGAGCTTTCAGAGGAGGGGATGGCATCAGCCCAGGGCAGTGACATGCAATGTCACTCTTCCTGGCTCATGTAAGAGGGCACTGTCATTCACACTATGCCCAAAGGGTCTGAGTCACATGCATGGTGATGAATTCAAGGTACAGCCATTGCCTCAGACAGGAGTCCCCAAAGAGGCTATGATGACAAACTCGTAAAGGCTGGCCCGGAGGGAGGTGTGAGACTTTCTTGACATCTTTGATAATTGCAGAGGTTTATTTACCGACATCTGTGGTGTTCCAGATGACCTTGTAGTAAGCAACTGCTGCCTCAGTGGCCAAGCATAACTCACTGTAAGGTGCTACATAAGTGGCAAAGGGATACTTATCTGCCTCTTTGAAGGGCTTACGATTACCTTTGCTTCCAGATAAATGAAACATGTGAGTTCCAGGAGGCAGGCTGACTGACCAACCTCTTCCACATATTCCAAAACAGCTGCTTGAAGCATAGGTTCTGACTGGATTTTAAAATGTGTCATAATGAGAGCTTAGCATTTATTGACTGCTTACCATCTGCCAGGCACTGGACTAAGGACTTTATCTGCATGTTCTCATGTTCCCCAAATTAACCTATTATCCCTTTTAACAGATGAGGCACAGGAGGTCAAGTGGCTCCCTGAAGGTCAGTTAGTCGTGAAGTCACAGTGCGTGGTTCAGACTGGGTCTGTGGCAGTTCCTGGAAGCTGAGCTCTCGATCCAGCTCAGGGTTCTCGAGAAAGCGGTCACACTGCCTGCTCTTGTGCATCTCGTTTTGGACAGGATCTCGTCCAGATCATTAGAAACAAATGTTCTATTCAGTAACAGTGGTAGTTAAGCAAAGCAAAACAAACAAGAAAACACCGCCACTGTCAACACGACCCAAACTAACAAAAATTTGCTTTGGGCCAGATTCTCTTATAAATCACAGAAACCTACAACTACAGGCTCTCAAAAGGAACAAACATGAGCACCGACCTAACCATTTCTCTCAAGGCATAGAGGTGTGCCAGGGTGACAGATATGCTCTCAGATGAAGGTGTCAGGGGTAGGGAGAACTTTCTGGAAAGTGGGTTCCAAGAAGCAGGGTGCTCATTTTAAGAAAAGAGGCACCACTCTGAGGAGAAGGAAATGCTCCAAAAAGAGTCTGGCACAAGAGTGTATCTGGCATTGGTGGGCCTTCTGCAGGGGACTATGGTGGACATTTAGAATGAGAAGTAACAGAATTGAGGCATGGAAGCGGGGTGGGAAAAAGGGAGTGAGTGATAATACAAAGAGTAAATTTTTACTGTGGCCCTGGGGAAGTGGGCTTATTTCTAGCAGCATCAGCGATATCTGTCAATAACAGAGGCAGCAGCTGATAGTCACTGAATGCTTATTGATGAGTAATATGCACATTAACGATTTTGTTGAATCTTCACAACAACTTTATAAGGTAGAAACTATTATTAGCCCCATTCTACTAATGAGGAAACTAAGGCTCAGCAAGGTTAGGCTCCTTGACCGAGGATACACAGCCGGAAAGCCGCAGAAGCCGATTCAAATCCAGGCCCGCAGGATCCTAGAGCTCATGTTCTTACACAGTTTTCTTCTTGCTTTTCACCTGGCTGGTCCCCTGCACCTCAGTCTTTTGAAGGCAGTACGTTTTTGATGCGGTGGGGACCGTCTCCTTGTACTGACTGTATCTATTACATTAGAGTGTGATGGACTCTGCACACCCTGGATATTGGATTTAAAGTGTACGAGAAGTTAAAGACGCACTCCACAGGAGGATAGAGGAGGAGATGGTGGGGAGGACTTAGAAATAAGAAGGGGCAATGACATTTATTAACACACATCATAAGCTTTTGCCACTTCCTGTGTCAGTCAGAAGTGGGTTTGAATTTGGGGGACAGGCCCTATGAGGTCCTCCTCTCTCTCATTCCTGTACCACCCCCAGGGCTGCATAGGGGGGAGTCTCTTCCTTCTTTGCCTCCTCTAGCCCCTGCAAGTATCCTTTGGCAGCCCTAGCAGACAAGTGGGGGCTACTGGAAACAGGATATTCATAAAAAGGGTAATTCCATGATAAACCTCTGGCTCCCTCAGCCCAGGGCACCTTAGGTGAAGGGTGTGGTTTAAAGACAGAGAACTGGGCATTCTGTGCCTTCTCGGGCTAGAAGAGAGGATGGGCACATCGCATGCCAGCTGGCAAAAGAAAGGGGACGATTTCTTCTTTCTCAAAAACAGTTCAGTGCATTTATTGGAGATAGCAGTGAAGGACAGTAGAAATTAGTCACTCTTTTAAGAAAGCAGTGATCTCTTGCTTGCTGCCCTAATCCGTACCCTAAACCACACTTGGAGAGCTAGAGCATGTCCTTTCATTTTAATTAACAAATTTTATTTTTTCAGAGCCATTTTAGATCCACAGCAAAATTGAGCAGAAAGTATAAAGAGTTCCCATGTACCCCCGGTTCCCCCCGACCCAAACCTCCCTCACTATCGACATCCTGCATCACAGTGGCGCATTTGTTATAATCGATGAACCTACCTTGGCACATTATTATCACCCAAAGCCCATAGCTTACATTAGGGTTCACTCTTGCTCGTACATTTTATGGGTTTGGAGCATATTCGTTTTTTATCTGATAGGAAAAGGAAGAGATGACTGGCTCATGGCCACCTAGTGGGGCGAGGCTGCAGCCAAAATTAGACTCTAACCCCTGGTTGGCACTCACACCCACACCTTCTTTGCCATAAAATATAACCAACTAGTCTCCCAGGGGCCAGATAACAAAGAAGAGAGGCAGAGAGAATCCATAGGGATGAAACTAACAGGAATCAATTTCATGGACCCGAAAAAATAGAGACCACTCCTGCCCTGCTGCTTCAAGGTGGCTGTTCAATGGTTTATTCTCACCCCAGAAGACAATAAGATGAGACTAAGAGACCGTCTGGAAATCCAGGAACAGCTGGACTCTCCACTCAAGTCTCAGGGCCTATATTAGCAGCGAGCATAAAAGTGCATCAGGTTACTCTGTGATTCCATCATTCGAGCGAGCTTGGGAGCTAGACCTGCGTTCAGCCCGGGATCTGCAAGTTACCAGCAGTAAGTGCAGGATTGCTGTAAGAATTACATGATGTAATAAGCATCAAGCCTGTGGATCAGCGGTCCTCAAGACCACCCCCAGTTCAATGATTCTCTAGGAGAAGCTTCAGAACTCAGTATATAGTACTCACAGTTAAGATTCATTACAGTGAAGGGATTCAACGCAAAATAAGCAAAGGGAAAAGGGGCAGAGTGACGTCTGGAGGAACAAGCTTCCAAGAGTCCTCTCCCAGTAGAGTCACACAGAATGTGCTTAATTCCCCCAGCAACAGGCTGTGACAACATGTGCGAAATGTTGTCTACTAGGGAAGCTCATTAGAGACTCAGCACCCAGGTTCTTATTGGAGGCTGGTCACGTAGGCACCCTCTGCCTAGCACATACCAATATTCCAGACTCCCAGAAGGAAAGCGGGTGTTCAGCATAAACCAGTTTGTATATATAGTTTAGGCACAGTGAGCCACTCTTATTCGTCCAGGGGATAGTAGGAATGCTCCCTAAATCCAAGTTCCCATATACCGACCAAAGACCAACCTTGTAAGCAGGGTTTACTAAGGATGACAGTCTTAGGCCTGCTATGTTAACTCTTTTCTACACAGCCTGCTTCATTGTTTGGCCCATAGTAGATGTTCAATAAATTATAGTTATTATTGCAAGCAGCATCACATTTTTGTATCTTTCTCTACAGCAAGGAGAGCTCAGCATACCAACCCTAGTGTCCTCCAAGTCAAACCAAGTACCCACTTGGAAAATGAGGAACACTTGCACACACATATCTGTACACATAAGTGTGTATCTAAGATAAAGTAACTGCTTAAGTAATAAAATTTTTCCTTTCCAAATGTTAAATCATTATTCTTTCACTTCTGGTCTTAGTTTGCCACTTACAATTCTGATTAGCATGCTTTCTGTATCTTTAACTGAGTTGTTGATAAAAAACAGGTTCATCAAGTCAGGACCCAGGACAGAGCCCCAAGCACTTAAAACCTCCCTTCAGGCTCTTGAATCAACTTTCAGGATGACATCCTGCTACGAGACTAATCATCTGGCTTATGGATCAACATAATAGCTACAATAATATGTGGGGAGGATGTTAACTGCTTCACTAAAATAAAAATAAACTATGTCTACAGCATTCTGCCAATCCACGAGCCAAACGCCTCCTTGCAAGGAAACAAGGTTAACTGTACATGAATTATTCTTAGGCAGCCAATGCTAGCTCCTAGTGATCACACACTGTGTCCTAAAAATTTATAAGCCATTTGTTTGAACTTACTGTTCTTTAATTGACAGATGCACTCTTTTAAAAAATTTTCCCTGTTTGAAACAATTTGCCCGTTCTTTCCTTCGACTGCAGGTTTCCCAGCCCCTGCGATGCATCTTGTTTTGTGATTTAATGTCAGATGATCAGATGTGCACCTCACCTGCCTTAGGCTGCAGTTCTCTTAGTAGATTATCGGTTCTACCTGTTCAAGTTTTAAGGCTTATCGTGAAGAAGACAGAAGTCAGAAGTTTTACGTTCTCTCTCTTTTCTATCACTTGAACATTATAGTCTATGACCCCTCCCACCAACGACCTATTATATTTCTCATCCTTTGTTATTTTAGAGAAGAAATATAACAATACGTCACTCTAGGACATCGATACTTAGGAAAAGCAGTCATTAAAACCCATTAAAATTACAGGGGATTCATTATACTATTCTGCCTACTTTTGTATGTGTTTAAAATTCTTCGATAAAAATTTTTTTTTCAAAAAGTAATGAAAATTGTTTCAATAATATAAAAAAAAATGTTATTAGTCTGGATCTGGGGTCAAAGGGAAAGGAGGGGAGGGACTGAGTATGTGTTTAGGGAGTAGACCAAGTAGATATAGAATCACGCAGAAATCATCAACGTCTCTAGGGCCTTACAATCCTAAACCCAAAAGCCAATATGCACACTCTTAGTTCTCTCTCCCTTTAGGGTGGTGATGGCCAAGGAAGAGAATTATGACTCCACTACCCCAGTGCTCACTTGCATTGATTTCCTGACTTGCCCTGCTATAAGCACCTACTCCAGGTTTGCATCTAATTTTAATGGCAACTGGTTAATTTTCATATGTTCTTAGTGCTTGTGTCTTCTTTGTGTTTTCTCTTGGTGGTGGTGTCTTTTTGAGCACACGAGATCCCACAAGACAGTTTCCATGCCTTTAATCTTCTTCACCTGGTGCCCATCTGTAGTTGGGCCTCAGGTCACAAGGGCTGGGCTCTCAGTCTAATTTTCTAGTCAACACTCCAGGCAGGAGGAAGGAGAGAGGCAGAGAGGACCAGAAGCAGCCTTCTTGTACAAAACCAGGAGGGTTGGGTCACAGCCAGCTACCTAGGAGAAGTCTCTGATCCACAGAAAACAGGACACACTGTATCAGTAAGAAACACTCAGAACCATTTTTCAAAACTAACACCTGGAAAGGAATGAATGCAGATCCCCGTTCAATGCGCACGCAGACTCATTCCACCCTCAAAGAGCTTCACAGTCATTATTAAAGAACACATTTCAGAACATAATATTATTAGGCTATTGATTGTTGTTTGTTTTGATGTTTAATTCAGTAACAGCTCGGGTTGTGGAGAGCTTTAAATGAAACGGATGCTCTGAAGACCTGCACAAACGTTCCAATTTTCCACTGGGTTTCACCAGGAGCTTTGGCAATACCACGGGGACTGGGAGCTCCTGGTGCCCCCAGTTTCTTACAGGCGGGGAACTCAGGGGCCGGCTGCTGAGCAAGGTTCCGAGGTCTTTTGTTACAGCAAATAGAAAAGGTGGAGAGTTTCACATGAATCCAAACAACATCCACTCCCTCTGCCACCACGCATTAAATGATCTGGGACCAAAATTCAATACACACCTTGGGCAATCTTGCGGAACGGTACCCTCGCATCTCTGCGGCATCGATGTCCCAGGAGGAATGGAAAAGAAAATAAAAGGCTCTTCTCTGAACATACATGAAGATAGAGAGACCACAGTGGGAAACCCCACTTGGACGACAGGCCTGAGGGTTCCAAAGGTACAGCCGGACTCACCCTGCGGCAACTCCTCCTGGCCCCTGAAGCTGGTGGGTGGGCAGGACCCCAAGGGTGAGTGGAAAATCCAGGGACAAGCAAAGCCTGAGGCTAGACTTAGAGGCGGCTCAGCCTTAACATCCCTGGAGCCCTGTCCATTCCAACTCTAAACCTTGCCTAGAACCAGCCCCCGCCCCCCGCTCCGCCCCAAGTCTATACCTGTGTCTTCTTCATGTTTTCACTTCCCCTTCTTTTGCCTGGACACGTGGTTCTCCAAGTGTGTGGTCCCCTGACCAGCAGCATCAGCACCATTTGGGGACTGGTTTAAAATTTCTCAGATCTCACCCTAGAGTTTTCACATCAGAACTCTGAGGATGATGCCCTGCAATTTGTGTTTTGAAAAAGGACTCCAGGTGATTCTGACGCATGTTCAGTTTGAGAACCACTGACTCACGTGGACTATTTGCAACACGTCTTAACGATATCCTGCCTCCAATCCATCCCTCACCTTTCCACCGGAGTCACCTTCTAAAACACAAACCTCATTCGCTTCAATGCCTGGGACAGCCTGGCACATAATAGGTGCACAATAAATATTTACTGCTGACTAAATGAAATACGACCTCTACTTTTAAAACTTTGTTGGCTACTCATGGCCTATACAAAATAACCTAGAAACTCCTCAGTAAGGTTGACTAATATTTATTTGATTATTTCTTGTCAGTACTATTTTTATTAGTAGTTATCGTTTGTGGAGCCTTCTAGTCACAATTTGCAAAATACCTTGTATTATGATATTTATTCTTTTTTAACCCGTCAACCCTGAGAGAGGTGGGTAAGTGCTCTTTACAGATGAGGAAAGTGAGGCTCCGAGAGGTTATGTAACTTGTCTAAGGACTTAAAGGCACCAAGTGATGAGCTGGAGTTCAATCCAGGTTTGCTTGTCTCCAAGGCTCATGCTTTAAATATATTTTTTCAAAATCAGATCTCAATGGCCGTTTTAGACTCTTCCCACCTACACACTCTCTCAAGGCTCTGGTTTATGCTGTAAGCGTCTGTGAAGGCTCACCTGATCTTCTTTCAAGACAGACTGAGCTACTTGCTAATTATACCAATGACCCAGTGCATTATAATAGGTGGCTTTTGGAGGTCTAAAAATCCTGCAATGAATATTTCCTGAAGTGTAGTCCTCAGATCATCTGCATCAGAATCACTGGGAAGCATTTGAAAATGTAGAGCCCCAGGCCACGTACACACCCTGCCCCACCAATTCTAACACAGTGGGCCTGGAGGACAGTCTGGAAATGCCCCTTTCTGAAGTGCCCTACTCCCCCAGGGTTATTCTGCATAGTGATGTCTGAGGCCCACTGCCTTGGAGTGTAAGCTCGTCTTGTCTACACAGGCTCCCTGCAGCAAAGGCACAGGCCGTCAGAGGATAAATGAATGAGCCTTTTTCTCTTTAAAGGATTGAGATGGGGTGGATTGTCCCATAAAACACTCACAGCAGAAAACAAGCCACGGCAAAGACCAGCTTACCAGATGTGGTGCCAGCTGTCGGCACATAAGAAACAAGCCTGAGTGTGAACAGAAGACACATGTTTCGAGCCACAAAAACTTGACGCATCGACTTTGGCAAGCCTTGCCGACCACGCAGTGCCGATAATGTTATTAACGCTGAATGTATTTGCCTGACCTTATCAGGCCTTATAAAGAGCACAGGAGTCTAATTAAGTTCAGATGCCAGCACCTCTAACTTCTTTCTCAATAGCTACCCAGCCCATCATTTACCCTGATGTTCCTGAAATGATTGGTCTTTAAAGCCAGAGGAAGTTGGTCATTAGCATGTGTAAGGCGCTTGTCATGATTTGCGGTTAGACTGATCTCACACTCAGATGGAGAGTATTTCATTCTGCTTGGCGCAACACCAGCCGGCTGGGAGGAGATCCGGCCTTATCACCCTATCGCACTCACAGCGGGGCTCTGCCCTCCGTCTCCTTCTATTCAACATGCACACAGATGGATTGGAAGGGGACATTGATGGGCCTGCTGATCAAATGCGCAGATGACGTAAAGCTGGGGAGCAAGCCAAGATCCAAAAGGGATCTGTGATTTAGGAGTGATTTACAGGGGCTGCTGGCAGGTCTTACACTTGGACTGTTTCCACCCTCAAAACAAATATTAAATAGTAACTTAAAGTAATTGCAAACACTTATATAATATTGTGTGCCAGAAACTATTCTAAGCGTCTTTACACGTGTTAATTGATTTAATTCTCAACACCCTATGAGGTAGTTTCCATTGTTATCCTCATTTTTAAGATGAGGAAACTGAGGCAAACAAAGTTAAGTAACTTGTCCAGGGGACTGTAAAAGTTATAAGATGAACTTCCTTCTTCATTTCCACCCACCAAATTTCCCCTTTCTTTGTAGCTAGCTGCCCAGTGTCCTTGAATACTCCCATTGATGGAGAATTTACTACCTCCTCCAGAGGCACCCCCCTACCCCCCCTTTTTTTTTTTTTTTTTTGGTAAGCATCAACTTTGCAGGAAGTTATTTCTTATGTCGATTGTAGTGAAGCTGTATTTAACGATGGGTAGTTGAGTTGGCAATATTAACGTGGGGTGCCTGCCCCCCAAAGTACAAACTTATGAAGTCTATACTGATAGAGATACAGTGGACGAACTGCAGGAGGCGACAGAGCTCTGCTCTTCTTCGGGCTGTGCGTCCACACTCAGAGTGCTGTGTTCCGTTCGGGGCAAGTCAATGAACTGGGAGGCAATTGTCTAACGGGGCTTCCTGGAGAAGGGTGATCTAGTCAGTGAGAGAAACTGAAACCTGGACTTAGAGACTCTGATGAAGGAAATGAAGACATCTGAGTGGGCAAAGAGAAGACCGATGGGGCAGGGAGAGAGGTGAGTATGATGGCTGTGCCGGAGAATGGATTCGGGCCCACGACAGAGCCAAGGTGAGTAGGTGGGCAGGGAAGGCTGACTGTCTTTTTAAAGTGAACTTTTTAGTTTGGGATAGTTTTAGCTTTATGAAAAATTGCAAATAGAGTACAGAGAGTTCCCATATATCCCATACCCAATTTCCTCTATCATTAACATTCTACATTAATATGATACATTTGTTACAAATAATGAACCAATATCAATACACTTTCAACTAAAGCCCACACTTTATTCAGATTTTCTCAGTTTTCACTGATGTTTCCCCTTCTATTTCAGACCCTATTCGGGGTACCATATTACATTCAGTTGTCGTGTCTGTACAGAGACGTGTGGCTCTTCTCGACTGTGACAGCTTCTCACTTTCCTTGGTTTTGATGATCTGGACAGTTTTGAAGGGTATTGGTCAGGTATTTTGTTGAATGTCTCTCACCTGGGATTTTCCTGATGTTTTTCTCATGGTTAGACTGGAGTTATTGGTTTTTGGAAGGAAGACCAGAGAAAAAGTGCCATTTTCATCCCATCACATCAAGGGTCCACGCTGTCAATATGACTTGTCCCTGTTGATGTTGACCTTGATCACCTGGCTGAGGTAGTGTTTGTCAGTTTTCCTGGAAAAGTTGCTCTTCCCCTCCTTTCCATACTGCAGCCTTTGGAAGGCGGTCACTAAATAGTGCTCATACTTAAGGAATAGGGAGTTATGCTTTACCTCCTTGAGGATGGAGTATCTACAGACGTTGTTTGGAATTCCTTAACATGGGAGATTTGTGTACTCCCCCTTATTTATGTGTTTGTTCAATCATTTATTTACATTATATAGATTCACTGGTACTTATTTTTTACTTTGGGATATAGTCCAATGCTACTTTATGTTTTTGCTCAAATTGCTACAGCTTTGGCCATTGAGAGCTCTTTCAGTGGCTCCTGGACTCTTTGACATACCCCATCACAGTGGGTTTTCTGACCACTTCCTTACATTCTAGCACGACCAGATGTTCCGGGTTCCTCTTGTATATTTCCTGCCCTAGTCCTAGAATCAGCCATTTCTCTAGGAAGTCCTGGTTCCCTTTATTGGAGAATGGTTTTAGAAACCAAGATCTGGGGGCTAGGTATGCTTGTTGCTACGGGAGTGTCCACTGCTTGTAGGCCTTTTCAGATGACAGAGGAAGTATACTAACTCATGTATATATACACATATCTATAAATATTTCTATATGTAATCATCTGTATCTATATTAAGCTAAACATGAGTTCACACTGATGTCTCCAACTCAACATGAATCATTCTATCCTAGGGAAAGCTGATTTTTAAGCAACAACAACAGCAAAAATTCTGTGAGGGGATGGATGTGTTAGCTAACCTTATTGTGGTAATCATTTCACAATAGATACACATGTCAAATCATCACCTTAAAATTATAGTGTTACATGTCAATTATATAACGATAAATTTGGGGTAAAAACTACCATTGATAAAACATTCTGTAAAGCTGGAGCTAATTGCGTCTGGAGGTAGTGTGAATACATACATCACTGTGTGTATTCAAGCAAACTGGGCAGCTATAAGGAATCTCCTGCGGAGATCTGATGGGTAGAATTGGAAAAGTTAGTTCAATTTGATTATGTTCAAGGTCCCTTCCAGCCCTATGATTGTTGAAACAGAAATGCCATATAAGGAAAGGGTGTATATGGTTCCTCAGACAGATTTATTGTTTTCTAGTTTCCAGAAATCTAAGATCCAGGTAAGGAGAAAGAGCTGGCATTTAGGACAAATAAAGGAAGCACCGTTCAACAGGTAGGAAATTTATGGCATTTGTAATCCAAAGAAGAGAAAACAATCTTAAAATATAAATGAAACTCAAAGAGGTTTTAAATTCATAGATGACAGCCAGAATGGATTATGAAAGGAGTGATGCTGGCTGATGGGAGGGACACATGCCAGGGGATTGACATCTAAGGAGTTAACCCTACTGTCCCTTTAAGAGTCTTGGGTGTACACAGAGGGACAATTCTTTATGTTTTATTACATCAACCAGGACTTAGGGAAAATGCAGTAGCCCAGAGTCCAAGAGAAAGACACAAGGAACTGACAGTCCTGAGCACGCAGAGAGGGCTGAATCAGAAAGAGAACGGCCATCGCACTGCAGGAAAGAGGAGCCCGTCTTCAACTAGCAGTTCTTCCTTCCTGCTAAAGCCTTGTCCAAAAGACCACACATCGCCTCTAGAGAAAAGAAAAGCGATGAAGGGATAAAGACAGACTTTCTCCACCAAGGGTGGGTCCCCTCCCCACAGGTTTTGAGCCGGTACATCTGGAGATGAGTTCAGAGATTTGTTTTTAAAATAATCTCCCTTAGGTGATCCCGATACTGGGATTTCTTAAATACATTTGGAGCTACACCAGCGATTGTAATTCAAGAGTTTGCCCAGGACAGTTCCAGGTTATGCTGTTGTTCTGGGTAATTTTTACTAAGTCCTCCTTCCTTCTATGTCAAAAGTGACCTAGTTTGGATGACAAATTATATGGTCACTCTTCTCAATACTGATGTGTCTCTGAACCACACAGGGAAGGAAGCACATATCTGCAAGGTGTCCTTTTGGCCAAGCCCCATCCCAGCTCTAATCTGAGAGTATATTCACCATTGAAAGTGAGGGTTCTCCTCCACTGGGGATGAGGAGAGGTTCATAGTGGGGCAGGAGAGTGTTCTAGAATCTTCTGGGGTCAGGGGCTTGGGGACCAGGGTAAAATAGACTGATAAAGCTCCCCAGGTGTTTCAATGCCCCTCCCCTTCCCAGCCCCTTAAGAGTCACTGTGTAAAGAAGGAGCTGTTGCAAAGTGGCAGGGCTGCCATTCCAGCCCTAAGCCTGCCTCCCTTTGGGCCCCTTGCCCTTCCTTTCTCTTTTTCCTCCTTTATCCTAAGCCTACATTTTCCTGTGTCATTATCAAAGGGCTGTCAATATGATTCGCCCTGTCGATGATGGCTCTTGAGATTAAAGAGTTAGCTGATCTTTGGTCAAAAGTAACCATGGAAATCTCAGACATTAACCATTGCCTGCTGGGGACCTCTGATGGGGAAGCTCTCAGATTCTCTCCACGCTCAGGAGAGATGGGATAAACCGCAGGTGACTCTACAGAGCCACTGATCTGAAACGCAGATGTGATCATGTCTTCATCCCCACCCCTGCCCATTCCCAGCCTTGTAACCCTTGAGGTACCAAAACCATGCTGAAGGGCACAAATCTCTCCTGACGTTGGAAGCAGCAGGCACAGTCACCTGGCTGCTCGTCTCTCTTCCATCCATTTCCCGCTCTTTGGTGACCTCACACAGTGTCAGGGCTTTAAATACCATCTGTACGCTGACAACTTCCAAATTTATATCATCTCTACCCTGGATCTCTTCCTTGAACTCCAGACTCATATATCCAACTGCCTACTCGACATTGCTCTTGAATGTTTAATAGACATTTCAAATGTCACTTGTCAAAAACTGAGCTCCGATCACCCCTCTAGATCCACTCCTGCTGTCTTTCCTTTCTCAACCTCTGACCTGCAGGTGCTCAGGCCTCAAGCTCGAAGTCTTACTTGATTCCTTTCACATGCTACATCCAATTCGTGAGCAAATCCTATTGTCTGTACCTTAAAATATATATGGATTCTGGCAATTTCTCACACCTCTGCTAACCTCTGGTCTAACCCCCATCATCTTTCATCTGGCTTAATATAAGAACTTCCCAACAGTTCTTTTGGCTTCCCTTCTTTCCTTCCTTCAGTCTATTCTTGACATGAAAATAAAGCTATCCTTTAAAGTGTGGGTCACATCACATCACCCCACTGCTCAAAATCTATCTCCTATTTGCCTTCTTCTCATTAAGAGGGAGAAGCAGCAGCCCTGAGGGTGGGCATGGTCTGTCGCTCTGGCCACATTCAGACCTGATTTCTCACTGCTCTCCCCTTCCACACTCTGTTCCAGCCAGCCCATGGCCCGTGTTCCTGTCTCAGGGTCTTTGCATTGGGCTGGACCCTTTGCCTGATGCCCCTCACCTCCCTCTTCCCCAATTTCTCTTTCTTCCTTAGCACTTACACCATCTAACATATTACATCATTGGCTTATTATCTTGTTTAATGTCTCACTCCCTCACTAGGATGTCATCTCCATGAGGGCAGGGGTCCTTGTTTGATGGTTCACAGCATTACCGCTAATGCCTAGACAGTGCCTAATGTAAGACAGGGGGCTCTCCAAAAATACTGGCGACTCTTTGAATCATTAATCTATTAGGAGCACATATAAAGAAATAAGTAAAGCACTACATCGTTAATAGGAATATGATCAAAGGACAAAGAAACACAATTAATGAAGAGGGAACACAGCTGGCTAATGAAAATGTAAGAAAAAGTCCATCTTCACTAGGAATGCTCCAAGAAATCCATATTAAAACAATGACATTATTTTACTAGTATCAAAAATAAACCAAATGACAATATCCAATGCTGACATGCATGCTTATACACTGATAGTGGGAGTATAAATTTGTATAAAGTTTTTGGAAAGTAATTTCACCTATGTATCAAGAGTTAAAAAAATTTTTTTTCATATTTTCTGATCGAAGACTAGAAATTTATTCTAGAGAGAGAGTCCAAAATTCAGATAAAAGCTTATGCACACCGACGGAAGAATGGAGAAACAGAATGTGGTCTATTCATACAATGGCATGTTTTCAGCCTTAAAAAGGAAGGAAATTCTGGCGCATGCTACAGCACAGATGAACCTTGAAGACGTGATGGTAAGTGAAATAAGCTAGTCGCAAAAGGACAAATATTGCATGATTCCCCTTATATGAGGTACCTAGAGAAAGAAAGTAGAATGGTGGTTACCAAGGGCTGGGGGATGGGGAAATGGGAAATTACTGTTCAGTAGGGACAGAGTTTGAGTTCTGCAAGATGAAGAGAGTTCAGTGGTGATGGCAGCGCAGCAGTGTGAATGTTTGAATGCCACTGAACGATACGCTTAAAAATGGATAAGATGGTAAGTTTATGTTATATGTATTTTACCACAATTAGAAAAACAAAGCTAAGAACTGAACGTAGAGCTGCAGCTAAATTCACCAAATATATTTATATCCCTTGGAGAGGCAGAAAGTGTAACATATGTTTGTCAAAGATAAGTCTTATTATACCATATCAATGTTTAGCTCGTGGTGTACATTTATCTCTGAGAAAAATATTGAAAACAAAAAACAAAATGTAAAATACTTACACACATCACACATCATTTTTCACTGAGGTATTATATATAGCAGTAAAAAAATATCAATATCAATATAATACCTATCGATAGGGGAATGGTGGTATAAATTGTGGAATACCCAGGTACTGGAATATTATGTAGCTATTAAAAATCATTTTTACAAGTATTTTTATAACCTGGAGAATTCTTGTGGTATAATTCTGAATGAAGAAGCCGGATATACAATTTGAAATACAATAAGAACTTAAGATTGAAAAAAAGACATAGCTTTATTTCAATGATTGCAATGCATAGATTCTCCCCATTTTAATCTCTCCGAAATGGAATACATCTCACAGCCTCTGAAAAGAAGCACTGTATCAAGTATAAGGGCATATTCTTAGTGGCACATAAAGTAATGATATGCTCCTAAATGATGGTGTCTTAGATTTAATGAAACATGGTGTATGGAAAGAAGACTAAAAGTAACATGCTAAAACGTTAACAGTAATTATGTGTGTGTTTCTTTATATTTTTCTATGTTTTAAAAAAATTTTATAATGCGCTTGTATTGCTTTTAGAATCAGAAGGCAAAATGTATGTTAAAAATATCTCTTCAATGACCGTTCATTGCATGACAGGATAAAGCACAAACTCCTCAGCCCCTGTGCCCTCTGGCTCCTGCTTGCTTTTCAGTGATTTCTCCCTCCCACTCGTCTCCAAACGTACTCTAGCACCAACACATTGTTCCTGGATCTCCAAATACTGCGAGGTCTTTCATGCCTCCATCTCTGTGAAGATGCTCTTCTCCCTGCCTGAGAGCCCTCCCCTGGTCCCTCTTTCTGCCTGATAAGTTTCTATTCATTTTCCAATAACTCATCTCAAAAAGTCTCTCCTCTCATCCTCTGGTTTACTCCCCACCCAGAAAGGAATAGTTTCCTTCTCTGTGTTTCCAAAATACTTGTTGCTGCTTCTCCCTCTCTGGCTCAAGAGTTTGAAGAGGGAGACTGCACTTCCTCTGGACACCATCTTGCCTATGGCCCACACCTTGAACGTGCATTGAAACTTTTCTCCAAGGTCACAGCCAACAACCTGCCAAGTTCTCATTCTAATGAATACTTCTCAGTCCTTCTGTCCTCCGAGCTCTCGAGGCATCTATCTCATGGGCACCACTACCCACATCCTCAACCCCTGTTGGCCTCACTTTTCTAGAATGTTCTTCACTTAAATTCTCCTTCCTGACCACTGTCACTGCATCTTCTTTTTTGACAGTTATGGCAATCCCTGTGTCCCCAGCCTCCCTTCTTTGGCCCAATGGTTCTTATTTGGGGGTCCAGCGAGTCTGAAGACAGGCCCTACAAGTGTTCACAAATCTCCCCAAAAACTATGCGATTGTGACAGAATTGGGAAGACAGCCATAGCATTCATTGTCTTATAAAAGGTCCCATGACCAAAAAAAAAAAAAAAAGGTTAAAAATGAATGCCCTACACACTCTCCAGTGACCTTACCCACTTTTGATTTGAAGATAAAATACCACTTATATTTTTATCTCCCCTTAAAGAACTTCTAAACGATGGGAGCTGCGTGCTGCGTGTGGAAGATATTTTTGTATGAGGAACGAGGCGTTTCTCTTAAATCATAACTCAGACTGCTCTGCCTACACACACTAGGAGGAGAAGAAGTCTCAGAGACTCCCAGGAAGGGGATGTCTGTGTGTAGTAGGGAGGATCGGATATGGGAATACAGAAACCATGACCCAGGAAGAGGGAGCCAGCCAGGCATCCACCCTGATGTGTAACATATATGCGAACTTCATTGTACATTTAG
Organism: Pteropus vampyrus; assembly: GCF_000151845.1. Taxonomy (NCBI): domain Eukaryota; kingdom Metazoa; phylum Chordata; class Mammalia; order Chiroptera; family Pteropodidae; genus Pteropus; species Pteropus vampyrus. The sequence continues at coordinate 2,239,796 of NW_011889019.1, forward strand.
TTTAATCATGATGCTGAAGTCTGGTGGTTTACCACCGGATACTGCTCAGGTAGCAAGGTCATCTGCTTACGACCTAGACAAATCTCAGAGACAACATTGCTTAGGACATTCCAATGTAAGCCCTTTTCCTGGACTGGCAAGTCAGCCTCTTTCAACATTTTCTCATTTCCTTAAAAATAAAGAAAAATAATCCAGAGGGAGACATAGCTTTGGTAGAAATTATCTCCAGAGCTATTTAACTCTTGAAGATATCAAATGGACTTCTGTAATTCTCAGCATCACCCCAGCATCCACCACACCCCACCCCGCTTCACCTCCGCCCCTCTTCTTGGGGTCACCCCCCTGCATAGGCACGGGATGGGGGAGTCTGGTAATCAGGCCGGTTCTGGACTGCCTTCTGTGAGGGATCAGGGAAGACCAGTTCAGATCCTAAGGCCGGCATTATGCTCCCTGCTTGGAGATAGGAAAAAAGACCCTTTTCTTCTGCTTGATATATTTAGTAACGACCTTAAAGAGTCTGTGAGGCTGAATGAATTGGTGCATCTCGCTGCATTGGAAGCAGCTGCCACGGCGCAGACAGGAGGAGGGAGAGACTGGAGGGAAGAAGGGAAGGTGGGTGGGGAGAGTTGGGAGAAAGGGAGCGGGAGGCAGGGGAGAGGAGAGAGGGAGAACGCAGAGAGCAGCGGGGAGGAAGCCAAGAGGATGCACGGGCAGCAGGCAGAGAAGGGCCGGACTGTGCACAAGCCCCTAGCTGTCTCCAGCAGGCTGGCCTGGGATCGATTCTGGGTGACTCTGAAAGGGTCAGGGCAGGAAGGGAAGGCGGTGGGGCCAGAGCCTCTGTTAAATCTGGCTAAATGGCAGCATTTAAGGGCCATGTGAAAGAATCCAATTCGCTCTCATGGAACGTCTACAAATTTATATTAGTCCATGAAAAGCTCCTGGACTAATCCCAGGACAGAGAGGGACCTGGGGACTGGCTGACTGGCCCTCACTCCTCTCTTGGAGATGGAGATCGAAGGGTCGGGGAGAGGACACCTCGTGTTCCTGACCTGCCTCCTGGCAAGAAGGTTCAAAAGACTTCAGACCTCCCAACTCCTGAGTATGAGCTGATGTCAGCTTATGGGGGGCATGGAGGGGTAGGGATGGGGAGCTTGCAGACCTCTCTTTCTTCTTTTTCCAGAGAAGCAGCTGAAAGATTCAACATCACCTGGCATCAAAGAGGAGAAAGAGGATTAACCCTGTTGGTACTTTGGTCCAGGTCAGGACTGAACCATCTCTTCTTCCTTAAGGACATGGGTTGCCAGGTGGCACCATTTCTATTCGACCTGTCAGCCACATCTCCTTTGTGGAGCTCTAATGGAACCTTGTGCTGGCCCCTTCTTCCAGGCCAGCCCGGCTTCACGCTGGGGGAAGGGCTGGGGGATTTCTGAGCCCCCAACTCACATGCAGATGCTAATGTCTCCTTGGCACCGAGAGCCTCTTCCCTCCACCCCACCCTCCCCTCAGAGAAGGAAACAGGGAATACCTGGCAGAGCTTGCTCCTGCACCCATCCAGTGAGGAACCAGCTTGCTGCTGCCTCCTGGGGCCATGAATGGCTCCAAGCCAGGAAGCCATGGAAGAAAGAGGAATCATCTCTGTGGGGTGCGGTTCTCCCTTCCCCAACTATGTCTTACATCTTAGGACCCGAAAGGGACCACGGACACCGAGTCCAAATTCTTAAAGAGAGATGGGCTGAGCCGGCCTCTGAGGACTGGAAAGACTCTCTAGAGTGGGGGAGTAGCCGGCCTGAGAGCCCATTTCTTGGCTTCCCAGAGCTCAGAAAGGTGGGCTGAGCAGCTGGCTCTCCTGGTGGGCCTCACTGATTAGGTGGCTCAAAAGCCCATGGTAAGGGAGTAAACAAACATCTTCAGTAGGTCCTCAGTGCTTACTCTGTTCTAACAAAGCTCAACAGAGTTGATTAGCGATTTTAAAATGAGAGTAATAAAAAAGAAAACCAATGCCTTGCACATAGAAACAACAGAGTTCAGTAGTTACCAGCCTGGCCACTAGCTCCAGGCTGCCTAGGCTCAAATCCCAGCTTCCCCTAGCCTCTTCCACTAGTGTTTGGCCCAGGGCAGGTTATTTGACCTGGTCGGGTTTCACCTGTCTCACCTGTAATATGGGGATGATAGTATAGGTCCCCACCTCACGCGGTAACAAGATGATCGAATGAGCTAAAACACGTCAAGCTCTCAGAACTGCATCTGATACACGGTAAGAGCTTAATAAATGGAAGCTATCGTTTGTTTCACTAAAGGTGCTCGTCCACGGGTTGAAATTTGGTCTATCCCACAGGCAGACCAGATTCCTTTCCACCCCTTCCATGAAACCTTTCCATACTTCTCCAGTTAGAATTCATCTGCTCTCCCACCCAGCTCCCAACCATACTCTGTTTCTGCCTTGAATCCAGAATTTGTCACATTCTGTTTTGTATGCCAGATATTTGTGGATGTGTCTACAGGCTCAACGATAATAGATGACAATCTTCTTGACAACAGGGACTGCGCCTTATACATCTTTGTTTCTCCTCAAGTCATTAGGAAAGTTCCTTCACACAGCTCAATAAGTATTTGTTGAATTGAATAAAATGTAGACGAATACAGGTCAGCTCAGTCATTTTTGTTGATTTAGGCCTATGAGCAAAAGGTGTGAAATAGATAATTCCCTGAGTGACTCAAGGGTCCAACAAAGACCCTTCAGGATGTCACAGGAAAAGCGGGAGTATTTGCCGAGCATTTCTATGCAGTTAGTATTCATTTACAGTTTACTGCCAAATTAGTACTAGGTTTGCCTGGAATATATGGGTAAGTTCTGAACAGCTGGGCCAGGTGGGCCCCTGACAGCTAAGAGGATCTGGGGTGATTGATAAAGGGGCCTCCACTAAGGCATCTTTTGTGACAGGTTCTAGAAGTCTTTTGGCAACCTGCTCGTCCTGACAGGAGCTGAATTGTGACGTCTGGGATACTATGGTCGGGGAGCAGAGCATCAGTTCCAGAAGCACCGTCTGGCACATGAGCAAGACAGGAGGAAGGCTCAGGAGCTGTAAATGCATCTCCATGGTTTCGTTTTTGGACAGGCCCCACTCACCCGAGGAGTGAAAGGCCCTCCAAATCAAGTCTCGTCGGTTTTCTCTCACTCTGGGTAACAGTGGCTAGTGCAATGGTGTTCCTATGTCAAAAATAAAGCCAACTATTTGCAATCTATACTAATTTTTTTTTTCTGGGATAATCTTAATGGTAACTCTCCAGCATAGTAATCCAAATTTGAGACTGGAGAACCCTGGCGAGGGACATTGGCTCTGAGGCCCTGACAGAAATGTGGTCTAGTTAGCAAGGCAACCAGAGAACTAGACAGCAGCCATGCCATCCTTGGAAACAACCAAGAAGAGAAATGTTGGCTTTATGGAGCAGATTTTTGCTATCAAAACTGAAAACCTAAAATAACTCAAGAAGTTGCCTATGGGAATTGATGAGCACTTCACGAGTGTAAATCAGAGTGGCAGGGAGCCAATATGCTGCGGTCATCAGTATGTATGGCTTGATACGGAGGATTTGCCTAAAACAAAGGGAGGATTTCATACTAGCCAGGACTCCAGCTGGACATTCTGGTGCTCCTGGATGGGCAGGGTGGTCCCGATGATCTATTCCAGGGTGTTATGTCAGCATCTGAGAGAATTTCAACCTCTGATATTAGACCCCTGGGTAGGTAGGGGGTGGTCAACTCCAAGGACATAGTCCACCTGATCAAATAGCCAGATTATGAAACAATCACAATTATTTCATAGGCCTTGCTATTCCAAGTGTGGTCCATGGACCAGCAGGAATGACATCACCTGGTAAGAAATGCAGAATCTCAGGCCCCACCCCAGACCTACTGAGTGAGACTCTGCATTTTAACAAGGTTCCTAGTGATCTGTGTGCAGATAAAAGTCTGAGACACAGTGCCTTAAACTCTGTTTCTTACTAGCCCGTCACCTTGGGAGTGACCCTTTACCTTTCTCTACCTCAGTTTCTTCATACAAAAAATAGGGATTATATACTCTCATTCATCTTACATCACAGGGCTGTTATGAGGCTCCCATAAGAACGGATGTAAAGAATTTATAGGGCTAGGGAAATGCTAGTGGTGGTTGTGCACATGTCAACAGCTTGCTTTCTGTTTTACACGTGCACCAAGGTCCTCCTGCCTCAGGAATTTCTGCACAAGCTGTGTCCTCTACCTGATGACACTTGGAGTCCACTGCTTCCTCCACGCCCTCATTATCCTAAAGAATCCAGGTGCGACATTCTTGATACAGGGGTCTTCTCTCTAGTCCTTAAAACTCTAGGTCCTTTTGTCATTCAAGTCTCAGTTCAAATGTCCTCCCTTCAGAAAGGCCTTCCTGCTCCTCCCAGTTGACAGCTACCTCGATTACATCACCCCGATTTGCTTGCTTCATATCTCTTACCACTCTCTGAAATAATGTTTGTTGTTTGTTTGTTTGTTTGTTTGTTTGTTTGGTGTGTTTGCTCGTTCCCTACAAGAGCTCCACAAGAATCTGGTCTGACTCGTCTGCCATTCTCCCAGGTATTAGATCACTGGCATTGTCATATACATTTGTTGAAGGATTTGATGAATGAACATTTGTATCTGGAAGTGTGTGAAATAGCCTATAATGAGGGCAGGGACAGGGAGATGGGGCTGGTCCTCATCTGTGTGGATGTCTCCGTGGTGTCTCCTACAAACGTCAAGGTCCAAGGTTCTCAGGCCCAATCAAAAGCTCCCTCAGAGAAATTCTTCCTCCACGGCACTGTTTCACACTAGCCAGGAGGCAGGGCTGGGTCGTCCTCATGTTCATGTGGCACATGATTTCAGAGACAGACAAAATAGTGGTCCGAAAAGGGTGGTCTCTTGACCAGCTCATCAGCCCCACTCCAGATCTACGCATCAGAAACTATGCGACAGAGTCCTGCATCTGTTTTCACAAGCCCTCCAGGTAATTCCGACATATGCCAATACACAACGATATACAACCAAAGCCGGAGAACCACTAAGGGTAAACGAGCAAGAGAATTCCCCTTAGTCCAAGCTCTGGCCTAGGAAGCACCTTCAGGGCATCCGATTTTGGTGTTCAATCAGGAGCTGGAGAGGAAAAGGATAAAAGGACCAATGTCACACCCTGCTGGGTATTTCCCTTTTCTTTCTGCAGGCTTTACATGACTTCCTCTGATTGCTGGGCTGAAAGTGGAGACAGTTGGTTGGCACTGAGTGATTCTTCTTTTACCAGTGTTTTTTTTTAGAGTGAGTCAGGCTGATTTAATTTTAATCAGCCAAGGCAGCAGAACAGTGGTTCTCAACCCAGGCTGCACTTTAGAATAACCTGGAATGCTTTAAAGTACTGATGCCTGGGTCCCGACCCAGTCTGATTAAATCTGAATGTCTTGGGGTAGAGACCCATACTATGATTGTTTTTTATAAACTCCCCAGATAATTCTAACTTATAGCCAGACCTAAGAACCACTGTAGTATTGTTTGATAAAAATCACCAGAGACACATGTTAAAACTACCAATTTCCAGGTCCCTCCCCAGACCACCCTGTTAGAGAAGCTCCAAGGGCCTGGGGCTGTCTCTTTAACAGACACTTTGGGTGATTCTTCTAAGCAAGTTTGGGATGGACTGGCCAAAGGCCTTTGGTGAGCTCTGGGATTGAATTCTAGTTTTGCAACTTAAACCAACTCTGGAAAAGTTTTTTAAACATTAGTTTCCTCATCTTTAAAATGGGGGTTAGGGAATAATAGTACCTAAGAGGATTAATTGCTGAAGAGTGCATGAGAACGTTTATATAAAGTGCTCAGTACAATGCCAGGCACACAGTAGGTGCACAATAAATGTTATTTGCCACCGGCACCCTCATATTAGGTGGGTTTTGTATCTAACAATGCCCTTACTTCCATTTCAGCTATGAGCAAATGACTGTCTCCCACCTCCTCTTTAAATCAGGGACCACGTCTACAATTTGCTTCTAAGCCTGTAATACTATATTCTACATCCCGAGTTCCATTCTTGCCGATCGATAGGTGTGCTTTAATCCACAAGAGCAGTATCCGTGAGGAAGTCCTGGGGTTCACTTCCACAAAACATCATACTTTCTTAAGAAAAATGAGAGGGTAGAAGAAGTGACTGACGCCAAGTGTCATGAAAACAAATCAGGTTGGAGTTGGAAGACACCTTAGATCATATAGCCTTACCTTCCACACCATGGCCAGGAGGTAGAAGGCTTTTTAATTTCCAGCAAACTGACACCAACTCAGGGAGATAGATAGAGACATCTGTAAACCAGAGCAGAAGCTCAAAGAAATTTGGCACAAAGAAGAGATGGAAAAATGACCCCATAGAAACATATAGCATTCCTCCAACATTTTACAGCACATGTGGAAGTAAGTGTCAGGCATACACACATGCACATGGGGTAGCCACGGGCCCTCTTGTTATTCCTGGATGGAATAAAATAAAAATGAAGCTGTCACTGAGCTCTGGAAAGAGCATTTCAAAGACCTTTTCAGTTAAGACAATTATTGAAGAACACATTTTCAACTCTACTGCAATATCAGACAAAAGAATCCGCAGAATCCCTCTGATTCTTGACAAGGTGCAGAAAATCATCAAGCAACTGAAAAAACAAGGAAGGCATCTGGAACCCATGGACTTTCTACTAAAATGTTCCAAATTAAGTGACAAGAAACACATAACTGTTCTCCCTGTTCTCATCCTGAGGATCTGAAATGCTGAAAAAAAATCTTGGGTGACCCTATAGATGCTATGATTATGACCATTATAAGTTTTTCCTGATTATAAAAAATGTGTTTTGTATAAATTTTACAAAATTGGAAAAATATAGAAAAGCATAAAGAAGAGAATTAATATCACCTCTAAATCAACCACCTAGAATAACTGTTCATACTTGGGTATACTTCCTTCTAGTCTTTTTTGGTGCATATTTAAATGTTATACAAAGTCAGGACTATACCATATGAAGTTTTATGTTATACTTCTTTCCCTTAGTTGTGATATCATGAATATTTCCCTCATGTCCTTAAATATTCTTTGAAGAGAATTTTTAATGATCATATAGTATTTCATCATGTTGGTATTTCATAATTTACTTAACTATTTTGTTATTAAGGGATAATAAATTTGCTGCTGCTGCTTCTCCTCCTCCTCCTTCGTTTTTAGTATTATAAAAAGGTACAACAAACAGCCTTGCACATAAAATTTTGAGCATATATTTCTGATTATTTCCCTAGGACAGAGTTATGGAAGTAGAATTATAGAGTTAAAAGGTCTGTGTGTTTTTAATGCTTAGTATGTTTTGACGAATTTCTTTCCAGATTTTTTGAACTCCAGTTCATGAATAGCAGTTCATGAAAATATCCACCTCTCTGTATCTTGTCCAACACTGAGTAGTATAATCTGCTCGGATTTTTGCCAGTTTTGCTGCTGAAAACTAGGGTCTGATTTTATCCACATCTACAAATTCTTAGTGAGGTTGGATACTATTTTCCTGTCTATTGTCCAATTGCATCTCTTCTTTTATGAATTATTGTTTATGATTATTTAAAGAATTCATATACAGACTGCAATTACACATACTACCTTACAGGAAATTCCTACATTGGACTGCTCCTGAGCTTTCTCCTAGCATCTCACTGTTGCTTTAAGTCATGTAGACTCAGACTCACAAATGGTTATTTTTGCCTCTTGCCAGTGGCAAGAAAAATCCAGAACCCATAATCCTATTTTATTTTTTACCTTATCTGATTTCATGAAAGCCTCTGAATCACTCAAATGATAGATACCGTTGAAAGATGCTCATCAATACAAAGGTCCACCAACACGTGTCAACATTTGTTTTCTCTAAGATGTTTTACAGGCAGAAATCTTTGATCATGTGTACATTTTCAGCCCCTTCAAGGTCATCTCACAAAAGTCAAACAAGGTTGAGTTTTCGTTCCAACGCTCCTCGACATTTCTTTTACTGATGGTAAGTTATGTTACTAGCCATCTTCTAGCATGAAGTTAAATCAGTTGGTGGACAGTAAATCTCTGCTGACTCTGAGGGAGAAGTAAAACCCACTCTGATCTAATCAAATTTAATCATCATGCTCAAAAATGCTGCTGCTGCTGCTTTAATTTCAGTAGCAGATCTTCACACAACTGTCAACATCATTACCAAAACACATCAGAAAATTGGATGAAAGTGCAACACATAGACAATCATAATCCCCCATCATCAATCTCTAACGGTCCCAGTTGACAATTCAGATTAGGAGTGAGCCTCTAGGGGACACCCTTTGTAAATCAACTTTCCACAAGAGCAATATTAACCCCCGAAACACCTGATTTGTGCAAATTCAGGCACTGGTCAACTGAGAAACAGGAATATGAAGAGCGACTTGACATTTGAACTGTTTATGGTCTTGCTTATCTGTTATGGATGATATGAAATAGACAACTAAGAGCAATTGGGGGATCATTTCATAAACTATACACATGTCTAACCAATGTACTATGTACTTGAAACCAATAATAAAGTAAAATTTAAAAAGAGAGTTAAAGGAAGTTGGGGAGCTATTGTATATGAAAAGTTTTTTAATATACAGAGTAAATGAGCAAATAAATTTTGACAAGCAAAAGCCAGAAGCATTGAGCAATGGTGGTCAATAGCAATTCTACAGGTAAACCATGTGGATCTTCAATTCTAGGCTCCTGAAATGAACTTTATATGCCTAGTGGGGTACCAAGCATGCTCAGGAGGACGGCAGAACAATGCTTTTGAGAATAAATGCCAAATGACTATGAAACATGCTGAGGGGCAATGGAGCTGTCCACCATTGGGAGCCCATCACTAGACTCTACTCAATTACCAGGAAAATCACAGTGTTAGAGCTGAAAGGACCTTAGAAATACTCTCACTCACCCACAAATACTTATTAAGTACCTATGTGGTGTCAGGCACTGTGATTACACTAAAGTAAACAGGTTCAGAAATGTTAAATAATTTGTCCAAGGTCAGACAGATAGTTAAAGCCAAGGCATCCACTGAGAAACTAGCATTTCAATTTTTTATGACAAGAGATAGAAAAAGAATGTTTGACAGAAATGAGTTACAGAACAAATAAATAATCCAAGACTGTCTTAGAGCCTGCCAAAAGTAAAGATTCTCCTTTCTCTCTCCTTTTTGGGCTGTGATCTTTTGATCACAAAGAGATGGAAATTGCAAGACACCAAGACACCAAAGTCAATTCTGAAAGCTTCACTCTTTTTTCCCTATCAAAAGAGACAGCAAGAACAACCATATTTCTCCTGCCCTCTGCCTAAAAACGGGACTCATCAGCTGTCAGGATGGACCTGGACCTGGCAATGGCATGGGCTTGGAAGACAGTGAATTTGCCCACTCCTTTCTTTTTTTTTGACTGAGTATGGACATAACCAGGTAACCACATCCAAGTGTGGGTGGGGATGGGGGAGGGCGTGTTCCACCTACTCTAATGTGTCAATTTGGGGCCCATAGTGTTATTCAAACATATGTGCACACAACACATATACACATAATTTTATTTTGGGAAATGTAAGGGTAAACCTTTCCCTAATCTAAGAGAAACTTATAAAACAAGGAAGCATGACGCCTACACAAAAGGCTCTAAGGCAGGATTTGCTGGTGGATGTCATGTGTTCTCCTTAGATTTGCAGCCCATCTCTGGGCAGAGGACACACATCCTGTTTAAGAACAACAGACAATAGCTACTGCTTGTTAAACCTCACTTGCTTCCAGTGTGAAGGGAAAAATCCTTACCTGGCTGTATTTGAGGAGGAAAGGGGGAGTTTGACGGGGAGTGTTCGCAGGCTGTATGTAGGGGATTTCTCAAAGGGTCTTTCAACCAAAGTCTTTTAGGCTTAGAAACATGTCTTCACCGTGGGGTGTGACTTTTAGATCATGGGATGGGCTGGTCGATAAATATACCAGACTATATCCATTCAAACAAGTATCTGTCCCCTTCTGAGCAGTCATCCAGAGATGCCAGGTATTTATCCCAAGGCTACTGCCACTATTCTGGAGATTTTGGGAACTCTCTGGAGAATTTTCTTGAAATCGATGCCACATTATTTGGAATAAGCACAATGGTAGCAGATCCTCACCCTGAGAGGCTGGATTTTATTTTTGGAAACAGTCAAAAGGCTTTTTGGTAATTGTAGCCAAGTCCCGTGAATAACCAGCTGATTGAACTGGTAATGTCGTTTGGGGTCCAAATTGAGGCAGAGTTATAAGTTCCCATGTTCTCGTGTGGCATGAAAACAGCCCCCCAAGGCCATTTCAAGTGAAGAAGCCCAGCACTGTCTGAGTGATGACAGCACCACTGGATTGTGTATGACCTTCCAGCAGGCCACCGAGAAGAGGACAGTACTAATTTGGGCAGGTGATGCTCAGTGAGGTTTTTTTTGGTTATAAATAACAGAAACTGACTCTGCCTAACTTAGTGAAAGGGAAATTGAGTGGCAGGCTATGGGAGAAGTTTGCTGGTTCAAAGGGAAGGCTGAAGGTCCAGGCTGGGAACAGACAGCTCCAGAAGGAGCCAGAATCCTCTGACAGCCTATTTCAGGTTCTACAGTGAAAATGACTAAATTCCAAACGTTTCTTCCATCTTGCATTGCTCTGCCTAAAAATGACAGTGTCAAGGGACATTCCAATTGGATGCGCTTAGGGCTTGTGCCTACTTCTTGGCTCTATGCCTTGGCATCTGATGGAATAACCTCCAGGGATCTTTTTGGCTTTCGTAGAGCAGCGGTCCCCAACCTTTTTGCTCCAGGAACTGGTGCTTCTATGAGAATCTAACGCCCGATGTCCTGAGGTGGAGCTGAGATGGTGATGCTAGCACTGGGGAGTGGCTACAAATACAGATGAATCTTTGCTTGCTGCAGTGCCCTCATTAGCCATCTCCAGTCTCATAAGCTAATGGAGATTTTCTCCTTTATCTACTATTGCCTAAAAACTATGTAGATCTAAGGTCTGATCTGTCTTCTCCAGGCAGAGCCAGACCCTGTCCCTCTCCCTCAGAGCACTCATAAGTCCAGGGAACAAACTCAATTCTTCTCCTCTTCCTAATGAAGAGAGCAGTTGCCCGTCCTGTTTGTATGTATGGCTGCCACAGCCGCATCTGGCAGTCTCATGAGGCTATAATAGGAGGCTGTGACTGTAGATGAGCTGGGGCGCAAGTGAGAAGAACAGCTTTTGGTCAACACAGAGGTGCATTTGCCTCCGCAAAGTGCTGAGGTCCCCTGCGCAGACTGAATGTGCAACTGTCAGTAAATCCAGCCTCAGCTCCTGCAGGTGAAAACCACCACACTCTAAGCCTTGCACACAGAGGGAAAGCCATGTGCCTGCATCGAGACCATTACCAACGTGCAAGGCAGGCCCTGAGGCTCTCTGGGAAGTGGCTGGCCCACCCACTCCAGCTTGCCCCACCTCTCCTTGTGAATTGCCAAGAGCTCCAGGGAACTCATTTGATTTCAATGTTCTGGGCCAACAAGGGACAGAAACACACAACTCACTACACCTCCTTGTTGAGTTTCTTCAGGAAGTTCTTACAAGCCAGAGCACCAGAAGAGTCACAAAAAGGTTCAAAGGGAAGTTGGCTTCAGTCTCTAAACTGCTATTTACGGAGGCTCTGAAAGCAATTAAAGCTCAGTGAATGGAGAAAGGGGTGGGCTCTGGGAGAAAGGACTATGAAGGGAAGATGAGGCTGTAACCTCAGCTAGGTACACAGGTGTCTCACCTGAGCCCCCAGGAGTGGGAGGAGGGCTGCTTGGGGTTGAGATGCACAGAGAGCGAGAAGACTGGGGTCGCAAGCAGCCTACCACCATACCAGAGAGAGCGAAGGTATAGGGCTGGAGCCTGAGACCCTTGGCAAGGATCCTTACCTCTTTAAGTCTCAGTTTCCTAATCTGTAAAACCATGGCAACACCTCCCTTTAGTGGTTTGATCAGAGAAAAAGTATGAAAACCATCCAGCTCTGTGCCTGTAGATGGCAGGCACTCAGTGAAGGGCGGCTCTGCCTTTCTGAGATGCCAACATTGACAGAGCAGCTCTTTCCGGACTTTGAGATTTCATGGCACAGTGAAATTTCAGAACATCAACTTTGCAACACTCACAGGATCGCCAATGTTTTATTTTGCCAACTAAGGACAGTTTACAAAAATCAATAACTACCATTTACGATATGGTAACCATAAAAATATTTTTAATACCAACATAAAAAAGCAAAAAGGAGAAAGTCTTAGAATCAAAAACATCAGTCCTGTACATAGACTATTTCTAGCTTTATGAAAAAATTACATCATCCTTATTTAGTTGATTTTGCTACAAAGTGTAAACAACTTTATTCCAGACTGGCCTGGCCTGGCCCAGGAACCAGGCAGGGAGGGAAAAGTTTGAGTTTTAGAGCCAAACAGGCCCCACAGGGTCTCCTCCCCGCTCCGCTCCTTAACAACTGCAGGACTTGTAACAAGAGACCAGCCCTCTGGCTCTCGCTTTCCTTCTTTATAAATAGGAAACAGTAGCACATTTGAAGGGCAGAGCACAGAGTTTGGTGGATAGAAGGTGCTCATTAAGTGCTAATGCCAGACTCTCTCAAAATTGAGAGTATGGGATCACTTCTAGTTTTTGAGATTTATAGTTTAAAATAAAAAAGAAAAGAAAGAAAAAAAATGCCAAAAGTGGGTTTCGAGAGCCATTCGCATAATTTAAAAAAAATATTCACATTAGAAAGAAATACACATCCATACACAAATACACATCCAAAACATCCAATACAAATACATGAATCTCACATTTGTGAGAATGAGGTTGGAACCCGTAGCCCCTTGGGCCCTGGTGATGGGGCCCTGGTTAACTTCTTTCTCAGTCATGGTTCTCATAGCTGATGCACTCTGAGAACTCTGAGACACCGATTTTACTCATTTATCTCCTCTTTTGTTCTTTTTCTGTGACTGGAGTTCATCTGGAATATTTTTCCAGACCTTTCTACCATTATTTCATAATTCTGAGCATGCAAATTTCCTTGGAAATCTAGCTAGTGTCTTTTTTGCATCACTGGATCTTAATAGGTTTTAAAAAATGAAACTGAGGGTTAGGAAGACAATGAGGTGTTGAAGTAGATGATTTAACTGAGGGATTGTAGGGTGACCTGGAAAAGAGAAGGCGTCTGTGCCCGAGGCCTTTAAGGGTGGTGATAAAGGCTTCAGTTTTTAATATACTAAGAGTCTCCAAAACTGGAAGTTTTGGCAAGGCTGTGTGAGATTTTCCCAAGAGGTCTCTGTATGTGTGTGCATGTGTGAGTGTGTGCATGTGCATATGGGAGCATGCATCTTGTTTGTCAACAGAAATTCAAATTTCCTGTTTCTTCATTTATTGCTGTCTTCCCTATTAGAACATCAGCTCCATGAGAATAGGGACCATGAATATCTTGACCACCTCTGTGTCTCTAGTGTTGAATACAGGTGTGGACACACAGTAGGTGCTCAATGAATGTTTGCTGAGTCTGTATCATGGTTTGTCTGCTCAGCTCCCTGCCCTCTAGGATCTAAGAACAGAACCTCTTACATCTGGAGAATCAACACTTTCTCCTTTCCCATCCAAATGGTTCCTTTGAACCACAGGGATGGGCACATGGCCACTCAGAAGATCTTTCTTATAATTGGAACTTCCTCTCTGGTGGTCAGGCTGGGATGATACACGCCCAGGAGCTGCTGCTGGTTTTGGTTCTAGACTCAGGGAGAAAGATGCTCTGAAATCATTAGGCTGATAGGCCAAGGTACAGAGGAAGGGATGAGAGGCAGAAAGTCAGGGAGAGTGACCCAGCCATGTTTGCATTCTGGCTCCTGTCAGTCTTGACACCCCCCTGCTGCCTCTATGCCTGCTTTCTCAAGGCTCAGTTGATATCAGATTGTCTTTGAGTTACCCTAATATGCTTCCACTAGATACTCTTTTTTTTTTTTTTTTTTGGTGGGGTGGAGGATAAGTTAGCAAAGATTAGTTTCTATTGCCATCAAAAGAGTTCTGGCTAATCCAGCTTGTTAAAGATGAGAATTGACCAGAAAGTAGCACTCAAGTGCTACTTTTGCCAGCAAATAAGACTCTGAAAGATCTCATGGGTAGTTGTAAGGTGGGACAGTAAGAAATGATGGTGGTGGTGGTGGCCAATATTTGAGTACTTTTCATGTATCAGACACAGGGCCAAGCATTTTGTATCATTATTTTATTTAACTGCTATCACAGGGCTATGAAGTAGACTACTGTTATTATGGTCTTTATAGATTAGAAAACTAAAACTCAGAGATGTTAGGTAACTTGTTCTAAGGTTTCATAGCTAGAAAGAGAATGACATGGGGCTTTAAGGCAGGTTTGCATGACTCCATAATTCCCCTTCTATATTTCATATAATTCTCCTCTCTTCTCTTTCTTTCCCCCTCCTCTGTTCTCTCATTCTTTCTCCATCTTTTATCTGAAGTCTCTCACTCTTTCCTCTCCTTTCAATGACCTTTCTCTGGCTTCTTTTAACCCCATTTTTTCAAAAGTAAATGAACATATATTTTAAGACTGTGGCTTCACCTTTTTCAAGTATGAAGATACCTTTTTAATGTTAAAAAAATCTCCATATAATAGTAGCTATGCTTAAGTGCCTATTGATAAAATGTCCAGGCACAGATGAATTCTCAGACGCTTTGTAATAACTCTGTGATCTCTAGGTTGGCATCTGCTACTTTAAAATACATGGGAGAATCCATGTAACCATTCCTTGTACTGCTACCTGCTTGGTTTATTACAATATAGAAAAGGCTTATAAATGTTACTATAGAGCTCTTTTTTGCTCACTCTCTGCCTTAAGGCTACTAATTTCTTCTGAAATGTGGTCTTTTGGGCCCTCCTTTAATATGTTTAATTATTGAAGAAGGCATGAACTATGACACTTACATTTTATATATCGCGTCTCGATTATTCGGGGGCTGATTAATTCATGGGTTGCCCCAGTCATGTCATTCTCCTTTCTATCCTCATTTGTTTTACCATTCCATTTCTTATTAGCATCTTTTAGAAAGAATGAACAGTGAGAATGAGAAATGATTCCTGTTACAAATTATGAATTCCAATAAAAGATTTGGTTGGAGGAAGTTGAAATTTTTTCCCGAAGTATGAATTTCTTTAATTCATCAGGAGTTGCTCTTGTTCACTACTAACCTCCAGAGCTCAGCAAGGTACTGGCACATGGTAGCTTAATAAAAAATTGTAGAATAAATGAAAAAGAGCTGACCAATGTAATAGGGGTAAATAAGCTTTTTCCTAGGTGGGATGTTGAATTATAGAAACCTAAGTAAACTATAAGACCACTTATTTTACGATTGCACGTTTACAGACAGCACGATATAAAATTGTTTAAATGACTTAAAAATTAACAATAGAAGACAGATAGTTCTAATTAAAAAACAAAAGAGTGCTTGACAGTGCCATGTTATTTCATTGATGGAAAAAGGAAAAATATATATATGTGTATATATATGTGTGTGTGCATGCATACACACACACACACACACACACACATAGTGAGAGGGAGAGGGAGAGAGAGAGAGAGAGAGAGAGAGAGAGAGAGAGAGAGAGAGAGAGAGATGCTGGGGTTTCTAAGATGAGTGTTGGGCCAGGTAAACTATTACTATTATATTTGGCATTACATGAACATAATAACCCTCAATACACTAACAATTGAGCACTTAGTATGTGGCAGGTGCTATGATAAGCAATTTACATGCCTATCTCATTTGTCTTTACCACAACTTAGAACGTATTATTCCCTAATAGACATCAGAAAGTTACCACCAGTGTCCCTGAAATCTTCTTTAGCTCTCTAGATTTTCAAATTTCGCTCTCTAGATTTTTGAATACAAGAATGAACTTGTCTTCTTTTTTACTTCCTAATTTTTAAATTAAAGATTTATTTTCCCATGAAGTGTTAGAGACATTCGCAATATTGACTTAGATTTTAGATATGTCCTTGGAAACTTGGAGATATGTTATGTCACTAGCTCTTGGCTTTTGACATTAATTAATTGTCTGGAAAGAAAACTCTTATAATGAGACTTGCCGTACTTTTCAAAGTCTTCTTAATTTGTGGAAGCAAAATGGTATACATGTTGGCATGCAGCAGGGGGAGGACAGGGTTCAGCTTCTGGCTGGACCTGTTCCATAGCTCTGGTCCAAGAATCCGGTGCTGAAACGTCTTTAACCAAGGCCCTTCCAGGCCAGCCAACTGTTGGGAATTGGGGAAGCGCATCCTCGCAATGGGCTGGTGCATCTGCAGCTTCCCAGAGTAGGAAAGCAACTTGAAGGGACACGAGAAGGACTAGAATTATAGCCCATCTTATCCGGAGGGGGTTAGGGGAAAGGGCTAGCTTTTTTCTGCCTCCTTCTTCTTCCATACTTTGCTTTAGCTTGGAGGGTAGGATATGGACAACAGATTACTGATGGAAAAGTACATGTTAAAACAGGCTGGCATTTGTACAACTGGTTAGTGGTACATGTTGGAAAAGTCCACTGCCTTTAAGAGGTGTTTGATAGGAAACAGGAAGAACCAGGACTGGAGGCTCAACGATATCAGTTTCTTGGGACTACTCAGTGGTTTAATAAAAGGGAAACGAACATAGGATCTTTGGCTGTAATGAGTCAGAGAAGATCAAACCTGTGACCTCATAGAGAAATTCCACACAGGGACAAAAAAGCCTTATTGCCACAATCTCAGATGAAATGCAGTGTTTATAAGAAACTGGAATATTCACTGGGTAATGAACCTGATAAGCGTGCTGACTGTGAAGTGAGTATCTCCTCTACAGTTCATATGATATTCTGCTCTGTTATTTCCATGTGTGCCTATCTCTCTTATGACTAAGATGGCTTGAAGGAAGGGAATGTATTCTTGTATCTGCCAAAGTACTAAGCACATAGCTATGCACATGCAGGTAGGCATGTAGAATTTGTTTACTGAATTGATTAATGCTGCTCTCAAGGCTAAGGTCCTTGAAACAATCACTTCTGTGTATAGCTAATGTTTAATGTTTTTTAATTAACCTAAGATGCTCCATCCATCCATAAGACCCCTGCCTATTTAATCACTCATTCATCGAATATTGACTATGTGCACAGACGAGGAGAAAGTTCCTGTCTTTAGGAGTCTGCAATCTAATGTAAGAGGGGAAATTTTTAAAAGAATGCTTGGTCAACGTGTGTATAGAGAATGTTTACTGTTTAATTAAATAACATTGTGATATTTCTTTGGTTTGAGTTTTTTCCAATCTGATCCAACTAGCAAAACTCCTTCAGAAATCACAGATCATCAACTACTCTTACATACTCTTAAGAATCTTTCCTCTGACAAATAGCCAAAGGACTTCCTCTGGGGTTAGGGTAGTCTGCAACACACACCAGACAGGGTGCTAACTCTGGCTTGCAAAGCACCTGCCTTTGACTTAATTTACAAGTCATTAGTTTGGGCATTAGATGAAAAAAGTAGCTCTAGAAAAAAGAGGGGATGGAAAGATTTTTCAAATTATGCAAGGTGCTCCCAAAACTGAAGGAGTGCTGCGGGAGACCTATAGGTTTGAAGACCTCAGGGACAGGAACCCTGGCCTTGATCCCCCAGGACTGTCTCCTCTTCTTTTCTCTGGGTGTCATCTTCATTCTCTCAGATTTCTCCATGGGACAGAGAACATGGGAGAGAGAACATGGATATAGTCATGGTAGTTTTGTGATATACCCTCATAACTCATGATTTAAGAGCAAAGGTGGAGTTTTCTTTCTTAGATTCGGGATGGAAAATCTCAGATGAAGACACTGACTGGACTGTCTTACATTACAGGGAACCCCAGACGAATACCTAGTGGCCAAATGGGTACTTTGACTAGCAGCCCCACAGGATCTTGTAATTAGAATATTTCTCCAAAGGAGAGAGAATGTTCTTCCCAGAAGAAATGAAGGTGCTATGGAGGCCCAAAGAAAAGATTCTGCTACCCTATCCTGTGTGACAAGCCCACCAATGAAATGCTGTTTTCCAGCATAGCTCCCAACCAGGGAGAGTCTTCATTATCCTGTTCATTTCCCCCCTGCTCACTCACAGCCAGCATACAGAGTGACTACAACACTAAGGCATGTCAAAGGATACTACGTAGTTATCCATGACCTCATGTGGCTGTAACCATTCTATAAAGAACATGGAAAGATGGATGCTGACAGGAAGGGGTCCTTTTGGATAGGCATAGTCACACATTTCCTTGGTTGGCATAGTCAAACACCAGTGACCTTAGATGATATCATCTATGCTGGACCCTCCCATGCTCCGCCAGAGGCAATTCAAGGGTCTGGCCTGGCTGTTTGAGTGAACGTGGCTTACTGTACATGCTTCTCTTCTCTTGCATACAAATCCTTCTCCCTCTTTATCTCACACCCAAGTCTCCCATGCTTAGAGCTCTTTCTATTTTGCAAGAAGTGAGTTCGAGCATCTCTGAATAGCTAACAAAGAGAATCTCTTAAGTACCACTTCCATTAGCTTCAAATACCCTCCCATGTCTTCTTAGTAATAAAAAATAAGCTTTGGAGATCCCGAATCTATTGACAGCTCCAGACTTCTGTTTCTATCTGTATGATAAATCTCTGAAAAACCTTACCACTGAAACAAGTAGATCCCAAATAAAACATATTTAAATGTGTTACCGGGCTCGCAAGCTTAAGAGAAATCTCCAACAATCACCACATACTACAGAAAAGTAAGTGGAAACTAGATTTGGCAGCAGCAAGTGGTAACAAATGGGAACAAGGGGCTCACAGCACTTGAAGAGCACTACCAACCCTTGAGCATGGCGGGGATGCTGAACCTCAGAATCCTCCCATAAGCCAGGACCTTTGGAGAGAGCTGGAGTCTTCCCAGGTCAGCAGGACCCCTGGGCCCTCGGAATTGGTGGGTACAAACCCTTTCTGGTAAAAAAGTGTCTCAAATTTAAGCCCACAGAACTTCCACATTTTAAGAGCAAGCAAATATAATAAGGAGGTAAGACACCCCGAACAATCAGCATCAGAAGAAACAAAGAACATATTTAACTCCCAAGGAATGAAGATATTAGAATTGTCAAAGACATGTACGTATGTATGTATGTATGTATGTATGTATGTATGTAGAAAATGTTGAAAGGAACAAAAGATGAAATCACAAAAAATGAGTAAGCAGCAAGATACTATCAGAAATGATTAAGGAGATTTGAAAAAAAAATTACCACGTGAAACTCCTAGAGATGAAAAGCAGTTTTTGAAATGGAAACTCAACAGTTTAGATGCAACGGAAGAAAGGATTAGTGAACTATAAGATACACCTGGAAAGTTACCTAGAATGTAGCATCACATAAAATAATATGAGAATGGCTAAGAGATTTGGAAGCTAGAACGAGAAAACCTGACATGTCTGAGTAAAGTATTAGAAGGAGAGAGCAGAGAGAATGGAGGGCAGATTTTTTAAAAAATTGGTGGCTGAGAACTATTCAGAATTGATTAGAAACATGAATCCTCAGATTCAGGAAGCACAAGCTAGTTTTAAAAAAAGAGATCCATATTTATACATATAGTAGTGAAACTACAAATTCCAAAAGAGGATGAAATGACAAGAGACAGATCACCTACAAGGGAATGACATTACTAATATGAGACATCTGAAGCAACAAATGGCACCAGAAGACAGTGGAATAATACCTGTTACCTTAAAATTTTGAATGCAGAAAATTTATCTTTTAAGAATGGGATACAATAAATAAATTTTTAGATTAAATAAAAACTGAGCGAATTTACCAGCACTTGGCATTCAGTAGAGAAATATCTAAAGAAGGTATATCAGAAAGAAGAAAAATAATCCCAGAAGGTCTTTCTGAGATGCAAGAAGGAAAGATGAACAAATAAAATGTTAACAATTGATATGAATAAAAACCATTGTCTTTAGATAACAGTGATAATAATTATAACTGGTAGGATTAACAAAGGGCAAGAATAAAATACTATACATATGCCAGGAAGGAGTGTTCAGTAAAAGTGTACTAAAGACCTTGCATTATTACAGAAGGGGGTTAAGATCATTTTAGAGTTCATTAAATTAGAAATGTATCATAAAAATGGAAAGGAAACCAGTGAAAGAACAGAAGCAGAGGGTATAAATCCCAAATCAGTAGAGGAAAAAGTGGGGTTTAGAAAACAAGAATCCTCCGCGCCCCCCCCCCGCCCCCCCCACCCCCGCCTCACTAAAAAATCCCTTCAACTAATCAATTACTTTAAAGAGCAAGAATGGACTACCACAGTGGGATATTTCAAAAAAAGTCTCTCAATTCTTTACAGGGAAGAAATATTAATAAAGATTATGACTTGAATGAAACAATTAACAAACTTAATTTAATGGGTATATATAGAATAACAGTTACACCTTTCACCATCTCTATGACCCTCAGCAGATCTCTGAGCTTCAGTTTCCACATCTGCAAAATGGGAACAACACTATCTACAGTGCTTTCATCAACTCAAAGATGTAATTGGTGATAAGACTCACAATGATTTTATATACCTCTAAGAAAGAAATAACTGTTAATTAAATGCAAGCTGCCAATTGTAGGTCACATCCCAATTTTAGTCATGTGACAATGTGAAAAAAAATGTTTCACTTAGATTCAGTTAAATACTACATATCATATGGACTGCCGTGATGGTTTAAAATAAGATGATGTAAGTCAAATACAAGACATATATTCATCTGCCCTCCATCTCTTCATGACTAACCTGCAAATAGGTGAAGGTAAACAGGTTACAACACAGCAAAAATTTGAACTGGCAAATGATGTTTTAGCTTCTTCATATCCTTCCATCGTGTTTTCCTAGATACCTGCACCTCAAAAGTAACTGCTTCTTCAGAGGGAAAATTAAGGTCATAACTACAGCATTCTTGAAAGAAAGTGACTCACCAGGTCAGCAGGACTTGAAAAAAGGGGCGTATGAGGAAAAACACAGGAGAAGGAGGCAGGGATCAGATCGGCCCGCCACAACATAAGCGATTCTGGGAGTGGAAAAGAGAACTGTGAGGTATGCTTGGGGCGAGGCCGGGACGGGGGTGGGCAGGAGGAGGAGGGAGGGGCCGGGGGAGAAGGCCGGGGGGCTGCAAAGCTGTAAGGCTGGGGAGGGTCCGCCTAGGCTCCAGCCTGCTGTGCGCCTGCGCCTTCTTTAAGAGCCTGGAGCGGGACCAGAGGACAAGGCCTTCCAGGCAGCCCACCACTTTAAAAAAATGGGAAGACAGAGACTCAAAGGAAAGTGCCTGGAGACAGGGCCGACATCCACTTTCTGAATGGATGAAAAATTCAGACTACTAAAAGTAGCTTTGCTGTTTTCAGCAAGGCAATTTTAGTGTCTCAATTATATTACTATTTTGGAGTGGCTTTTTATAAATACCCTTCACTACTTTGTAAAAATCAGGTTTTTTTGTTAAAAATGCTTTTTTAAAAAATTACTTTAAAAATAAACAAACAACAAAATCCAAATAAGCCTAAAACTCTCCTGACCTGAAGAGAGGCCTTTGCCCCTGGTTAAGCAGACCTGTGTGCTACTGTCCGTCCAAGGCCATGCTCATGGTTCTCACGCAGAAGTACTCCCATCCTATTCACACCTCCTTGCTTGCATCTCACTGGGGATGAGGTCACTTATGACCTCACCCAGTCTGGGTGTGTTTGTTTCACCAAGGACAGTGAGCTCTTTAAAAGCTCTGAATCACTCTCTACCTCCAACTATCCCTGGTATTGGGTGTTAAACAGTGAGCTGCAGGGTGAGTTAATATGAATAGTCAACAAGGAACAAAGTGTGCTGTTAGGGATTCTTTCCACAACTGCACACGTTCCTAAAACAGGGGACTGTCATTGGTTAAAAATATTACTTTTGTTGGTGGTATATTTCTTTTAAATATATTCTTTTATTCAATAATATGCTTGTGGATGATTTATTTATTTTACTCCTGTGAAGTTATTAAAATAACACTATTAAAATTCTCTGAGGTAATGGCCATCACCTTTTTGAAAAATCACACCAAGCACCCAACCTTTACTTACTGGATTAGTTTCCTATTGCTACTGTAACAGACTACCAGAGACTTAGTGGTATAAAATAGTACAAATTGATTATTTTACAGTTCTTGGTCTCACTGTGCTGAAATCAAGGTGTTGGCAGAACTGCATTCTGTTGTAGAGGTTGCAGGGGTAAATCCATTTCCTTACATTTTCCAGTTTCTATGACTCACCCACATTCCTTGGCTTGTGGCCCCTCCCTCTATCTTCAAAGCCAGGAATGATGGGTTGAGTCCTACCCATATTACATTACTATGACCTCCTCTTCTGCTTCCTTTTTTCCACTTTTAAGGACCCTGTGATTATACTGGTTTTGCTCAGAAAATCCAGGATAATCTCCCCCATCTCAAGGTCCTTAATTTAGCCAACCTGCAAAGTCTCTTTTGCCATGTAAGACAACATATTCATTGGTTCTGGGGATTCGGGCATGGGCATCTTTGGAAGACCATTATTCTGCCTACCATATTTTCTGATGTCTTGCTCTGGAGGTGTGTGTGGCTAAGGTAGGGGCTTCAGGTGTTTGAGCTGTCAGAACAGTATGTGACTTGGGGTGGAGGGTAGAATTTTAGCTCATTGTTTATGCCTGCCCAGGGGCTGGGGAGAGGGTGGAAAACCTGCCATGCAATGCTGAGTAACCATTTTAGAAGAATTTTAAGAATGGGTTAAAAATCCCTGGCTCCTGCTCCAGCTCATGTCTTATTAGTACCCCAAATCAGGGGCAGTCCATGCCTAACCATAGCAGAAGAGCCAGCACCCGGAAATCATTCTTCCATGATACTGACAACAATGAATCTCAGGGTTAAAGGTGACCCATTTAAGAAATATACTTTTGCAGAGAAGGCTTTAGAGGAAGTCCTTCTAGCAGTTTGAATAGAAAGTATTGAAGTTCCTCAATCCAGTTTTTAATAGCAGAAGCTTCTTTTGCAGATCTAGAATGAGCTGCTTTTTTTCCTTCTTGAATTATTGGATACAAGTTCAGACCCTGGAGCCTATGTAAGGCTGTTTAATTCAATAACCCTAAAGCTCACCTTTTATTTCTAGGCTATGAATAAATAGAAAAAGACTGAGATTGGAAACAATTTGGTAATATATATTAAGATTTGAAACTTACATATCATTCTCAGCATTTCTTCTTCTGAGTATCGATCCCAGAGAAATATTTGTATATATGTGTAAAGATATGCAGTATAGTGTTGTTTGCAATGGTTGCATATTAGAGACAGCTTAAATATCACTTGAAGAGTGGCAAAACAAATGTACATTCACACTAAGCAACTTAAAAAAATAAGCTAGATCTATATATTTGAATGATGAATGTATTATTCAGTGAAAAAAAGCAAGTTTGGAACAATATGTATCATTTGGTTCCACTAAAAATTATAGATTTTATATATATATATAACATAGAAATTTCTAGAAGTATAAACACCAAAGTGAAAATAATTGTTATTCTGGGAGAGGACCAGGATGAGACTGGAGTAGGGTAGGAGTTGTTAAAGATGGATTTTTACTTTTATTTATATTGCGTGAATTTTTTTTTGCAATACATGTATCTATATATACTTAAAATAAAATGTATAAATGCTGCTTTGATTAAATCATAGGTAAAGATTTCTTTCTTTATCTTTGTTTTTATTATTTATAGTGGCAAAAATGTCTCTTATGTAATTATGATAAATCCGACAATTGAATACAGTTTGCCTTTTAAATAATTCAATTAACTTTAGAAAATTAAAAGAGTTTTCTGACATAGTTGCAAAATTAAGAAAAAATGAAACACGGCTTTGCGACATGTAGCATTCTTTTAAATGAAATCCTTCCCAGTGTGAAGAATGCGTTAAGATTTTATCAAATGAATGCTCTTTGTGTGGAAAAACTGACCTAAATCGTGATTTAAACTTTACAACCACTACAGTCTTTCCATTTGAGCAAAACTCCTCTTGGAAACTGACAGGGTAGAGGCAGGAGGGGGAGTGGTTATCTCAGACCTCCGGGGATATCCCAGGAAACAAAAGCTGCTCTAAAGGAATTTTGTAAGATTGACACCAACAGGAATTCCTTTCCAGACTACAGGAGACTGTAGATTGGGTGTTTAGTTCTACTGAGTAAAAGGGAAGCCACTGGGCTTTCTATTTACCCAGAGAACCAGTCCTGAAGGTCCTTAACGCTCTGTGCTTGCACAGACTGTCTCTGGGGGTGATCAAATCCTCCCCTCACCCTGCAGGGAGGAGACTGGAAGCAGACTGCAATCACGCACCTGCCGGTTAACAGATAAGCCCTCCACATGCAGTGGCACTCATCCAGCTGTGGCAGAGGAGCAGGGCTGGCCCATTCCCTCCCCCATCCCCTCAGAACAAAGGGCGGTCATTTTCTGCTCCTCCCAGAGTCAGATGCACACACATGCCTTCCATCACAATTAACTTAAGAATCAGAAACACAACACAAACTCGCCCGCAACATGCCCAAAATCAATGCCATCAATACCCAGAACGAGGATACCAAAAAAGCAAAACAAAACAAACCTATTCAAAGAGTAAATACTCAAAGCAACAGGGCTCCAGTCAGACACATTACAAGGTCAACAAATCCAAGACAAGTTCAAGTGCAGGGCGCCTTATAAACTGAAGAGCTGGCCATTATCCCAGGAGGAAAACATAAATGCCTTCAGGGGCCAGCTAAAGGAAAGGTCTATAAGATAATAGAGAGTGGGCTTGTCATGAGCTGGACCGCAGGTGCCTCAGGTAAAAGCATTCATGTTCAATTTTTTAAAATTTCAATTCCTGCTACATGATTCTTAGGGAGCCTACAATCAAATGAAGAAGGAAACAGAGTTAAATGTGGGTGTAAGGTGGATGAAATAGAATAAAAGTCAAAGTCAAAAATATTGCCAGGGAGTCCACAGGGACTGAAAGGAGGAGAGTGACCCTAGTACTCATTATCTGAAAGGACGGTGACCACTTGGCTTATATCTTCACAGGCAACAGCAAAACAAAAGATAAAAGAAATGGCTTATTAAGCTCTACGATGAGGGATTCAGATTAGTCAAATAGAGTCTTGACATAAGTAATTGAGCTAGATTACAAAAAAGATTGCACACATTCTCATGGAAGGCTCTAAATAACTGCAGCCTCCAAAAACTATAGGTGTGGCTTTATTTGAAGGCAAGGAGTGAACCAAATGATCTCCCAAGGTCCCGATTTAAATATGTCTGTATAGTCAACCCCTGGTTATCCAGTCCAAAGAAGAAGACAGTGACAAATCATCTTAAACTGAAGATAAAAAGTTATATTTGCCTTTGGAATGTATTTGGTACTTAAATAAGAACGTGTCTTTCATTGAGAATTCATAGTGCTTTATAATATCTACAAAGAAGGCCTGACCTGGAGCTGGGAGGCTGCCCAATTTTGTCCTCCTGTCCTCCATGTAACTTCTTTGCTGGGATAAGAAATATCATCTTCCAGAAGAACACCCAGCAATCCAAGCTTTCTCAGATAGGGGCTGCCTGGCTCACCGTTTCCTTGGGAGAAGAGACAATGGGCTTTCCCTAATCTCTGGTTGATTCGGGATGGAGATGCAGGATGGTCTCGTTCTTGTTTCAAGAGGATGGCTCTGAATGGCTCAGGCCCCACAGTAAGCAGCAAGTTTAGACACCTACTCTAGGCTGATTACAAATGACGGTTTAGCTTCCCTACCAAAGAGGACACGAAAGCAAATTTCTTGAGAGAAAGAGCAAAAGATTTCATTGAAAAGGAAGGTGAAATGAATGCTCAGCACTTGGAAAGAAAAAAGCTGCAAGCTTGGGAAATGCAGGGGCAATTCTGTGCTCAATCGAAGGATGGGAGGGATAGAGACCTGTGCTTAAAGCCCATCATACAAGATGAAAGGTGAGCATGCTCACAGTGATAACTTGTGGAGGGCCTAGGAGCGGGGAAGGATGGTGGCCCTGCTATTCTCTGTTTTCTGTCAGCCCTCAGGTTTGAGGGCTGACCTACAAGAGGGAGCCTACCAGAGGGAGGCTGGTGTCACCTAGCAGGAGGCAAGGCCAACCAGAACGTCTCAGAAATGCATCAAAGTCTTATAACCAGATACTTGGGCTGAGTAGCACATAGCTCTGGGAGGCAGGATTGGGCCAGGAGCACTTCTCTCTGAATAAGAGAGTGACTGGACAGTCACAGAACTGAACACAGACAAGCTGCCTGGCCCCAACCCTGCTCAGGTCACCTCAGGCAATAAGGGTTGTAACAACCATTTCTATTTTTCCTTTTCCTGTCACACTCCACTCTTTAGTTTTACTTTAGTTTTTCCTTCTGAAAGCCTAAAACTGTGCTAATTTAAATGTGGCCATATAATTAAAATGACATAAAATAAAAAAAAAATTCAGTTTCTCAGTCACAGCAGTCACATTTCAATTGCTCAATAGCCACCTGTGGCTAGTGGATACCATATTGAATAGTACCATCATCGAACACCTGCATCATCCATAAAGTCTGTTGGATGGTGTGCTAAGTAGCTTTTAGGACATCTGGAATGTAGTCCCTTCTACTCTTCACAGAAAGAAGAAAAGCACTTTACAAAGTATCTTTTCCTACGTCAACACCACTGGTCCTCACCACTGCCCTGTGCGATAGGTGAGGGAATTCAGTTGGCCCATTTTATAGATGAGGACAGTGGGGCTGCATAGCTAAGCAACTTGCACAAGGTTCAAAACTATTAGATGGTATGGTTAGAATTAAAACCAGATCTTACAGTTCCAAGGTCAATGCTTTCTACTGTTACATGCAAATAATGTTACCTGCCAGTTATTTCATTCAGTGCTGCCATAATAGCTCGTGTCACCCAGAAGAAGCCTGACAGGTCTCTGTAGTGTTTTATTGATTGACTGATTTTCGAAGTGATAACTAAACTTTGTATGATGTAGTTTTGCAGTCTAGAGTTAGGGAGCCTTGGGGTTCAAAACCTGACTCACCCACTTACTATTTATTTGACAGAGGCAAGTCACTCACCATCTTTGAACCCTAATTTTATTTTCTTTAAATGGGGATGATAGTATACTTCCTAGTGTTGTCAGAAAGATTAAATAAGGCAATGCATGTAAAGGGCTTAGAACAGTTCCTGGCACATATTAGTGCTCAATAAATAATAATGTAATTGGTAGAATTTATAATGCCCTGGAACATGCAACAGCCTATTGAGGCTTCAGGACGAGAGAGCATTATAGCCATCCCCATTTTTACAGATGATATTTCTGAATCTCAGAAAGTAAGGGAT
>NW_011889019.1:2267363-2283643 GCF_000151845.1 Pteropus vampyrus
GGCTCAGGCCCCACAGTAAGCAGCAAGTTTAGACACCTACTCTAGGCTGATTACAAATGACGGTTTAGCTTCCCTACCAAAGAGGACACGAAAGCAAATTTCTTGAGAGAAAGAGCAAAAGATTTCATTGAAAAGGAAGGTGAAATGAATGCTCAGCACTTGGAAAGAAAAAAGCTGCAAGCTTGGGAAATGCAGGGGCAATTCTGTGCTCAATCGAAGGATGGGAGGGATAGAGACCTGTGCTTAAAGCCCATCATACAAGATGAAAGGTGAGCATGCTCACAGTGATAACTTGTGGAGGGCCTAGGAGCGGGGAAGGATGGTGGCCCTGCTATTCTCTGTTTTCTGTCAGCCCTCAGGTTTGAGGGCTGACCTACAAGAGGGAGCCTACCAGAGGGAGGCTGGTGTCACCTAGCAGGAGGCAAGGCCAACCAGAACGTCTCAGAAATGCATCAAAGTCTTATAACCAGATACTTGGGCTGAGTAGCACATAGCTCTGGGAGGCAGGATTGGGCCAGGAGCACTTCTCTCTGAATAAGAGAGTGACTGGACAGTCACAGAACTGAACACAGACAAGCTGCCTGGCCCCAACCCTGCTCAGGTCACCTCAGGCAATAAGGGTTGTAACAACCATTTCTATTTTTCCTTTTCCTGTCACACTCCACTCTTTAGTTTTACTTTAGTTTTTCCTTCTGAAAGCCTAAAACTGTGCTAATTTAAATGTGGCCATATAATTAAAATGACATAAAATAAAAAAAAAATTCAGTTTCTCAGTCACAGCAGTCACATTTCAATTGCTCAATAGCCACCTGTGGCTAGTGGATACCATATTGAATAGTACCATCATCGAACACCTGCATCATCCATAAAGTCTGTTGGATGGTGTGCTAAGTAGCTTTTAGGACATCTGGAATGTAGTCCCTTCTACTCTTCACAGAAAGAAGAAAAGCACTTTACAAAGTATCTTTTCCTACGTCAACACCACTGGTCCTCACCACTGCCCTGTGCGATAGGTGAGGGAATTCAGTTGGCCCATTTTATAGATGAGGACAGTGGGGCTGCATAGCTAAGCAACTTGCACAAGGTTCAAAACTATTAGATGGTATGGTTAGAATTAAAACCAGATCTTACAGTTCCAAGGTCAATGCTTTCTACTGTTACATGCAAATAATGTTACCTGCCAGTTATTTCATTCAGTGCTGCCATAATAGCTCGTGTCACCCAGAAGAAGCCTGACAGGTCTCTGTAGTGTTTTATTGATTGACTGATTTTCGAAGTGATAACTAAACTTTGTATGATGTAGTTTTGCAGTCTAGAGTTAGGGAGCCTTGGGGTTCAAAACCTGACTCACCCACTTACTATTTATTTGACAGAGGCAAGTCACTCACCATCTTTGAACCCTAATTTTATTTTCTTTAAATGGGGATGATAGTATACTTCCTAGTGTTGTCAGAAAGATTAAATAAGGCAATGCATGTAAAGGGCTTAGAACAGTTCCTGGCACATATTAGTGCTCAATAAATAATAATGTAATTGGTAGAATTTATAATGCCCTGGAACATGCAACAGCCTATTGAGGCTTCAGGACGAGAGAGCATTATAGCCATCCCCATTTTTACAGATGATATTTCTGAATCTCAGAAAGTAAGGGATAGATCAAGGTCATGCAACTAGAAAGTTATAGATCTAGGTCATGAACTCAAGTTATTTAGACTCCAAATCCTATACTTTTCTTACGACACAATATTGCTTCTCAGGAGAGAAGGGAGCAGTGGGCACCAAGGCATGGTGTAGAGGAAGTTTATCTATCGTTCTTAATTCCCATCTTCCTTTCTTTGAAATAGACAATTAATATTTTCTTTGTCTTATGTAAAATGGGCAAAGGCAGCTTTGAGCATCCCATTCTATCATAATTGTCACCCACAAGTCTCTCCTATATAGAGATTGTAGAGTCCCCCTGGTAAAGGAAGCAATGCTCTCATAACTAAGGAGGCTTAAATATGAAGAGAATGCCCTGAAGCAGAGCATTCAAATTTTCTCCCTGGAAAGCCTATGGAAAGCCTTTCTTCCATCTACCCTCCTCCTGATAGCATCTATCAGTGTATCCTGCTCTGCCTTTTTTTTTCTATAGTATCTATCAGTGTATGAAATACTGTAAAATGTACTTATTTATTATGTTTATTATTTATTATCTGTCTCCCTCTGCTAGAAGGTAAGCTCCCCTCAATGCTGTAGTAAAAGGCAAGGACGAAGCATACCAGAAGCCCCACTAAGCCCAGCCAAGACCGATGACTGAAACGTGCATTGTTGTAAGCCACTGGTTTTCAGAGTTATTTGTTACTCAGCCTTATCACAACAAAAGCAGACTAATACATTTGTCAAACTCAGGGCGGGAGGCACTTACCCTGCCACAACGATCTCAAAGTCCCCATCATGGTCCACATCAGTAACTGCCACACCATAGTTGAGCTGAGTGGGGTTGCTGTCATAGTCAGGGGGTAGCACCGAGTTGGTGACAGCAGTGAACATGGGTTCAGCCCGTTGGGACCCCTCAGTGTGGGGCAGAAACCACAGCAGCAGCAGGAACAGAAACATTCTGAACATCTGAAATAAAAAATAACTAATGTTACTGAAAGATCTCTAGCCAAAACCCCCCAGGAAAATCTACCTCCAGGTAGACACAAAAGTGCCTTTCACCCCTGTTCATGAAGGGCTTGGCAATTCCTAGGCTGTCACTTTTCCATAAGACCTGCTTTAAAGCTGCAACCTGCCCTCATCACACCTGATCACCCTTATCCTGCTCTGCCTTTTTTTTTTTCTATAGCATCTATCAGTGTATAAAATACTGTAAAATGTACTTATTTATTATGTTTATTATTTATTATCTGTCTCCCTCTGCTAAAAGATAAGCTCCACTAGGGAGAGGATCTTTGTCTGTTTTATTCACTCATGTTCACCAAGCCAAGCACAGCATCTGGCACATAATAGGCACTTAACATATATTTGTTGAGTGGATGAATGAAGGAAGAAAGGAACGGTAGAATATAAATACACAGGCCTCTCCTGTACTCGGGGAGAAAGACCAGGAGAATGCGGAAGACATGAGGGTCCAGATATGAGTGTCTAGACCTGAGATCCCTTTGACCGTTAGGTCTAGAACAACAGTAGAGGCCGTGAAGGATTATCTTTCTGTGGGTCATACCCCAGAGGAAGCCTGGAGGGAGTCTGTGACTTGGCCGGTTCTCCTGGCCCACGTCCCTCCCGAGGGCAGCTGGTGATTATCTCTATACCAAGAGGTAGGCAGTTAGGGACTGCATTCCTGAGGGACCTGGTGGGCAGTACATCAATCACTTGGAGAAATTAAACTGTTGTGTGCATGTTTTATTATAAATTATGTATAATTCATTGTATAATTCATTATTATATCTCCAACATAACTTGGGGTGTTGCTGAGCAGCCTGGGGCCACAGGAGCCGGTGGCACACACCCAGGAGACAGATGAGAATGGCCAAAAAAGTAGGACTCCACCCCCTTCTTGAGTAAGGGAGATGCTCAGAACGCTACAGATGGCATCACCCTGAGACTCTGCCCGCAGGCCTAGAATCAGAACTCACTGAGTGTTCTCAAGGCTCTGCTGGCACGAGTCCCACAAAGGCTGTAGGTCGAGTCCCGCAGGCAAAGGGGTGCCTTCCTGCCTTCAGAAGGCAGCAAACCCTTTCCTGATGGAACTTTTCCTGCTGGCTTGTCAGTGAGTCTGGCAGCCAAGAACAAGGCTGAGTGAGGCTGATGTCTTAATGAAGAGAAGATCTGAAAACTGACTTCCCATTAAGGAGACAGACGCTTTTGCCAGCAAATAAGCTTGCTCTAGTTCAAGAATCAGAGACCAAAATGAAGGGCCTAGGCACTGCCTTTGAAACTGAACATGATCTGAAATCTCCCTAATGCCTTGCTGGAGAGGCTGGAGAGAGACACAGGGCAGGGCTCCAACCGCAGGGCAGAAATGAACCTCGGCAAGCCATCCCGGGAACGACTGTCCTCATAGGACACACGTAGGGTGTTGCACTATCAGAGTGAGGTTAGTCCAAATTACAGAGATGTCTGAACAAGACAGAATCTTCTACCAGGCAGTCTAATTGCCAAAGGCAACGCACCGCTAGGAGAGTTTGCAACTCGGCAGGAAGTTTGGTTGGATAAAAGAAACTCGTAATTGGATTAATGAGCAGCAGGGAGGGGGGTGGTGGGGTGGGGGAGCAGGGCAGTGTGGGGGGGGGAATGAGAAGTTAAAGAGTGTTTACTAACCAATGCAGACACGCTGAATTGTGGCATGGATCTGAAGGTCACTGGGCTTTTCAAAGTATGATCTCTATTGTAGGAATGGCAAATGTGGCTCAACTTTAGAGCCAAATCCAATTGATTGGCAGCGGCTTGAAAGAGTACTGTGATCAGCTTACGACATTTGCAATGGGCATGAAAGAGAAAAGTGGCATCAGGCACGCCTTCTAAAAGCTAGTTGGTTCTTCCCAGGCACCATACCTGCAATCTGGGTCACCGCTACCAGGGAGGCAGGCCCTATTAGGGTAATACACGTAACTGGTAGAACTTTTCTAATGAAGGCAATGAGGGGCAAGAACCATGATCCAGACTCTTGATTTTTATCTTATCTGTGAAAAGTAGAACTTTTAATTAAAGGAGCCATATGAAAGAAGTAGCTACTCTGTGTTATCCATTTCCAGGTTAATAACTTACAGTGAGATTAAAAAGAAATAATACACCCATGGGCTGACCCCTATTTTGCTTGGTGACTTTGAATGAGCCACAGTCTTGCTGGGTCCCAACTTTCTTCTCCAAAATGAGGGTTTAGGGGTAGATCTCTAATGGTCCTTTCCAGCTCCAAAATTCTATAATGGATTAAAAGATTTGTTTTAAAAAGCAGACCTTCATCATTTTTTCTCCCCAGCTTCTTCTATATACTTCAGACCAACCAGTGTGGTTTCCTTTTCTGAGCATATTAGACATATTTCGAACAAAACAGCTTTTCAGTAGGGTTTTCCAGGAGTTCCCTCATGGTGGCCAAGGCCAGAGAGGAACAAACCATCATTAGTATGGAACTTGAAATCGCCTAGCATGGGCAGACCAGTGCATGGCCTCTCTTACACCTTGGCCCTCCCACGACACCCTGGCTACTCAAAGTGGCCCCCAGACCAGCAGCATCAGCATCAGCATCAGTCAGGAGTTCGTTAAAATCCAGACCGAATAAATAAATCTGAATGCGCACCTGAATACAAGATTTCAGGTGATTTGAATACAGTTATTTAAAAACCGTTCTTTCCTTAAAGCAAACTATAACCTGCCCACAAATCATCTGAGGATCTTGGTAAAATGCAGATTCTGATTGGGTTTGACGTGGGGCCTGAGATTCTGTGTTCTGCCAAGCTGTCAGACTGGTCTGCAGACTTCACCTTTAGTAGCAAGGCTCTAGACCAATGGTTCTAAAACTTGGCTGCCCAACAGAATCGCCCAGGGAATTTTTAGAAATATGCTGCTGCCCAGGACCTTCACCCAGTTTCTGGCTCAACTGGTCTGGGATAGGGCTTGGGTGCTGTGTATTTTTAGAAGCTCCCCAAATGATGTTTATGGGCAGCCTGAGTTGAGAACCACTGCCCCAGACTCGTGGTCCCCAGATGAGAGTGGAAGTTACAATCTGATTTGAAGTGAAAAATGTTTTTGCTACCAAAATCCATCACCAGCTTGTTGAAGTATATAAAGAAAATCTATTTAGCTAGGGAGCGTCAAGGGAAGAGGTGGAATATGGAGTTTGGGGAAGAAGGCAGAGCTGGATGATACTGTCTGAAGCAGTGGGCACCCCGAATAACCTCACGTTTTACATAGCTGGTTTGGGGAACCTCCTGTCACATCCCTGTGAACACCTGAATCTTTTAGGAGAACATGGAGAAAAGTTAAAAATAGAATTAAAAAGTGGGTTGAACTGAACTCTTGTTTTCTCGAATGCTTGTGTATCAAGTTACCTGCATTAGAGCGCTGTGAGTGGCCTTCGAGGCAGGAGTGGCACTAAGGAATAAGCAGGAAGTGTAAGTGCAGCGGGAGGACATCCAGCGGGCAGAGCGGACTAGAAACGGCCAGGCTGCACGTCAAAGGCAGAGCTCATGCGGAGGGGTGCAGAGCCGGAGCGGCAGGGCCTCAGTAAAGAATTTGAGATGCTCCTGCAGGAGGAGTGTGGGGCCAGGGGAAAAAGGGGCCTCCGTAATGGCGAGAGATGATAGGACTTGTGTTTCAGGCCGTGCGAAGAGCTGCTTTGCAATAATCATTTCTTAAAAATGCCCTATTAGCAAACTTCTTGAACAATCCTCAGCAGGATGAAGAGAGAAGAAACAAAAAACAAAACCCAAAACCCAAAGCCTGGAGTCTGGGACCTGGATGTAGATCTCAACTCCAAGATCATTCGCTAGTTTAGGGTGATAAACCAGCTGGTGACCCGAGGAACATTCCTCAATCATTCTGATCTTTATTGTCCTCATCTGTAACATGGGAATCATATAACACACCAAGGTTTCAAGGGTTGAGTGAGCTAGCGAAGGCCCCCCCAGGCAGCCAGGCAGGGCAGCCCTCTCTGCTCACTTCTTTTCCTTTCACAGGTGGTGCTAAGGTTAGATAGTCTTTAGACACTGGCTGTGGGTCACATGAAGCCAAACTCAGTTTTCTGTGGCCTCGGGACTTTCCTGAATTGGGTCTGAAAAATGGTAACCAGGCAACCTGGATCTCTGATGTGGGGTCAAGCAGCTGTGGGGACAGGCTTCCAGAGCAATTTTCAGGGCAAGCAGTTATTTAGCAATTATCGAAAGAGCCAAGGACACCTCTTAAAGCTCTCACAAAAGCGAGAGCCCTGAATGCTTCAGATACTGGGAATGGGCAGGGAGCACTGAGCCCTTCTAGATGCTGTAGGAGGACAGAGGCTCGAGCGAGAGAGGCAGCTGCAGGAGCACCCTGCAGAACTAAGGCACCACTGGGGAAGGGTTCAGAGAAGCTTCCCTGGCTCGTTTACTAACAACGACACTTCCTGTGAAACCTTGATGAGCCAGGGATTGTGCTTAGTGGCACTGGGGTCACAGAGAGAAAGCTAGTCAACATTTGCAGTACAGGGTAAGGGGTACTGTGGAGGAGGGAGCACAGACAGATCTAAATTAGCTGGGGGAGATGCTAGGGTATGCTTCCAGAGAGGTAGGGTATAGCTAAATGTTAAAGGATGTTAAGACATTAGCTGGACAGGAGAGGCAGGAGGAGGAAGGGATAAGGAAGAGCAGAGAGCAGACTCCTCAAAGGTCTGGAGGACCCAGCTGTCACCCCAACTGCCCTTCTAGCTCTGCCTATTTAAAGGTCCCACTCTATGGGTCAAGAGTTCGGAGGAAGCATTCATTTCCCACTCTTCGGCTCTCCATCCAGACTAGAGCAGTGGTTCTCAACCAGGGGTTGATTCCCTCACTGCCCTTTAGACTAGAGCAGTGGTTCTCAATCAGGGGTTGATTCCCCTCACTGCCCCTCCCTCCCAATATCTGTCAATGTCTGGAGACATTTTTGTTTATCACAACCAGGGAAGTAGGGGTGCTACTGGCATCTAGTGGGTAGAGGCCAGGGATGCTGCCCAACATGCTACAATGCACAGGACAGCCTCTGCAACAAAAAATTATCCAAACCAAAGTGATGCTGAGATTGAGAAACTCTGGATTAGTGCAATACTCTGGCCTCCTTCCTTCCCTCACTCCCTCCTCCTGAGGGCCAGAGCAGGGCCTCATCAGATTGTTCAGTGTGGAAGAACTGGGCATGGAGAACCCTTTCTGGACCTACCTCCCTGTGGAGGCCACTGCCTGCCATGTGCTGAGCTTGGCCAGGCAGGCTCAGCCCCACCCACGCCCACAGGGAGGGCTGCAGTGGGAGGGGCAGGAGCAGTAGCAGGTCCCATGGACCCCACTCCTGGAACCTGGCCTTCCAAACAGCTGTATCTATAATGACAGCTGCATTTTAATCTCCATCTGCCTGAACCCAACTCTCTCCTCCCTTCTCCCACCCCCTTTTTCTTCATCCTTTGGTCCTGAATCTGAGCAGGGAAGTAGAATGCACCATTCCCTGGGCCCCTGCAAACCCCAACATGCCACTCAGGTTGGAAATCTAGCATCATATTTGGTTCTTGCTTCTACCTCATTCTTCACAACCACTGAACTGGATCGCCAAGTCGATTCTGCAATCTCTCTCCAAGTTGCCCCGTCTTTCCGTCCCCACTGCCAGGGATTTGCCCCTCTGCCCTACACCTGAACAACAGCGATGCTTGCCAACTGCTCCCCCTTTTTCCTCTCATCCCACCCCACTTCCACACAACTATCAGAGCTCCCTTCCTGAATCTCAGAGCTGATCATGTCACTCTTCAGCTTAATTTACTAGACCCTGTGCAGAAGGCAAACAGAGATTCTTACTGCAAATTCATGTAACAAGTACTGATGAGGAATGGGTAGTAATAAGAACACTTACCTACCACCAACTATGTGGCAGGCACTTCTCTAACCCTTCATGTTGGTGATCTCATTTAATCCTCATAGTAACCTTGTGAGGTAGGTACTACTATTGTCCCCATTTTATAGATGAGAGGACTAAGGCACAGAGAGGTTAAGTAACTTGCCCGAGATCACATAGCTAGTATGTGGTGGAGCCAGCATTTGTGTCTAAGCCAACTGGCTCCAGAATTGGTGTTCTTGGACAGTACACTAAACAGCTTCCCGCACTACACCAAACTTGTCTTAAACTACATTACATGAGGAGACAGTGGAAGGAGCAAGCATCTCTGCCTGGGGCAGCTAGGGAAGGCCAGAGAGCAAGGCAGTGGTGAGACGGCCAGAGGGGCCAGCATGTGTGCGGGGGCAGAGCAGGTGTATGTAGTACAATGAGGCTCTGCATAGTTGGAGCATGGAAGGCTGCAGGACAACGGGTGGAAGGAGTGTGGCTGGGAGGCTAGGAAAGGTTGTGGAGGTCTTGTGAGAGACAGGAGCCAGAAGGGTGAGGGAATGACCTGGCAGGAGTGGTGTGTTAGAAAGAACACTATAGCAGCAGGCTGCGGAGGAGGCCGTGGGAGGGCAGAGTTGGAAGCAGATGCTGTGGCCCAAGTAGGAGACAAAGTTGAAGGCTGTCATTCAGTCATTCACTCATTCAATATTTCTGTGCACCTACTCTATGCCAGGCGCTGTTCTGAGCACCAGGAAAATAGCTGAGAGCAAAATAAAGTCCTGCCCCCGTGGAGTGTACATTCTAATGCTTCAGTCATTGGCACTTGTCATTGCCATTTCTCCACCCTGCCCCTGCCCTGGTCCTCTGCATTGCCAGCCTGGAAGACAAATGCTAGACCTTCCACACCTCCCAACCCCCAGGGTCTACCACGTCCTATGCATTTTCCCCAGCACCAAGAAAATGTATGGCTTCCTCCTCTTTCCCTCCACCTGGAGAGAGCTCCAGACGCTGCCTGCAGCAGCACTCAGAGAGGAGATTTGGTCTTGCTCCAGAAAAGGCGAATGAAAACTCAAGGGACCCAGGCTAGGAGGTGCCACAGAGACCAGCAGGCTAATGAAATGGTGTTTCTGAAAGTGAGAGGACAAATGGAGTCTCCTAGCCTTATGCACAAGGCGTAGCAAGTCCTTAATAAGTATTATTAACTGCTCAGACTTCCTGGTCTATAAAAGGGGAAATGAAATGAGACAGTGTTAAGTGCTGAGCACAGTGCCTGACAAACAGAAAGTCCATATATGGTAGGTAGCAGTAGCAGCAATCATACCATTACTACTGCTAATATTTGTTAAATGAATGAACACACCTCAGGAGGTGGAGTCCAGGCCCACCAGGTGCTCCCCCTCCATGAGTAGCTGCCAAATGTTGAATGAAATGCATGGGCCTGTAAGACTTCAAGGAATTTGCTTACTACTGTTTCTAATTTGTCTAGGGACCTAGGGGAGTTCTTTGACTTCTTCAATACTGCTTTCTAAACACAGAACCCTTCATTTACTATAATATACATGTTTGTTCTTCAAGCATTTTGGTAGATGCCTATGGGCCAGGTTGGAAATGATGAATAAGGTCTGAAGTCAAAGAGCTCACAGTCTACCAGGACTGATTCACAGTACAGGGTGAGAAGTTCAGAGTAGCGGCAGGTGCAAAGTCCAGACTTAGCCCATCGGAGGGAGGCATGAACTAGCCAGGTGGGTGGGAAGGGCAAGCAGGAAAGGCACTCCGGAGAAGGGGAATGGGGATAGAAATGGGAGCTGCATTCCAGGTGATGCAGACCCACAGATCGAAGGCATGGATGTGACACAGTGCACTGGTGCGAGCTGTGAACACAGTTGTCACTGTGGGGATGCAGTGTCTGGGGTGTGAAGTGGAGGGAGACGGAAGGGACAGTGCAGGAGGTGAAGATGGTCTTGCGTGAAGGTAGCGGTTGGGGCCTATAGAGCCTGCTTTGTCAAGGTAAGGAACTTGAAGCCACACCTGAGGGAGGTTTTTGAAGTTGGACCAAGACATGAGCAGACTTGCATTTTAGAAAGGGCATTTTAGATTTGAGGCAGCAATGTGCAGGACAGCTAGGCTGTCTGTGTTTCTGAAAAGTACGTGAGAATATCACAGAGGGGATTTGGACATTAGGGAGCGGGGGTGGGGCATGGCACCGGATGACCTCCAAAGTTCTTTTCCAGGCCTATGAGTCTATGGGTCAGGTTTTTTTTTTCCTTCCCTAAATCATTTAAAATGCATTAGTGGACCTTGCTATTTAAAAGTGTCCTCCTGGGAATCTTTCTGTGAAGCAGCAATCCACTCCCTAGTCTGTCTTCAGTGGAAAGCCAAATGATCATCTATCTGCTTAGAGCCAAGCAAACCCGGGCTGAGCCTCCTTGCAGCAGACTGATGGGAAAGGGGAGGGGAGGAGAGTGAGCGTCCAGAGCATGGCGAAGAGGAAGAGAAACCAGCTGGAGGTTCAGAGCTGGCCACCAGCTCATGGGGTGGGCCCTGCGCACTCTTCAAACCCTGCTTGATCAGTGGGGCCTTTGGAGGTTTACTGAGTCCTGGTGCCAAGTGCCAGCTCTGGGAAGAAAGAGCCAGAAGAAAGCTGGCCTCACTGACCCAGTCCAGTTTGGAGATCCACTTTAATACCAAGAACCACTGCGCCCCAAAGTGGGCACCTACACTAACTTATTCATTGTGCACCCACTGAGCACCCACTGTGCCCTTCTGCATGCCCAGCACCATGCAAGGCACTAGGTTTATAGCCGAGAACAAAGACACAGTGCTTCTCCCCATACTGCGTGCGAGGCAGCACTTCTCCTTCTGGGGATTCTTATCTCACCCACAAAAGCCTCTTTGGATATACATAGCTTCTTAGATGTGAAGTGCATGATTACAATTCCCAAGAAAAGGGTCTGTTCTTAGAGATCAAGGTGAAAAGGGACATGACATCACTTAGATGCCGAGACTGAGGGTGACAGAGAGGTCCTTTATGCTCCACTCCTCTGATTATTGACTTCCTGAGGCCAAGGACCTGCCCGGGACATGCAGAACATTCATGAAGGAACAAAGATGAGATCTACGGAGCAATCCTCCCACTCCTGAGCACACAGAGGGTCAGGCCAGGGATGGGCCTCATATGAAAAACACCAGCTGAGGCTGCTCCCACCTATCCTAGAGGTGCTCCTCTGCGCAGATTCTGTGCCTGCTCCTGAGAGCTGTGTCAGGATTTACATGTCATGATGGGTCCTTAAAGACAGACATCAAAGGAGGGCCGGGCAGGGGTGCCAATGAGGCACCTCCACTTGGGGCTGTACTCCAGGTAGGGGGAGGCTGCTACTAGGGAGAGGAGTCCCTGTAGTCCTGCCTCTGGTCTATAGGATATCCTGAGCTCAGCAGTGATCCCCATGCCCTTGTCACTGTACTTGTTGGGTGCAAACAAAGAGTGAGTGGAAACAACAGCAAGCGTCATTTTACACTCCTGCACTCAAGATTCTCCCGTGGCTAATTAAAGTAATATGTCATAATGTTCCTTGGAAGAGATCTTTAAGAATATGCCTATTAAGTAAATAAGGTTTTATTTATTAATAACACACCATCCCACCTCTTCTTTTAGTTCCTTGCAGGACTACCTTGTGCCGAGAGGGCTGAGCAAGAGAGGGTGGAAGAGAAGTCGCCATCTCCTCTTCGCGGAGGGAGTGGGGACAAATCTAGTTGCTTGTCATTTGTGGAGCTATCAGTTTCTCCTCCGGATGTTGATCAGATTTCCTGGGCTGGAACCAACTTACAGGGCTAGGATACTGGAATTTTTCCAAGAAGTAAATGCTTTGCTTCTTATGAAGTCGACATGATTTCTTTCAAGGAAAATTTTTATATTCTTTTTCTTTTTTAAGTTCCTAGGGTTTTTGAAGGGCAAATCTTTGGACTTTTCACTAAAGATGATGACTATGATATGCTTATCTTTTGCTAAGACCACCCCCACTACATACACACTCGCAGAGAGGCATGGGGGCAGGAGAATGATACACCCAATATTCTACATTGAGTCAGTGGCATAGCCAGAAATAGAACTTTCCAAACTCCCAAATTCTTAATAATAACAATATTAATAATAGTTTCTTTATAATTTTCTGAGTGTTTTCACAGCTCACATTTGATCTTTACACAACTTTAGGGGGAATTTGGGTAAGTCAATCTCAGAAGATGGCAGATAACGAGTCCCAGACCAGCTTTGCCATGTGCTTGCTGTGTGACCTTGGCTGGTGTCTTCACCTCTTTGGATCTCAGGGTCCACGGCTGTGAAGTAGGAAAGTCGGATGAGAATACTTCTCAAATTCTTCCCATCTCTCACATGCTCCGATTCTATGCTGCAATGCCCTATGAGTCCAGGGTTTCCTGCACTATTAGCATCTTAGGCCAGACAATTCTTTGTTGGCGGGGGTCCCGTGCCCTGAAGGACGTTTAGCCTCATCCCTGGCCTCAACTCATCACATGTCAGTAGCACTCCCTAGCCCAAACATGTGTCCAGAAATTGCCAGATGTCTGAGATGCAAAGTAACCCCTCTAGTCACTGCCTAAGAACTTCCGTAGTAAGGTCAAGATCACGAGTGATTCAGTGGTAAAAGGTCTTCCTGTCCTCTCCTCTTCCCCACCCCCTTC
Source organism: Pteropus vampyrus (assembly GCF_000151845.1). NCBI lineage: Eukaryota > Metazoa > Chordata > Mammalia > Chiroptera > Pteropodidae > Pteropus > Pteropus vampyrus. The sequence continues at coordinate 2,280,567 of NW_011889019.1, forward strand.
ATACCTTTCTGCATACCTTTTAAACACAACCTCTCAGCCCTTTGCTGCCTCTCATTTCTTAATAACACACCCTAAGTAGTCCAGGGTGTGTTTGGTGTGATAATGAACCAATTGATTTCATGCTTTCTCTTGAGGAGAGTTCATGGGTTTATGTCCCCTAAGCAACCAGCCAGGCTCCCCAGAAATCCCTCACAGAGCCCCGGCTGGCCTGGAAGCCTGTATCTGCAGCCTGCAGGAGGCTCGGTGAGCAGGGATTTGTCAGCACTCTTAAATCACTAGGCTCCGAGGAAGGCTTCTCCCAGCACAAAGATCCTTCCTTAGGAATCAATAGCTCAGAGCCTTCCATCACATTCAGAATTATCCTGGGACCTGTAAAATTTCTTTTCCCCAAGCATGGCAGAACCCCAAAATGAGGAATTGAGGAAGGCAAAGAGAGAACTCTGCCAAGAAGGCTTTGCCCATCAGCCCAGATGTTGCTGTGAGCAGAGGCTGACATGCAAACCTGGATACTCGGTCTCATTTAATGGGAAAAGGAAGACCCAGTGTGTTTCCCAGTGATCCAGCAATAATATCACCTCACAACCAAATACCTCTGTATATTTTACCAAGGGCAGAGGCATGCTAAAGACTCTCTACCTTGGTCTTCACTATTCTATCCTTATCGCAGGGTTGCCAGCTTCAGTATTTTGCACAGGAGGAAACGGAGGCATGCAGAGGTTAAGCGGTTTGTCCAAAGTGTCTAAGCCAGTAAGCAGGGGAGGCAGATTCTAAGCCTGTGTCCTTTCCACTACACTGGGCTGTCTTCCCAGTGAGAGGGGGGTAAGGGTCAAACATCTTGTGGGGCTCCTGAAAGGGGCAACTTCTTGTTTTCTCAGAGTCTAAAAACATTCTCAAACTCTATAGCCTCTCCTCCATTCAAACAGAAATCCAGAGATCCTGCGCTATAGCTACATTTTAAGTAATTATATTCTTCTGGCCTGCTTCAGAACCAGACCAAGCCTTGGGAACGCTGGCACAGTTCTTTAGCTAGAGCTGGGAGCTGGCGCGGATTTCAAGCACAGCCTCTCAGAACCTCAACTTTAAAGGAGGAACTGTTGCTCTCTGGTGATCCACGTTATCCTAGTACCTCCTTCCTCCCCGTGAAGGCAAACACTCAACTTATCTGTGAACCTAAAAGAGATGAGGAAATGGAAGCATCTTCCCTGGTGACAAGCATCCCCTAGGTGAGCCTTAGGGATGGAAGATGACCCACCTCTCAGAATTCTGGCTTGGCAACACTGGCTCCTCCTGGTGGTCGCCAGGGTCCAAGGGGAACTTCATACAGTGTGCAAAGGAGCAAGGTGGGAGAGGATACAGAGTCGGCAGGCAGCCCACAGGTCACTCAGCAAACCTCCTTCTCAGGGCCCAGCTCAGATGTCGACAGCCAGACTCACAGAACAGAATAAGGGCAATGGAAATGGTAGCATCTTCCAGGTCACCCAAGAAACTCTAACACGAGTATTTTGCAAAAACAGAACATCCTAGCACTCTGACCTTGAGCTGGTAGCAACAAGAATGAGAAAATGGGCAAATACTGGTTGGAAACTACTTTGCCCAGGATCTGAGTACTGAAGGCTTCATAGGCAGTGGTGTGACTGCAGAACAGAGAGCTCCCACTCTAGCATGCCTTAGCGGGAGAAAGAAAGAGCTCCAGGACTGGGTTTCAAGACTACTGTGAGCGACTGCGCGCTTCTGATTCCTAAATACATGGACAGAAACCTGGAGACGCACTGCTTTTGCCTAAAAGATCGCTTGCAATGAGACAAGATAATGGAATAAAGGGAAAGAATAATTAGGATTTTTATTACCTGTATATGTACATTATAAGAACTTTATCTGCTCCTCACCTCCTCAATCTGAATAACAGTTTCAAAGGAAATTTACTAAATTTAAAAATTTCCCTATTTCTGATCAGTCAGCAATTATGAGTACCTGCTGCGCAGGGAACACATGTCCATCTCCATGGTAAAGAGGAAGCAGGTCATGGAGTGGAAAGAGCTCTGAGTAGAGAACTAGGAATCCTAGGACCCGGTCCTATCTCTCCCACCAAATAGCTATGTGACCTTGGGCAAGATACTTGCTTGTATTGGGTTTCAGTTTTGTTGTGTGTAAATTAAATGTGCATGTGAGTTTTAGGGATGAAATGAGGTTGTACTAGATGCTCTTCAATGTTTCTCTCTTCTAGTTCTAATGTTCTTTGGCTCTTTGAGCCCTTAATGAGTTCAAAGAATATACCAGCACCAAGCACAAAGGAATGATCTCAGAGGGTGGGTGGGGCTGAAGACCAGCCCTGTTTCCTTGGAATGTTGCACTTGCATCTGTCCTATTGTATCTGAGATCACAGGACCACTTGAAGTCCAGGAAACATGTGGTAGAAGGGTTTCAATCACGAAGGTGACGTTTGGGGGTTGTGGCCTGAGCTTGCTTAAAGCATTAAGTTACTATAGCCAATGAAGGGCAAGAAGAAAGGCAGTGGTCCTGAGCTGGGTGCTTTTGGCGCCCCCTACTGGACACCAAGGAGCGCGCAGGACTGCTTCATTCGCATCAGCAGGCAGCAAGGCCGACTGAGAAGACTGTCACAAGCTCTTTAAAAGGACAGCCTGCCTGGTCTGTGGCCCCCTCTCTATAAGAGTCTATGTTTCACCCCTTGGAATTACATAGGTCATTGGTCCACACATTCACAGGGATTCCTGTGCATAGGACCTCTTAACCAGACATCAAGATGCCAAGTAATAAACATCAGGGTGCAGTATACTAGGCACAACCCAGATGGAGAAAAGAGAAGAAAGAACAGCAAGCAGGTATTTTTCTGTACAAATCCCCAGTGGAGAGGTCTTGAGAAATGCACCAGAAAGATGTTGACTGCAGGCAGAGGATGGAGCTGGTTCTTGGGGTATATATAGATTGATGGCCGTCATAAAAGATCTCCAGGCTGAAGCAGCTACTCTAGGAGTTCAGAACACCCACCTAAGTTTAGGGATGGTGTACAGGTGAAGGATGCAGCCTACCTTTGACCTTTTCCAGAGACCATTAGTACC
>NW_011889019.1:2283693-2302189 GCF_000151845.1 Pteropus vampyrus
GGTCCTATCTCTCCCACCAAATAGCTATGTGACCTTGGGCAAGATACTTGCTTGTATTGGGTTTCAGTTTTGTTGTGTGTAAATTAAATGTGCATGTGAGTTTTAGGGATGAAATGAGGTTGTACTAGATGCTCTTCAATGTTTCTCTCTTCTAGTTCTAATGTTCTTTGGCTCTTTGAGCCCTTAATGAGTTCAAAGAATATACCAGCACCAAGCACAAAGGAATGATCTCAGAGGGTGGGTGGGGCTGAAGACCAGCCCTGTTTCCTTGGAATGTTGCACTTGCATCTGTCCTATTGTATCTGAGATCACAGGACCACTTGAAGTCCAGGAAACATGTGGTAGAAGGGTTTCAATCACGAAGGTGACGTTTGGGGGTTGTGGCCTGAGCTTGCTTAAAGCATTAAGTTACTATAGCCAATGAAGGGCAAGAAGAAAGGCAGTGGTCCTGAGCTGGGTGCTTTTGGCGCCCCCTACTGGACACCAAGGAGCGCGCAGGACTGCTTCATTCGCATCAGCAGGCAGCAAGGCCGACTGAGAAGACTGTCACAAGCTCTTTAAAAGGACAGCCTGCCTGGTCTGTGGCCCCCTCTCTATAAGAGTCTATGTTTCACCCCTTGGAATTACATAGGTCATTGGTCCACACATTCACAGGGATTCCTGTGCATAGGACCTCTTAACCAGACATCAAGATGCCAAGTAATAAACATCAGGGTGCAGTATACTAGGCACAACCCAGATGGAGAAAAGAGAAGAAAGAACAGCAAGCAGGTATTTTTCTGTACAAATCCCCAGTGGAGAGGTCTTGAGAAATGCACCAGAAAGATGTTGACTGCAGGCAGAGGATGGAGCTGGTTCTTGGGGTATATATAGATTGATGGCCGTCATAAAAGATCTCCAGGCTGAAGCAGCTACTCTAGGAGTTCAGAACACCCACCTAAGTTTAGGGATGGTGTACAGGTGAAGGATGCAGCCTACCTTTGACCTTTTCCAGAGACCATTAGTACCAACTGAAAACAAGACTATTCTAATTGTGGTCCACTGTGCCAGCACCCTAAACTCTCTTTATTATCTCTTAAACTGATGTTAGAGCCTGCTTTTAGAAGGATGTTCTTAATTAAGTCAGAGGGAGGGGAAATGCTTCCTCGAGGGCCATATTGGAACAACTGCTACGTTCCCACTTTTCCACCTTCCATCGCTCCTTCCTCATGGCTGAGAGTGGGGTACAGTGTGACTCTCTGAATTCTCTCCAATTCCATCTTGGGTGTCTCCAGCCCCAAGTCATCAGGGTAAAATAATCTCTGATCAATAGCTTTTCTCTTCTCATATGAGTTCTCTCCTGATTCAAGACAGCATTACAGAGATGCCCCCTTTCCCTGGAACCCTCCTCCTTTCTTTTCCACATGGCTTCACTTGGCAAGTCCTGCACTCATCCCAGAAGACATCTCAAGTGTGACTCAAGAATGTGTCCCGCTTGGAGAGCTGAAGTACCTCCTGGAACATACAGAAGCCACCCTAGGTGCACACCCTATCACCACCAGCAGCAATAGTCATTAGTCATTCCCAGAGGAAGGGGTGTGCCCACCTCCCAGACCCAGAAGCATTTCCCAGCTACTCTGGGAGGCTCCCATCCAGGCTGGGATGACTTTGGGTTCTTGAGTTGGTTTCTGCAGAACCGGGACTAAGCCGGACTCCCAACTACTGTACTGTGAAGAAGTGTGCTGCATTGCTGGGCATGCCCCCAAGCCTGGCCTGCTGCCCCATTAAAGCCTCCAAGTGCCCCCACGGGGCAGATGAGGACCTCCGGTTCCTTTGGAATGCCTGAAGCTGGCTTGCCTGAGACAGGCTGAAAGCGACGAGACCACACCTCGGTCCAGCAAAGACAGCTGGCTGCTAAGCCGCGCGCTGGGCTGGCTCCAGGAGCAATCTGCCACCCAGCGCTGTGCCGGGGAGCTCAGCTTCCCGGGGAAAGGAGCGCCCGCCACCCAGGGCTCTTCCCCATCCTGGAAACGTAGGCACCCGGCCGAGGCCAGTAGCTTCCTCGGCCCGGAGCTGAGCCTGCCTGGCTGGATGACTCCCCATTACTCTCCGCACATCCCTTCTCACCTGCTCCGCCCCGCTCTCAGCCCTGGTGCCCCCTCCCCAAACAGCTGACCTCCAACGCGCCCCCAACACCCTCCCTGCCAGCTGTGAGGACTGTTGTCTCGCATCTCTGCTCCCGCCTCTCCGCCACCTCCGGCCCCGCTCCCGCCTCGCCCCCAGCCCGTGGGGGAGCTCCGCGCGCCAGTCCAGTCCTGAGCCTCTTGGCAAGTTGGAAGCAAAGCCGCGGCCGCCTTGGAGGTCTCTGTCTTCCCTGGTTCCCGGGCGGCAACCCAGCCACCCTGCGGGCAGGTCTGGAAGGGAGCCTAGGGAGGGAGAAAGTTTCTCCGCCTGAGGGGGTGGGGGCAATGGGCTGGTACTCACGCCGGGGTCAGCGCTCAGAGCCATCCTCCGGCTCTCTCGGCCCCACCGCCTGGGGGCGTCGGAGCGCGGGCGCTCGCTGCCGCGTCTGCCGCCGCCGCCTTCCAGCTCCCAGCCCTAGTCCCGGGCTGGCCTCGAGCCTCCCGCCCCGACGCCGCTCGCCCGCTTTATACAACTCCACTCGAGCGCGCCCAGGCTTATGTAAAGGCTGGCGGAGCCCCGCAGCCAATGGCACGGCGGCTGGAGCTCGGGGGCCCGGGGGTGGAGGGCGCCCGCTCGGCCAATCGCGGCCCGGGGAGCTCGGGGAGCCGGGTGGGGGGAGGGCGCGCCTCCCCGCTCTGATTTAGGAGCCGGGATTGCGGTGGCAGCAGCCGGCAACCCGGCCGGCCCGGCGCGGCGCGGCGCGGCGGGCGCTGGGGTGGGCGGCGGCGCAGGCGGCGGTGAGGGCGGGCGTCCCCTGCGCCCCGCCGCCGCGGCGCGTAACCTTCAGGAGGCGGCGGGGCCTGGAGAGGCGAGCGAGGGTGCCTGGCCGGGGGCAGGGGGCTGGGGGCCCTGGGCCGACGGGAAGCAGGTGCCCCTCGGGAGGAAGCGCCGGGAAGGAAAGCAAAGGGGAGGGGAGGAGAGGACAGCGAGCCCGGGGACCCCGCGGCCACCCCTGCGCGCAGGGCCGAGGGGGGCGGCGGGAGCGGCGGCGCTGCATTCCTGTTTCCCCCAGGGAGCGATCTGGCGTCTCCCGGCCCGGCCAGAGCGGCCGCGCCAGCCGCGCAGATGGCGAGATTTCGCGCTGCGGAGCCAGCGCCGAGATGCTTTATCCGGCCTGGGAACGTGTCCGAGCGCCTCCCGGGGACTGCTCAGTATGGAGAGGAGAGCAGAGCTTCGTGACGGCCCCAGGGGGCGGGGAGCAGGCGAGCACAGCTTGGAGATCAGGCGCAGCGGTGGTGCGGCCCCGGGCAGCATCTCCCCCCACTCCCGCAGCCCCCCGCCCGCCTGCCCGCGAGTAGATCCCCTACCCGACCCCGCCTGCCCCCGCCCCAGCCGTGCCGGGGCTGAAACCCGCCCACCCGCTCTGGTCCCGTGCGTCCTTCCAGCCTCCCTCACCGCGTTGCTCACAGGTACTGCTTCCCCCTCCTTGACCCCAATCCCGCTGTGGTGGGCGATAGGCCTCAGCCTCTCAGGACCGAAGAAGCGAGGGCTAATCTTAGGAAGAGCGCGCTTGGTCAGCAGTGCCCAAAATACCCGTATGGCGGGCAGGAAACGAGCTTAGGTCGATAACACTCTCAAGTCCCTTGTTTTGCGCCTAGAATAGAGCCTGGTGCATAGTAGGCATTTAGTAAAGCTTTACTGAATGTATTTTGAGCTTCCATAAGTAAGGTCTTTGCGTTTCTGAAAGCTAGGGCCCGGGGCTTTGGAAGAGAAAGACCTGGGAATACGCCATCAGAGAAATAGGGAGCAAGGACTCTTCTTATCTATTGATGCTTTTGTGACCATCACCCAGGCACCAGGGCGATTCACTCTTAAAATGACTCCAAAGTATTCTTTTATGGAGGGCCCCGCCACCAGTCCCTGTCCCCAGACCCATTTATCCCCAGATTTTGAGCAGCATTCACAGGGCTTACTTTAGGCCCTATTTTCAGGTGTCTAGATTGTCCTCTGGAAAAAAGTAGCTAAGCATAGGCAATCCTTCTTGCTTTTTGAAACTCCACATCTAGCTCAGGTTCTTAACCCTCGGAGGGTTATGGACCCTTTCGAGGATCTGGCAAAAACTATTGAATCCTTTTTCTAGAAAAATACACACACACACACACACACACACACACACACACACACACACACACACACCCTTAAGTATAAAGGGCCATCTCCACGCTTGCCTAAGAATAGTTAGGGACCCTGAGTCTCTGTGGGGGGCTCTACCCCATGCCAGCCTGTTTCTTTAGGGGTCCAGGGCAGTAGTTTATAATCACACTATTTTGGGGGAATCACAGAATCCTGAGCCTTTCAAGAATTTGGTTGATGTTAACAGTCTGCTTCTCAGAATAATACTCAATCACACACATACATGTCGACATGCAATTTTAGGGGGTTCATGGATTCTTAAAACTTAATCTAGGCCCCCAGATTAAGACCCTTCACCTGGTAGCAAACAGACTTTACCCCAAAGGCACTCCTCATCCCCAGCTCTCTCCATAAGGAGTCCAGTCGGCTCTGCACCCTGCTGCAGCATGCCACCACCCTGTCTGAGGGCATCTGAGTCATGTGGTGACAGCCCTGGCACCTGAGAGACCGTCTCCACACTTGCCTCTGCATCGTGGTCCCCGCCGCTCTCTTAGTGTGGGAATAAGTTGCAGGTTGTCATGTTCTGTCTGATTTGTGAGCATTCCTTATCCAGAAACTCCAACTCAGGGAGACAGCAAGTGACTGGTAATTAACCAGTTTCACTCAAAATCAAGCGTCTGAGCACACCTTTTTGGTTTTTGTCCTCACCTCTCTCTCTGCTGGGGAAGCTGTGAGGCCCCAGCTGCGGAGCCTCACTTCACCTAAACCGGACAGATTTCATAACCAGTGCGGTAATTATCAGCATTAGCCATCCAGATGTGAATAGGCGCTCTACACGACATAGCTCTATAATGATCTCACGCTTTCCTGCAGCTAGCCAAGTAAGGGTGCAATAGACCAGAGGTGCTAGGGAAGGACAGGGAGATGTAGGAAATGATGGAGACATTATTTCCACAAAGTCCTCCAGGAAATGCAATCTGGTTTCTGCACTTGAACTTGTGAGGATTGAGCCAGTGGGCCAGGCCTTCCTAGCCCTGTAATTTCTAATTCCTCTAATATCCTCCATTTCCATGCACTCAAGTCATGTCTGTGTCCACTCAGAGCTTCAGCCCTGCCCTGCCCATCTCATGGTAGACATCGTACCCTCACAATTGCACAGATACACCCTGTTTTCTCAAGGCACATGCACACTTTATGGACTGAATCATATTTCCCCCACCCAACCCCCCCCCCCAAAATCCCCAAACTTATGTGTTGGATCCTTAACTTCCAACGTGACTATATATCTTTGGAGATAGGGCCTTTAAGGAGGTAATTAAGGTTAACGAGGTCAAAAGGGTGGGACCCTAATCCTTAGAATTAGTGGCCTTACAAGAAAAGAGACACTGGGACTCTCCCTCTCCTTGTCCATACACAGAGGAAAAGTCATGTGAGGATACAGACAGAGGTGGTATTTTGTTATGGCAGCCCAAACTGAGTAAGGTACACGCATTTTCAACACTTTTCTTACCCCATCCAGCTCGTTCAGTTCTCCTCCCAATTCTTTGATTCCAGCCTTCTTAACTCTAGTGAAGTCTCTCCATATTGTCCTCCGGCAAACCTCATTCATTCTGAGACACTTGCCTAAAATGTCTCCTCATCTTTTGATACCCAAATTAAGTCTCACCTCTCCCCACCTTTCGAAACTGCTCCTGCCAGCTGAGCTTTGCCTTTCCAGCTCTCTTGCAGGTGCACACCATCTTAGCACTCTATTAAGCATACTGTCTTGTTTTCTCTCTGTTTCGTATGCATAAAACTTGTCAGAATTAAAGCCCCTTTAAGTCCAGAGTCTATATCTTATACTTGACTACCTTATAGAACCCAGCATGAAACTTGACACAGAACGAACCCACAGTGTTTACTGATTCATTCCAATTAAACATATTTACTCTTTGAAACAATTTTTAGGTTATGTAGCGGTTCTTTTCCTAAAAGCTCCAGACATTTTGTGCATGTCATTTCTGTCATCCTGATAGCCCGTCAGAGCAGGGCCCTTAGGAACCAGCTCTCTCCTGTAGTCCAGGCTCAGAGGACCACCACAAATTGCTCAGGATCACACCAAGTCAACTGTTCTTTCTCCAAATCAGAAGATTTGCTATCCTTGGTTTCCTTGTGACCCTCCCTGATCCACTTGGCTGTCTTTTCAATCTCCAGACAGAGAGAAAAGGCCAGGGAATCTCAGATCTTAGAAGTGTTTCTATTCCAACAGATCTGTTGCAAAAGAAGAGAGAGGTCTGTACAGTTCTTTAAGCCCTTGAAGTCAGGGGCATTTTAGAATCTAGGACGTACCATACATTCTGAAACATGCCCTGCAAGGTCTGGGGCAGCATCGTGTAATCGGCCGCATTAATGGTTCTGCAGTGAATTATATGAATGCTCACACCAAGTGGGCGTGAGGATAAAGTAGCTTCACATCAGTTTAGGTTTGATTTTATCATGAGATGAGTTTTGGCAATAAACTTGCAAAAAGAAATCCACCTCTCAATTTTCAGAGGTTTGGGAATTTGAAATTGCAGATAAGAGATTGCGGAATGATATTTTAGGTTTGGTTGTCCCAGAAGAAGTGGATGTCTCGTGAGGGTGCGGAAAAGCAGCAATAGTAACTAATGAGAAGCCATAAACTATGAAAGGAGTGAGGAGTTTAAGAGAGAATGAGGAAATCGTGCCGTGTCACACTAGGTTGTATTGAGTTGGAGTCCTTTTTTTCTAAGGAGTACATATTTATCAGATGGCTTGAGTGCCTTGAGGTTTCAGGGCCGCTTGTGTTAACAGTGGCTTATAAGTGGCAGACATATGAAATGGACTTTTGAGGGGAGGCAAATAGGAGTGAAGATGACAGAATCTCTTGTAAGGAAGCCACAAACCATGGTGGACTTCCATATGGTCAGAGAGAGAGAGAGAGAGAGAGTTCAGAAAAGCTTGAATTGGGTGTGCATGCTCTAGGCAGACTTCTCCAGGTAGAGAAAAGGCATACTTGAGAAAAGTATACTAGATACAGGAAGACATTACGGAATCCTAGAAAGGCCTGGTCAGAAAAGTCAGCACGGCTTAGGGCTCAGGGAGCTGAGGGTAATGATGCAGGTAGAAGTCCTCTCATTGTGTTAATCTATACCCAGACGGCGTGAGTGCTTTGAGGTTTTCCCACACTGTAGTGTGTGGCTTTGCAGTCTGAAGGGCTGGCTGAGAGTCTGATTCAGGGAGGAGCACAGTAAAAGGGAAAGCCATGGTGGACCCCTGACTGCACAGCTCTCTATCCCTGCTTAAGATGCTCAGCCGGCAGTACCCTCCATGATCAGGGGACTCCCTGGAGCCCAAGCAATAGCAGCGAAGCTTCACCTTGAATCCTAAGGCTAGCATTGTTGCTGAACTTGGTCCTACTTTGCTTTGTTTCCAAGTCCTAGTACCTGTTCTTACTTTCTCTTCTGACAGCTCTGTCTAGTACCTCCAGCTCCAGTAACTGGGTGTCTATATCATTCTCCCATCCTGGTACCTTACCCCATGATCCAGGTGCTCAGGGACTAGGATTCTAGGGTCCAGATACTCTACTTTCCTTGCTGTGGCTGAGTCTTTACTGCCTGCTGCCTCACATTCCTGACATCAACTGCCTTCTTGAGCCTTTGCCAACTGCCTCTGCCAGCTTCCTTTGACATGCACCCAACCTGGCCTCACTTCCTCTCATTGCCAGCTGCCAGGACCTCCCCAGATCCTGGCCGTGCCTTGGTGGGTAGGTCTTGATGCAGGTTCCGACCCCTCCTAGCCTGGCATATCCAGAGGCCAACTCAGCCAGGTTTCTGATAGATATGAGCTCATGGTCATGGTTTAAAGAATAAGAAGAAAAAAACCCTTTAGCAATTGGCGAGTGATAGCAGGCATTTGCTAACAGCAAATGCCAGGGGACTCCTGGGCTAGTGGTACCTGGAAGAACTCAATCAGCACAGGATCACCCTTGGCTCAGCCCCACCTCCATGGTAGAAGGGTCCATCTGCTTCAGTGTTGCTCGGTTCACCCCTCAGAGGCAGGACCCAGCCCTGCCCCAGGGCTGTGCACATCGTAGATAAGGGTGACCAGGGCAAAGCTAATATTCTACACTCCGATGAGCAGGGAGAAAATCACAAGGAATTATGGTTGTTTAAGTGTAGCTCAAACTAGTAGAGAATAAAAGCAACTCCATGTTCATAGCAACAGAAAGGAATTGAGATTTCATGAAAAGAAGGCTTTCTTCTCTGAGAGAGTTGTGAGATGTTAGAATGAGATTCCTGCAGAGGTTGTAGAAACTGCTCCCCTGGAGGTCTTTAAGAGCTGGAACACAATTCGCTTTCCAGCGAGAGGCGGATGTGACGGCTGTGTGTAGAGATGGGCACAGGCAGCAGGGAGGAGGGTTTAGGACATCTTGAGAGGCGGGCAAGAGCTCAAAGACAGGGCCAGGGGTTCTGGGCAGGGAGGGGAGGGCAGGCCCCAAGGAGGCAGGGAGTGAGCCAGTCTGACAGCAAGGAACAGAGGTAATAGGGGTTGAGTTTGGAATGGAGAGCCCAGCAGGCTGTTGTCTGATCTGTTCAATTACTGCCTGCTGGCTGGGGCTGGTGAGTGCTACAGCTGGAGGGAAGGCACTCGCTTATTCTGGACCCAGAATAAGGGGTCAGTGGGACTCAAACAGCCAGAGCCAAGTATTCTAAGGAAAGCAGAATGCAGAGGCTGGCCCACCAAAATATTAAATACAAACAACTAAATCTGAAGAGCACTGTTTCACCATGCCACTTAAATAGGGTGTTTGGGCAGAGTTCCAGGACCACAGGTGACCCCAGATAAAAGTGCCACACCTTCCTAGAGTATCTATTTTTACGAGAAGATGTGCTACAGGCGGGGGACAAGAGGAGGAATGGTAGGTTATTTAACAGGTAAAAAAAATACAATTTTCATTTCAGTAAATCTGGATATATCCCGGAATTGAACGTAAAATTGTGTATACATATTTTAGACAAAATGTGAGCTTTGAGAAGACCTTTCAGGCTTCCATTTGATGAGCTCTCCAGGCCCTTGGGGTCAGGGTGTGTGATGACCTTTTCTTCTGCTTTTAGAATACTTGGATAGAAATGAGCTGCTTTAGTATTTACAAAGCTTTGTCTCATACACTATCTAATTGGGTTATTCAACAAGCATTTAAGCACTTTTAATGGGGCAGGCACTGTGTTCTTTCTGACAAAGAAGTGGGTATTTATATTTTCCCTCTAGTGGAGTTGAGGAAAGAGGCCCAGCAAGATGGAGTGATCCCTCCCCTGCAACAAAATTCTCATATGGCCAAACAGGGTTAGGGATGTGGGTGCTCTTTTTTTTTTTTTTTTTTTTTTTGCATACTGGGCCTATTTTTGTGCCTGACATCCTTCCCTGTGACTCTATGTTTCTTCCCCACACCCATTCACTTCCCTTAAGCAATTACATAGCACTCACTGCCATGTGTCCCTCCTAAGAGCCTTCCAGGCAGACGGGGCAGGTCCAGGGCAAATGGGAAGCCCAGGAAATCCAGCTGGTGCCTGTGCCTTTTCTCCTGCCTGTGATTTTGACATGCTCTGCATACATTTACAGATAAGGACAGTGGCACAGAGTCACCAACCTTCCCAGGTCACAGGCAGAACATCTAATTCCCGGGTCAGGCTGGCAAGTTCCAGCTCAGTGCACAGCTCAGGGGCGTCTGGGATGTTATCGATTCACAACATGGCCCAGGATAGATGGGTCACCAGCGAGCATTTATCCAGGACTTGTTAGGTGTGGGTTCTGCGTTAGGCCAGTGGGGGAACAAAGATGAATAAGGTCTCCTCTGCCTTCAAGGAGCTTACCATATAGCAGGGAATCGATGCCCAGCTCATCAGAAAGATGGAGGGAGGAGGAATGGGCTGGGGAGATATGGCTAGCAGGTTATGTCTCTCCTGTGTCCTGTAACCTCTGCCTAGGAACATGGGTAGGGCAGGAGATGTTGCCCTGACTTGGTTACTGTGGACCTCCCCTCTCCATCTCCATGGGGAACTGTCCCCTCTCTCTGCTTATTCACGGTCCCCTGGGAGCTCATCCTCTGTCAACCATTCTCTTTTCTCTATAGTTCCCCAGTCGTCACCCAACCAAAGCCACTAGGTCTCGTGTTCACAAGGCAATCTGCCTAAATGGTGCTTTAGAAATGAAAACAGTGCACACGGAGGCCGTAATTATATGTGCTGGGCACTGTTCATATGCTTTGACTACTTTGGTTATCTCAATAGCCTATGATTCTATTATTATGCGTATTTTATAGATGAAAAAACTGAGGTTAAGTAAACAGCAAGTAAGTGGCAAAGCTGGGACTGTCACTCAGCACACTCTAGACATTCCCTGCATAGTACCTCATTTGGACCTCACAGTGATACCATGGTATATGTAGGTAGAGGGTGAAATTGGGGCCCAGAAGGATCAAATGCATTGCCAAGCTCAATGAAAGTGGAGACTAGAATCCAGATCTGGCTCTTAGGCTGGTGTTCTTTCCATTACATGTTGTTTCTGAAATCAGAAAATATTCCCTGCATATTTTCCATAATCCTGTACTAACCAGTCTTTGGAGGATTGAGTCTTTGCACTTTCCTACTGGGTGAAAACAAGGACAAACTGTCATGACCAGGCAATGGTGATACTAGAAAAGCTTGAAAGACTGCCACTTGGTGGCCTCTTGTGGTGGCGGCTGAAACTGGATCCCGGGCCTGTGAGATGTGCCTTGGGAGTCCATGATAAGAAGTCCCTAACAGAAGTTAGAACCTATTGACCACTGACTGCATGCCCAGTGCTCTGCTAAGCACTTCTAAATAGCTTCTCTCATTTCTTCCTCATATCTACTGTATGAGGTTGGTCCTATTATCATCATTCCCATTTCAAAGATGAAGAAGCTGAGGTTCAGAGATTAATTAACCTGCTCAAGGTCATGCTGCTGGTAATTCTTAAAGCCGAGATTCAAATCCAGGTTTGTCTGACCTCTGGTAGGAGGGAGGTAGAAGCTGCTTCTACATCCCCATTCCTAACCCTGCCTCCCCACACCTTATAGCATCAGGCCATTGCCTGCCTCTTCCATCTCATCCCACAGCCCATTGCTAAGCTACTCACAAAACAGGTCTCAGCTCATAGAGGTCACCTCCTCAAAGATGCTATTCCAACCATCTATCCAAGATGCCCCTATAGCAAGCCCAGTTCCTCACTGTTCCATTAACTCTCTGCTTTGCCTTGTTAGAGCTTAGCACTCTCTGACATTATCGTATTTATCTGTTTGTATACTTGTTTGGTGTCTATATTCTCCATTGGGAATGTCAGCTCCATGGGGGCAGGGACAGCTGCATCCCTGGTGTCTAGTAGAGTGCTTATGAAGTGGTTGCTCCATAAATATTTACTGGATGAATGATTGGAAGTGGCAGGATAGAAAAGGCCCTTAGACTGGTATTTTATGCATTTAACTGCGGTTTCCTGTCATCCTCGCCTCCTTCCTCTTTGGACTGCTCTCCTCTACATCTAGGACCAGAGGTAAACTGAGGCCATAGCTGGGACTTGGTTTAATTTGACAGGCAATAAATTATTAGATGCAGTAAAAATAAGATCCTTTGCATGTCTGGTCCTCAATATTTGATATAATTGAAGCGTCTGAGTTTTCTTTGCTAGTGGTTGTTGTTAATTCTTATAATTAGCTTGTATCTTATAGATATTGCCCTTGGTCATTTAAAAAGAGGCTTAATTGGTTATTCAGGTGTGGAACTTATTCTTTTCTCCAACTTTATTACTTCCTCCACCACATTCAAAACCTGGAAAGGTAGATTAGCATCTCAGGATTATAAACTCCCTATTCTCACTCACCACATTTGAATGTGCTCCAGAAAATAGACTCTGGTTTGTGAATTTGGATTTAGAGTCCTGCATTTGTAAGGAGAAGCCTAGGCATAGTTCTTAAGGTCTGCTGAAAATATGAGCAGAGTACAAATGCTTATAGATAAGTTTATAGCCAAAGACATGAATGACCTCAGAAAGGAAAAACCACGGTGGCTAGTGGTCATTAGAGCTTCGCTGATGTAATTTCAGAGAATAAGGACAGCCACAATCTCAATTAAATGAAGCCAGGAAAATTGAGCTCTGAGCCAACAGCTGCACTACAGTGATATGGTGGCAGAGCAATTTTGGGGGTGAGCACAGACTAGGAGCAGGCCCCCTGACCTTTCATCTGGGCCTGCTTCTGTCTCACTGTACATCCTTCCTTGGCCTGAAAAAAATAGGACAGAGCTGGCTGGTCTCTCAGATTTCCTGCAGCTCTGATGTTCTAGGCCTTTCCTGGGGGCCAGCGGGCAGGAGAGGGGGCTGGAGGAAAGGAAGGTAATGTTGATTGAATTTCTACTCTACATCAGGTGCCGAATGGGCACGGTGACATCAGGTCCTCACAGCAGCCCCACTAACATGGTCTCTATTTTTTAGATAAGAAGGAAAAAAAGACAGGTTAAGTGGTATGCCTGAAGTAACATTGCTGGAACACCCCAGAGCTTTGCCATAAGGCATCTGGCACTTACAAACCATCTCTACCAATGCCCCAGAATATCTAATTCCTAGAAGTAGCACTCGCTTCCTAAGGAGCGCTGCTCGGGTCTCCACAGTTACTAGGGGAAAAGGGAGCACAGCTGGGGTTGTCAGATTTCTTGGTTTATTTTAACACCATCCTCCGGTTCCTAATTAGGCAGCTCAGGGGTGAGAAGCTAACGTGGATGTAAGTAATGAGCAGCAGACCTTGTGTCACTGGCTGACCCTGGATACAGGACACAGAATGATTCTGTAATTACACCAGCTAGTGTTTATCGAAGGCCTCTTATGTACCAGGTACCGACAACAACAGCAGCAGCAACAATAGCAAAAACAACAGCAGCAAGAGCAACAACAACAACCATAACAACATCAGCAGCAACAATAGCAGTTGAGGACTCACAATGCACTAGGTAGAATAAGGTATACATCAGCATATTTCCTGTGAGGGGAGTAAGACGACTCTTCCTATTTGCTGATTGAGGAGATTGGGTCTCAATCTATGAGAGCTGAAACAAGTACCCCAACATCAAACCATCAGGATTGCCATGTTTCTGCTTCTAGGTGGTGGAAAAGCTATTAAGTCACCAGGAAAGCCAAGGAGCCGTATTTTCTAAGTGAACAGTTGGGGCCTGTGGTCTGATGCATTGACCGGTGAGGAGTAGGCTTTTTGAAAAGTCCAGGGACAGTTGCTATCAGTATGGTTCTCAGCATAGTTACCTACCTCTTGGCACCTCCTCTGTTCTATGGCCACCACACCCCTCTCTGGCTGACCACAAAATCTCATCACTCTGGCCTCCCTCTTCCGGAATATCCTGTGCTCCAAAATTATGACTTCTTCTAATATACAATCAAATTGACCATTTTCAGCCTACACAATCCACTCCTCCCCATTTTGGGGGACAGAACTGGAATATGTTGGTTAGTATATTTTATACTAAGGTGTGAGTGACTAATGAGCCACCCATTACATGAAAGTGTTAGTCCTTTTAAAGAGAAGCTGATTTCTCTCCCTATTAGAATCCTAGCTGCCTGGCACTCCAGGCTCTGTGGGGGCAAGTGGAGAGAGAGAGAGAGAGAGAGAGAGAGAGAGAGAGAGAGAGAGAGAGAGAGAGAGACCACCCTCCTCAAGGTGCTGTTTTCTGAAGGAAGATATTTATTTCCTCTTTCAGATCTCTGAACAGAGTTTAGTGGCACGGGGAGAGCTCTTGGAAAATCCTAAAGGCACAGCACCTCTTCTACTGGCATCGTCTCACCTTTTGAGACCCCTTCTTTGGCGAGAAACCGTTTTAATAAGGGTATAATTTTGTTACAGAATTTTGTAATTAAATATTCTTAAAAATAATGAGGTTGCAGTCTCCTATCTCCCAATTTATTATAGACTTAATGCCCCATGTTACACAGTGTTTAATCAAGAATGTATCCCCATTGTAACTCCATGCAGGCCTTAGAAATAGAAAGTGCTCTGAATTTATCATGAAGGTTGCTCTCTGTTCTTGAGATGTTGTTCTGTTTACCAAGTTGCAAAATAAATGGTGGTTTCTTAGTCAGAAAGACAAGTCTCTCTCTCATCCCTGCCTTCATCCAGTCCCACGGGTCTCTCTCATCAGAGGTAAATCCATCCATCAGCTCCCCATAGAGTGCAGGTTCTGAATTGGCTTCTTCTTTTAAGGCGCAAACGTGCTCCCCCTGCTGGCCGAAGGCAGCCAATACAGCGGGTGTGCTGCAAAAATCACACACTCTGGACTTTGTTCAAACCAGAGTATGAGCACCTGCTATGTGCTAGGTACTATGAGCAGTGCTTAGGCGTATAACTATGAGAAAGACCAGCCCCATTGCTCGAAGAGGTTAGCATCTTATATGTAATACATTAAACAGCCTGTTAATTGCAGGATCATAGAGAAGGGAGAAATTTCCTCTGTCCACAGAGATAAAGGAGGCTCCATGATGGTGATAGAATTTTACCTGCACCCTGAAAAAGCAGCTGGATTTCAGAAAGTGAAGAGAAAGATAGTGGTCAGTGTAAGGAGTCCTAGAATGTTAGGGTGAGAGACCTGAAAAATCATGTGCTTTAGTTTCCTTTTCTAAGCGATGAGCAAGGAGCTCAGGGAGGCCAAATGCCCTAGATGTGAGAGACGGAACAGAAACTGGAACCCACGTCTTCTCACTCCAACTCCAGGTTCTCCATGAATTCCAGGCTGAGGGAGGAATGAAGGGGGTTTGAGAAGTGCCGGATATGTCCAGAAATGGAGAAAGGCGTCTGTGTCACTGCCACAAGAAATTCAATTCCACTTACAGAGGAAGTGAAATGGTCTGGTTAACTTAATTTCCTAATTAGATGATCGTCCAGCAGAAATGCTGCATTGTTAGAAATGTTGATTTTTAAAAACTTCCTAAAATATTTTATTTCACATTTCTGCCTTAACAAGCAAAGTGAGGTAACATCATTCATTGATAAGTCTGGATCTTGCAGTGTCTCGCAATATTTTAGATGTAGAGAGCATAAAGCATATAGATATAGACTTCAAAGGATTCTTTTAGTCTTTTTTTTTTTTTTTTTAGGCGAGGCAACCCTTGGTTGACCTCACAGATTGCAAGGACCTTGTCAGTTTACAATCTCTTATTTTTAATTTTTTTTTAACGCCTACAGCACCTGGTCTTCCTAGGCATAAGTCTTTTTTTTTTTAAGGTCTAAAAACCTTTATTTAAATAGGGATAACAAGGATATAATTCGAATATTGAATAATTAAGCTTTGGGTTGACTAGAAGTCCATGATTCACCAAGACTATTGTATGGAAGCAGTACAAAACTACATTTGGTATTTTTTCTCAGTTTTCTGGTATTCTTCAAGCTTGCAAAGAAAGATTCAGAACACTTTAATGATAGCTTGTTGAACAGCAATAAAATGAGATAATGTCCTCAGAAGTCAGTCTCTCACAAAAAAAGATGTTATAGCCAAGCTCTGTTAAAGCCCCAGCCAGTAAGGTCCACAAAGGAATGAAGACATAGGACAGATTTATGGTAGCAGATGGTTTCAGTTTAGCACAGAGTGCAAGCCAGAAGGCTAATTTAAGTAATATTGGTATGAGGTATCAAGTATATATATATGTATATGTATGGTGTGTGTGTGTGTGTGTGTGTGTGTGTGTGAGAGAGAGAGAGAGATTCATGTCAAGGGTCAAAGCCAGACTTACATCACCCAGACATTTTCACAATCTGCATGATGAGAAGAATACTATCAAGTATCCATACTGGAATAAATATGAGGAACCAGTTCCAAGGTGCCTTCTCATCCAGTTTCAACACCAACATGATCAAGAAGAGTAATGTGAAAAGCCTGATGAGCAGTACTCTCTGAGCCAAGAACATTCTCATTTAAACACTTTAAAGATGTTGTTGCAGAGTCACAAAATGGGAGATATACTCTGGCAACGCCAATGGCCAGAGAGTGGAGAGGGAGTGAAGATCAGGAAATCCCTGGTTTGCATCCTTGTCCTATTCCATTTTTTTCCCCTCATAAATCCAGAACCTGTCACATGATAATCAAGAAAAAGATCTCAGTTCCATCTCTTTTTAAATCTTTAATAGCAACATATTTGCCTGCCATTTGTCTCTATCATCAATGATAGTATTTAGATTTATTTATCGGTGTGGGGAAGTTGAACACAGAAAAAATCTGATTAAGTGAGGGTCCTGGCTCACTTTGCTCTAGTTAATTGAGGTTTTGCTGGGTTGTTTAGGGTGGTCCCTGCTGAGCCTCCTGCACAGCTCTCACCTCACCCTTGCAGGGCAGTGGGGTTTCAGTGAGGAGCCTCACACAATTCCTGGGTTTGCTTAGGAAGAGAGCAGGTAGGACATTCCGCTGATGACACTGGCTGGCTCATGCCTAAACTCTCCTCACTGAGACTCCACCAGAAAAGTTATGAGCAGTGACCTGTGAGATTTGGCTCCAGCCAAATAGTAGTATAGTAGTCAGCTTCCCAGATGGCCCTCAATGTTCCCCGCCTCCCAACATTTACACACTGTGTAGTTTTCTTCTATATTACACCAAGATAGATCTGTACAACCAGTATAATACAACATAAGTGATTGTATATCACTTCCTGTCTTAAAGTGCCACCACGTTGCAACTTTCATCTTGGTGCAACGATGCTCTGGGGAAAGCCAGTTGCCATTGCATGAGCATCAGTATGGAGAGACCCATGTGGCAAGGAACTGAGGCCTCCAGCCAACATCACGTGAGTGAGTCTGGAAGTAGAACCTCCAGCCCCCATCCAACCCTCAGATGATTGCCATTCTGGCCTACATCTTGACTGCAACCTTATAAGAGAGCATGAGGTAGAACTACCTAGATTCTGTGCAAAGTAATGAATACTTGTTTTAAGTTGCTCACAATTAGGCTAATTTGTTGTACAACAAGACATAACTAATACACTTAGCTAGAGACCTCCCAGAGATGGGAACCCTTAGGCACTGCTCTTTTCCAGAAGCCCATCTGCGTGGCCTGGAGTAGTCTTGACATACTGGAATCTTAAATGCAGAAGGGACCCGGGAGCTTAGGTAGTCTAGTTCCCTCATTTTACAGATAAAAGAGGAGAGGCCAGAGGGGAAGAGGCTTTGTGTGGAGACACACTGAAGCAAACCCTGATTTGGGGTTCCACCTTTTCTCCCCATATTTCCATTCCCAGTACCTAGTCAGCTTCCCTGTTCACTGTTTCATTCACAAATTACATAGAGAGTGTCTACTATGTGCTAGGTACTGTGTGAGGCCTTGGGGTATTGTTGAGGCTCTGGGCATATGTGGAACTACTGGTAAAAAGTTATTTGAATATTACACAATTATTATAATGGATATGTGTTGAGTGAATGAATGATTGAATGTGTGAATGAATGAAAAAGACTAGATTACAATCAGGAGATCCACGGGCTAGTCCTCTTTTTGATGAATGTCCTGGGTCTCCTTTGTCATTCTCTGTTCCAGGCTGAAGTGCAGTACAAAGACTTAGATTAAGACATAGAATCTTAGAATTTTAGAACTAAAAAGGACCCTGGCAGGCAAGTTACGGCAAAATTTTAGAGGAATAGTGGACCCCTTTGAAAATGAGACGAATCTATGGGCTCCTTTAACCATGTGCACAAAACACTCTACATACAAATTTTGGAGGATTCCTAGAACATTTGAAGCCCAACCAGTGGACTTCCTAGGAATCCATAGGCCAAGACCTCTGATCTGGTCTAACTTCCTGTTATTTTAGATGAGAAAACTGAGACCCAGAAAAGGGAAGCAACATGCCCTACAGCAATTCAATGGTGAAGTTCATGCTTAAACTAGGTCTCCTGAGATCTGGTCCAGCGCTCTCCCCCACAGAACCCTGACTTACAGGAATTATACAAGTCACCAGGAAACCAGCCTTGGCTCCTGAAACAGAACTTCAGGAAATCACACATTGATATTTATTTTCTGTTAATATCTCTTGAAGACAGACAGAGTGGCTCAAATGACCGACTCTGTCTCCAGCACTAGGCTAAGTGGCATCACTGGATCCTAAAATGGAGCAATTGGAAAGCAGTAGAGATGAGAGTGACAGATCTAGTGGGTGTCAAGGATGGGGAAAGTCAGCTGGTGTGGGCACTTAGCAGTGAAGTCCCAAGGACAGT
>NW_011889019.1:2303844-2314466 GCF_000151845.1 Pteropus vampyrus
TTTCCTCACAGTTCTGGAGGCTGGAAAGTCCAAGATCAAAGGGAGATGCCGCTCACTTTCTGGCTCGCAGACACCCACCTTCTCCCTGTGTTCTCATATAACCTTTCTTCTGTGTATGCTTGGGGAGGTGGGGAGCTCTTGTATCTCCTTCTCCTCATAAGAACACCTATCTCATCAGGTTAGGACCCCCTCTTAAGACCTCATTTAATCTTAATTACTTCTGTGAGGTGAAGGCTTCAATATATACATTTCGATGGCACTATCTGCCATCCAGTCTGACTGCCATTAGTATAGCCATAACCACGTAACTGGTCCCTCCTGTTCTCAGCTGTGGCTTTGGACATATCTGCCCCATCTTGGGAGATCTCCTCTCACCAATCATGGCATTCTCCTCCTGCCTTTACTCCCTTCCACTGCCTCCTCCCGTTTCTTTGGCTGTTAGCACGTTGTTGCTGCTCCCTAGGAATGTTCTATCTCTTTGAATATGCCTCCCCTTTGTTGTTTGCTTTGATCAAGGGAAAGCCAGTTACCTAGCTTTCACAGGAGCTGGATCTGGGAGTCCAGAAAAGGAATTCCCATATCCACAGTCTATCCATCTTAAATCACTCCCCAGCCTCCCCTTTCTCCTGGACTCATCATATCAATGGCCGTGTCAGCTGCAGGCAGCCCACCAGCTGCATGAGGGCTGTATGGGTTGGGGGCGGGGTGGGGCTCATGAAGGTTAATGAGGCTCAGGCTGCTGGTCCTCCTAGGGGTTGCCGTCACCCTGAATCATGCCCCAGACCCCTGTGCTGGCCTCTTCCTGTCGCCGGGACATCATTAGAAATGTTAATTATTAATTATCACTAAAAGCTCTTTTTGCTGCATTGCCGTTCTCAATTGCTCTCACTATCTCTCTTTTCCCCACTTTCTTTCTGTAATTGGATCCCAGTTCCTGGGTCTCCCATTTTTTCTGAGTCCTTTTCCTCTGATCATCTCTCAGCAGCAGTTCGGGGAGTTGGGGTATCCTGAGGCAAGGGGCAGCCAGGGAGAGGCACCTGAACACATTCTTTTGCTGTGTTATTCTGGCCAGAGTGCCCACTTCTTTCTTTCAAAGCATTGAGGACTTAAGAACACAGAAACCAGCTGAACCTGGGCAAGAATTGTGCTCTGGTGTTGTGAAGTATTTTTAGTGAACATAAGAAACTCTCATTCCCTTCATCTTCTCTGTACGTTCAGCTCAGGTGCTGAGGCCCAGTTTTTTTTGGCAAATGGGGAGCCACCTAAAGAGATATAATTTGAAGGACTCCTTGGAAGGGTCTCTCCACCAAAAATGTCCCCTTTCCTCTAGTCTGGTGCCATGCTTCCACTCTTATGGAGGCAGCTCGGTGGACGGGGAGTTCACTAGGGAAATCAGGTGGCTGCTTAGGGCTTGGAGTTGTCACTACCTGTTCTGAGAGCTTGGGTCACCTCTTTTCATCTCAGACCACATAATTCAGTGAAAAGAACAGGATTTCGAAATCAGGAAACTTGAAGTTGAATCCCTGCTCTGCCACGCACTTGCTGTGTGGCCTTGGACAAGTTAGATGACATCTCTGAATCTCATCATTAAAACATGATCATAAACTCTCCTTCTCTGTGTTATTGGAAAATTTAATGAGATCATGACCTCTATCTCTGAGTCTGACATATTGAGGGGCTTAATAAATGTTCATGTCTTATTTTTTTTAAAGAGATGAAAACTCTTGTCCTTCCTATGTGACAGATCTGGAAAGGTTGGATTTCTGAGCACTTGCTATTTGCCAGTCACTCTTTTATATACTTTATGCATATTAACTAATTTACTCCTTATAACAACTCTATGATGGAGATTATTATTATCATCACTAGTCATCAAAGAGGCAAGTCAGATAAGGAAAAGCTAAATAACTTACCTGATGTCATGCGCTAGCAAGTAGAAAAGCGAGGCAGTTTTTAGGATAGGTTAGGGACTAGAACTGTGTTGTCCAATAATGTAGTCCCTTGCCAGATACGGTTATTGAGCTCTCGATATGTGGTTAGTCAGAATTGAGATGTAATTTAATTGTAAATTATAACCCCAATTTCAAAGACATAAGAGAGAGAATGAGAATGTAAAATAGTTAATAATTTTTAATAGTGATTATATATTAAAATGTCAGTATTTTGGTTATATATTGAGTTAAATAAGATATGTTATTAAAATTAACTTTACCTATTTCTTTTTCCCAATTTTAATATGGCTACTGGAAAATGTTAAATGACACATGTGGCTCACATTATATTTCTACTCAAATGTGTAGTCTAGAACTCCTACTGATAACCACCCCATTATGTGTCGTCTCCAGCAGTGAGGATTTGTAAATACTGAAGTGCTGGTCGACTTGATAAAAAAGCTGTCGCCAC
Organism: Pteropus vampyrus; assembly: GCF_000151845.1. Taxonomy (NCBI): domain Eukaryota; kingdom Metazoa; phylum Chordata; class Mammalia; order Chiroptera; family Pteropodidae; genus Pteropus; species Pteropus vampyrus. The sequence goes on from NW_011889019.1 coordinate 2,306,248, forward strand.
CTCCTTAATCTAAATACAGGTTCTTAAGGTTTTGTCAACATTAGGTGTCCCCTTATTAAGGCATAGACACCTCCGAGAGAAAGGTTGCTCCAAGCCTTTGCCAGGGCAGTCAGGGAATGGACTAGCAGAGATAGACTCTTTAACTTTGAATCTCCATCTGCTTCCTTGCCACCCAAATTGGAGGTGGCAGTGAGAGGAAAGAGAGCTTGTCTAACACAACACAAATTTTGCTTCTTATTTCTGTCCAGGGTGATGAACTACCTGCAGCCATCCCCCCCTCAGACATCCCAACTAGCCGCTTAGAGAGCCCGGTGGTGGGAGAGGGAGGCAGGCTCTGCCCGATGTCTGCGATCCTCAGGGTGACCTCTGACCTGCTCTTCCTGCAGGTTCTCTGGCAGGTCTTGTGTGTTCTCTCAGAGTTCCAGAAAACATGGCACACAGCTCAGTGCCCCCTAAAGATCTACGGAATCCAAATCTCCAGGTGTAGGGCCCAGGAATTTGCATCTGTCTCTCTCCCTCTCTGTCTCTTTCTGTCCCCTCCCTTTTTCCCTTCTTTTTTCTCTCTCTCTCGCCTCTTTCTATCCCCACCCTTTCTGTCTCCCTCCTTCTCTCCCCTTTCTCTTTGCCTTTCTCTAACACACACACACACACACACACACACACACACACACACACACACACACACACACACATTCAGTATTATAAGAACCAGACCCATAAGCAAGGCTCTCAGCTTGGTGTCACAGTGCCCAACAGTGTGATTAGTTGTGACATATGCTGCCGGTAATTTTTCCTGAAAATAAAATGGCTAAGTTTACAAATTATTTACTTCTTAAGTTAAACTGTGCAAATTAAAAATTACCCCTATCATAGTGTCACTTTTACTACTTGCTTTCCTGGGCACTTTCTTCATGAGAAGAGAAGAGTGTAGTGTTAGTGCCATGTGATGGGCACTGGGCACACCCACACCCTATCTTATCTCTGCCCAGGGAGGTCAGTAATTGAGGAGAAAGAAGAATGGATCAACAATTATGCTAATATTGAGCACTTACTCTGTGGCCAGCAATGTGCTAAGAACTTTTACATGTATTATCTCATCTGACCCTCATACTAATCTTTGGAGGTAGGAACCATTATTAGCTTCATTTTACAAATGAGGAAACTGATAAGAGAGGTTAGGTAACTTGCTCAAAATCACCCAGCCGATAAACAAACCAGAAAGGTCTTGAAAAGATAGGTCTGTCTATCTTGGTAGACTTTAATTATCCCATGACTATCGGAGATGTCTGGGGAGACTGGTATAATCCTTATCTAGGGACTCAAGTAAGGGAATCCTGCCATGTCTCCATGAGAGCTCCCCAGATTCATAGAATACAGGGGACAAGACAAGGCAAAGGAATATGTTATTACTCCTGAGACACTGACCCCAATCCCCAATTCAGGGTGCCAATGTGCCACGCTGGAGCCTTTGAAGAAATCTCTACATCAGTGAGGATAGCCTAAACCAAAGCCAGCCGAAAGGCCCACTGTGCTGACTTCCATGCCAAAAAGTCTATCCAATTCTTGAGTTTTAACATTTAAACTCAAGGAAAGGCCGTACTTGCCAGCAAGAAGTAGATGAAAGCACAGGAGACCGAGCCCATATTTGCACACTATGGATTTATTTATTCCCCATCCCATTTGGGTTCTAAGCCTAGTCAGCATCCTCAGACCTGATGGTCTGTAGAGCATACTCCCTCCTGTGGGTGGGTGGGGAAGCAAGAAGAGAAGCTGTGACATTTTCTCTACCACCAGACTCTTGCTGGATGCCAACAGTCACCACAACTAATGTGACATTGATCGTTGTGACAATGACAAGTTCCTTACTTTCCTACAAGTATGGAGGAGGCAGTCTAAAAATGAGGGTCTGCCTTGGGAATGTGCTTGGCATGTGGATGCTATCTGTCCCATGTATCCTAGCAGATAAACATAATTGGGAATGGCCAGTCTGGAAGCATCCACTGAGGAAGTCCACTCCAGCTTCCACATGACAACCTGTCACATGTTTGAAGCAGTACTCACATGACCCTTGATTTGCCCCTTCTCCTGGACCAAAGTTTTCCAGCTCCCTCAAGCCTCTTTAGGGACATGACTTTCAGCTTCTGTACCATCTGGCTCCCCTTCTCATAATGCATTCCATCTTCTCAATGTCCTTTCTTCCCTGTAATGCCCAGAGTTGAGTATTGTGCTCCAAACAGGTTAACCAGTTCTGAGCACGTTGAGGCCATATTATGATCTAGACCAAAGACACTCTGCCTCTCTTAATGTAGCCAAGATTGTGCTTACTTTATGTATCATGTATCAACCACATAACACAGTTGGACCAGGCTGAGCTAGAGGCCAATTTATAGAATAACAAACAAATAGGTCGTTTTCTCATGGATTGCTGCCAAACCAGGTCTACCCCATCCGGTACTTGTGCAATTAATTTTTAACCAAAATGCAGAACTTTGCATTTCTCTCTTCTTATTCTATCATGTTGGTTTCAGGCCTGTGTTCCTTCCTGTTGAGGTCATTTCTTATTTCCATTCTGTCATCTGTGGTGGCAACTATGCTTCCCAGCTTTGCGTCTGCTGTAAACTTGATTAGAACGCCTTGTACGTTGTCTTCTGAGCCACAGGTAACAATGCCAATGAGGTCAGTGCAAGGACAGAGCTCTATGGCATGCCACTAGAGACCTCCTTCGGGTTGACACAGAAAAACTAATCAACATTCTTTGACTGTGGTTGCTCATCCAGCTATGACTCCACTTCCTGTCCTCTGACCCAATTCTCATTTCCCCATCACATCCTCAAGGGCACCAGGTAAAGCATTTGTCAAACACTACGTGGAAATCAAGATGCATTGGATCCATATCATTGCCTTCATCTGCTGCCTGAACGAGTAAAATTGCTGCTGACATGCAATGGGCAAGAAATTTATCTGTCTGGGGGTGGAAAAGAAAAATAAGTGTTTTAATAATTGAGAAGATAGGGATTCACTTTGGAAAATATAGAGAACTCCATTAAAATTGAGGGGTTAGTATCTAGATACTTCTTCTACTACCAACTATTGTCTTGCTCTTTCAAATGTTCATACCGTTTTGTTATAACAGTTTATCACTGTTGGCAATTAAATTATTGCATGCATTTTTATCTCCTCCATGAACCTCTGAATTTTTCTTCATTTTTCTTTGCTTAAGTCAGTTTTATATTTCTTATTACCAAATGTTTCCAAAACTATACACCTTAAGTCAGAGACTGTCTTAAACATTGAATAAGAATGTATGACGAGCACCCAGCCCAAAGCTTAGCCCAATGCAGGAGCTTGAAAAATATTAATCCCCTTGGTGTGTCCACAGCACATAGCTCAGGGCCTTACGCTGAGTAGATGCTCAATAAATGTGTGAATAGATGCATGCGTAACTCAACAGCTATCTCATATCTCCCTGGCATTCACACCGACATAGTAAGGGCATGGGAGTGATGATACCAGGAGATCTTAGGTTTATAGTTGAACTGATTTGAATCAGTGCATGTCTGATTCACGTCAACCAAACCAAATTTACAAGAGGCTTAAGGTTAAGCCAGAATGCCACATATTAATTTGCTCTGAGAGCTATTGTCTTTTCTCCCCTGGAAGGGAGAGGCACATGCTTGGTTGGACAATGATGACCAAATTGCTTGATTCAGTGGGAGGGGGACAAGGGGAGGGAGAGGTAGCAGGGAGGAGATCCCAGAGAGGGAGTGAACAAGAACAGAGGCTAAGCTCAAATAACATCTGAAAAAGAGGCCAAGACTCCGAGAGAATTAAAGTTGGGTAGGTCCTCAGGTCTGAGGGGCAGGGACGGGGCTTCATGGGGGAGATAAGCCAAGAGAGCAGATACCAAGTAAGTGCTAGAAAAATCAAGAAGCAAAAGTGGACATACTCTGAGAAGGTCCATGGATTTTATAGCAAATGTACCTGGTATGCCCAGAGCTTGCTGTTACTGGGGCCAGCTGCATGGGGCCCAGGGTGGTCTGTCCTGGTTAAAAGACCCAGATCTGGACAGGCTGTTATGACAGTTAAGTGTATCTAAATGCATATTTTTCCTGCTCTATTTGGGAGAAATGCCAATATATCTACCCTGTCCAAATTTTCCTTTTAAACAAAATCCTTTTCTTTGTTAACCAAACAGCCCTGTTACTACAAAAATGTTTGCTTTATATTCCAAGGATCCCTTACATGGCCAGATTGTGCTTTGTACTCAGGCATTCTTGGGTTCAAATTCCAGCTCTATCACTTGTAGCGGTGTGATCTTGGGTAAATTACATAGCTTTTCCAAGCCTCAGTTTCCCTATCTGCAAACTGTGAATAATAATAATGTCTACCTTATGGTACTGTTGGGAAATTAGATTTAACATATCTAAAAGGCCTAGCAGGTAGTTGTAGTAAACTGTAGCTATTAGTATTAACTGTGTGCCCTTGGGCAAAAATCACTAAACTTGTCTCAGCCTCATTCTCATCGTGAACACGATGGTTGTAAGAACTGTGAGGATATGGAATGGAAAACATTCAGTAAAGTGTGAAGTATCCAATAAATGCAAAAGTTCTTATGACTTGCAGGTCGCTTAGATAGCTGAGGAGAACCTCATTCTTCTGTACACCCACCAAACCCAAAGATGTGCCCTGAGTCAGGGATTTAAGAACAGTCTTTAAAGAGGACTGTGATGCCCTCAAAACTGTTTGCAAAATGTTGTGAGCATCCACATGCAACATATCCTCCTGGGGAGAGAGCCCATAGCTTTAATTATATTTTCAACGGGGTCCACAGTTCCAAAAGGTCAGGAAGCACTGCCCTGGGGATGTGAAACTATAGTTTTCCAATATCGCTGTTAAATCTGGGTGAGTGAGTTCCTTAGAGTGCAGAGAGAGGATAGAATCAGCTCTGTGAACTACTGGGGCAATTCTAGATATGGGCCCATTTCCCTTGGGTCTTCCTCCAGCACCCAAGAATCCAATGTCCTACGCTGCTTGTTTCTAGGAGCAACAAGCACATGAGCCTATGCTAGCTATTCATTCAGTCTAAATAGCTTTGCCCATCTGCAAAGGCTTTTCATGTCATTTCCAGAATAATTCCAAACAAGCCTCTGAGCTCATTTAGAATTACGAGCCCCATTTTGTCAATGGTGAAAAAGGCTCAGGGATGCTTGAGACAGTAACCGAGAGAGCTGATATGCAGAGTAAAATTAGTTAGCACTGTAGACAGGCAAGAGTTAGAGGGTCTGAGTTACAGATCATGTCTGCCTCTAGGTGGCTGATGGAACAGGCTAATTCAAGGGCTCTGTTTAGCCACTACTGAGGCTTGGCGAAGAGGCAGGAGGCAGTTGGGGGTGAGCCCCTTGTCAGATGATGTATCTGGTCCTGGTCACCTCACTTTCTCACCCACCCTAAGGATGGTGAAGTGGGTTATGGTTTAACACTGGCAACACTTGTAAGAAGACACCATTATCTATCTTCTCTGCATTTCTCCCCGAAGAAGTCATACTTGGAGTTACTTCCCAGACCTAAGGAGCCTTAGCGAGGAGGCTTAGATCAGCTTTACTGTAAGGCACTGGGACAAACCCCCTCTCTTGCTCTCTCACCCTTCTTTTGGCTTGCTGTGACCTTGTATCCCATAGGAGCATCATGTTCTCAGATCTGAGTTTGGATATTGAAGGGAGTAAATGGTCTCCTTTGGTACAAGGAAAGAGTGTCCCTGCACATTCCAGCCTATTGGGATATGAGTTCCAAGCTCCACTTAATCATTGCAATAATAGCTAGCATTTATGTGGTGCCATGCAAAGTAGTAACTGCATTTAATTCTCCTAACAACTTAGCAAGTAAATCTTATTATAATCCCTCTCTAAGAGAGGAAGGAAATTGAGGCATGAGGAGCAGCAAATGACCTGCCCCAGGTCACACAGCTAGTAAGTGGTAGTGACAGGATTCAAATCCAGTGAGTCTCTCCACTGTCCACGTGCTTAACCACTGCTGCATGCTGCCTCTCTAAAAAGAAAGCATATATATACATATACACCTCCTTTATGTATATATCTATGTCAGGGTCCTTGCTGGGAGAAGGGGTACCTGAGCCAAGGCAGAATTTACAAATTCACGGTTTGAATGTCAGATCTGGCCTCAGTTTCCTCGTTTGTAAAGTGGGGACTGTTCATGCCCTACTTACTTACAGTATTATTGTGTGGATCAAATGAGTCCTGGTGCAAAGGCTTTATAAACACTCAGCATTGCCCAATAAAAGGCATCACAATTATCATTCCTGGTTGAGCGCTCTAAGTGTTCCAGCTGCCTGGAGGTGATATGCAGCCTAAGATAATGTTGGAGTTGGTGATTAGAGACCTCTCCATCTGATTCTCTAAGGCCCAGCCTCTACCTCTCCTTTCCCCAGTTTTTCCCTCGGAAGAGGGCAGAAGAGGCATTTTGTCCTCTAGCCCAGAACTCCACACAAATCCCAGGAGAAGAAGATGTGCCAAGACGTTGCCCTGTTTTGCCAGTGCATTCACGCAGGTGCCCTGGCCGGCTCCCAGCGCTGGCCATCAACCATCAACAGCCTCTCCCAGCCATTTGCTGCAGTTTTATTACCTCTGTTCTAATTCGTCCTCTGCCCCACGTTACCACGTAGCACTGGTGTCTGTCATAAATAGGTGATGCGTTGCACTTCTGAGAAGACCAAACTATAGGTCCCAAGACATGGGGTACAGGGAAAAGGAGTGAAAGAAAAAGAAGAATGGATGGTCTATGTCACGTTTCCCAGATTGTCCTTTTCTGCCCACTTCTCATTGTTTGCAGCAACAGATTCAGTCGAGCATCTGCCTGTTTAGCCAACAACTCTAGGCAACATAACCCAGCATTTGAGAGCGGCCCACTCTATCTTCAGGCACGTCACTCACTCTGAGGTGGTATGCTTCTAGAGGGAGAAGTGGTTCCTGGTTGGTTGAGGTTTAAAGATGGCAAAAGAGGGTAGTTTCAGCAGAGGAAGAGGTGTGGAGGAGAGGAAGCTGATGATAGGCAGTAGGTCTCGGAGTTGGGTTGGGCGTGGATTGGAGAAGGTGAGTGATGGGATTTCTGGGCTTATTATTTGCTAAGGGGGATCCAAGCAAAGAGAAATGTGGGGTATCTAGGCAGCACGAAGGAGGACTGGTGGGGGCCTGCCTTGATGGGTAGACAGATCTGGTAGTGGGACTGTACTGGGTGATTGCATGAGCTCCTTATTTTATAGACGGGGAAACTGAGGACCAAATAGGTGAAACGGTTTGGCCAGGGTTGCATGGGTAGTGGCAGAGCTAAAACTTCAAGTCAGACCTGGGAATAATTCCCAATTCTGATGCTTATTAACTGTGTGACTTTGGATACCTTTCTTAATCCCTCTGAACCTCAATTTTCCCCATTCGTAAAGTGGGGATGATGGCATGGACCTGGCACGGCCGTTCGGAGGCCTGAATGAGATAATCCAGGTTGTATTCCATCCTCATCCTTTTTACTGCACACACAGATCTTCCAGCCTGGGCAGCCTTGGCATTTGAAGGATCCAGAGGGTTGAAATATTCATAATCTGGGTCATTTTGAGGGTGGGTTTTGGCGAGTGTTTGGGTAACAGAGCAGATGCAGTGAACAAGGAACACAGATGGGTCAGAGAAGCAAGAGGGACATGTGAAGCTTCCTAATCACTAGTTTCACGTTGCTCCTCCCCTTCCAGTGTCTCCCTCTGGCCACTGTCTTGATGACTTTCCTTTCTGTTTCTCCTCCCCTGACCACTCTTAGTCATAAAAGGAAGTACATTTATCATTACTTTCTGTTTTTAATGAATAATATACTATAGCCCCCAACTTGAATTTTAAAATCACATCTCTCTCTTTGTCAATTTATTGAATATTCATTCAATAAGTATTTTTTGAGCATCTACTATGCGCCAGTCACTGTGCCACGAGTTGGGGATATAGCAGTGAACAAAACGGTTTAGATTCCTTGTCCATGTGGAACTTATATTCTAGTGGGGTGATTGCCCATCTCCACTCATATTGTTCACTTAATATATTTAGTTTTCATTTTTATCACTTTTCTTCTTTGGCTAATGTTCTTTTGTGAGTCAGTGGTCCTCCATATAGAACTGTTGCCACCGCGGCTAAAATTTATGGCCTAGTATAGTCAGACTTGGTTATAAA
>NW_011889019.1:2314516-2316415 GCF_000151845.1 Pteropus vampyrus
TCCTTTTTACTGCACACACAGATCTTCCAGCCTGGGCAGCCTTGGCATTTGAAGGATCCAGAGGGTTGAAATATTCATAATCTGGGTCATTTTGAGGGTGGGTTTTGGCGAGTGTTTGGGTAACAGAGCAGATGCAGTGAACAAGGAACACAGATGGGTCAGAGAAGCAAGAGGGACATGTGAAGCTTCCTAATCACTAGTTTCACGTTGCTCCTCCCCTTCCAGTGTCTCCCTCTGGCCACTGTCTTGATGACTTTCCTTTCTGTTTCTCCTCCCCTGACCACTCTTAGTCATAAAAGGAAGTACATTTATCATTACTTTCTGTTTTTAATGAATAATATACTATAGCCCCCAACTTGAATTTTAAAATCACATCTCTCTCTTTGTCAATTTATTGAATATTCATTCAATAAGTATTTTTTGAGCATCTACTATGCGCCAGTCACTGTGCCACGAGTTGGGGATATAGCAGTGAACAAAACGGTTTAGATTCCTTGTCCATGTGGAACTTATATTCTAGTGGGGTGATTGCCCATCTCCACTCATATTGTTCACTTAATATATTTAGTTTTCATTTTTATCACTTTTCTTCTTTGGCTAATGTTCTTTTGTGAGTCAGTGGTCCTCCATATAGAACTGTTGCCACCGCGGCTAAAATTTATGGCCTAGTATAGTCAGACTTGGTTATAAAACAAGACATAAAGGAAAACAGAATAAGTGGCCAAGCAAATATCACCTCTTCCTCAGGTCACATGCTCCATGTGCTATTTTCCAGGACGTGAAGACCACTTCAGTTTGGCTAAATGAGCAGTGGCTGTCGACCGGCTCTCCCTTCTGTTCTTTTGCAGAGTCATTGGAGGCAGCTTTGTGTGCTCCATGGGTAACATAGAGCTGGGCATGTAGCAGGGGTTCAGAGAGATTTGCTGAAGAAATGTGGGTAGCCAAGTAAATGGATAATCAGAGCTTCTTGGAATTGTCTGGGTGAGGGCAGGACTAGGCACTCAAGTGGTTTGCTTTAGTGGGGGTATCTGGCCATAGCAGGGCTTTTTCCAAAAGCAGACCTAATTCTTTGAGGTTGAGGGTGGGGTATGGAACATGAGCTTCTTCTTCCTCTTAGAAACCAAGTTGTTAGCCTTACCTGTAGCAGCTGAGGTTTATATAGTTTTTCGAGAATGTCTGGGTAGGAAGGTTCTGCCTACCCAGAAATGAACGCTCTTCTCAAGAGCGAACACAGAACAAGGGAAAGCAAGGCTGTCTGTTGCTTGTGCAGTAAGTGCCCATAATCTGCTCAGGGAGGTGAACGTGGGCCTTATCCCTCTGAGCAGGAGATTAAAGGCCTGCACTTGTGATTGCTGCTCTGCTGGGGACCTCTGCTATACACCAACAGGGAACCCCGAGAGCACAGAGAACACAGCTGCCACTGGAGAAAGTCAGCGAGGGGGACTGCCGGTGGCGGGCTGTTGAAAACAAATGGGGCAAAGAAATGATCCTGATGCTATCGATTGGAGCTGATGTTTGCAGAACAGCCGGAAATAACTTACTTGGCTTCAAAACCATTGGGGAAACTGAAGTCAGTGAGCCTAGGACAGACCTCGCTGAACCCTACAAAGGGTTTTTGCATCCCCGGCCCTTTTCCCCTCCCTCCCACAAATACTCACACATCAACCCACCCACCACCATGTCACCAAAGCCTAGTCCTGGAAGGTAAGATAGGTGCTCCCAGGAGCCCCTGCTCCGTCCTCCCCACTCTTCTTCTGACTGCCTCCAGCGTTAATGTCTTCCTCAGCCTCCGACCCAGTTGGCTGCTGCCACCACATCTGGCCCCTGATCTCCCCTTGCCACTGTCACTAAGGCTTCCGCTGTGTGTGTCAGGATGTGGATGAGTGCCTTCCCTCCTTC
>NW_011889019.1:2317103-2319175 GCF_000151845.1 Pteropus vampyrus
TGGTTGGAGGTCTGTTAGGCATAGTCTCATGGCCACTATGACCCTCTGGTTTGGCATGCTGGAAGCCAAGTCACAGACTTGATTCTACCCTTCAATGAGCTCTTTCTCTAGTCTCTCAGTATCTACACAGCTACTTCACTCCAGCCTTCTCTGCGATGCCTTCCCTGGCTATCCCATCTAGAATTATAACTTTCTGATACCACCTGGTCTCCTTCCCGGCTTCATTTTTCTCCCCAGCTCTTATCACTATCTAACCTACCACATGTTTTTCTTATCTAATGTTTATTGTCTCTCACCCCTACTAGGATATAAGTTTTACGAGGGCAGGAATTTTTTTCTATCTCATTCAGTGTTGTATGCCTAAAGCCAAAACAGTACTTGGACTTAATGAATGTTTGTTGAATGAATACAAGAATGTCTATTGTTCAAAATAACTTTGAGCTCAGTATCTCCAGCAGCTTTGTGGATTTGCGGACCTCAGGAAAAGGGCTGCCTCCTTTACAGCCTGAGGGCTTCATGTCTCTTTCCAGGAGCTGAAGAGGTAAGTGCTATGGTGCAGGGATTAACAGCATGGGATTTGGCGTTGGACAGACTCAGGTCCTGGTCTCAGCTCTATCAATTACCAGCTGTGTGGCCTCGAGCAAGGCATTTAACCTCTCTGAGCTGTAGCTCCCTCACGGGTGAAATGAAAATAAGAATATACTATAGTTAGGATGGCTGTAAGGTTAACAGAGAGTTCTGATTACCCCAACTGACTTCGTACTTAAAAGACATCACTCACTAATGGTTTATCAACAAGTGTTTTCTTCTTCTGAGGAAGAACTTCAGCTTAGCTCACTTCCCCAAGTCCTTTGGGTCTGTTTCCCCTGCTCCCTCCTGTCACCCACGTTCTCATGAAATAATGATAAGGTTTTGGAATTCTTAGGTCTCCATCATTGCTAATAACTACCATTTTTTTTAATGAGCACTTTGCATACACTATTACATGACTTAAAGAATTTGAGCTCTATGATGACAGGAACTTCATATCTGGTTCCCTGCTATACCCCCAGGGACTGGCGCTGAGTAGGTGCTCAGGAAATATTTATTCAATCATCACAGCCAACTGGAAGTTTGGTATTATCATCAGTGTTTTACAAATATGGAGACTGAGGCTTGCCCACAATCACAGAGCAAAGAAGTCGTAGAGCCAAGACTTAAACCCAGATCTGTCTGAACTCCAAACCTGAGAGTTTTTAATTCTCTGACGCAGTTTTACATAACACCCAGAGGAAGAGCCCAGGAAGCAGGTGTGGACTCATTATGGCCAAAGACTCCGCCAGCCCCAGGTATAGGAAAACATCAGCGAACTCCAGTTCAGTGTAGGGGGACAGCACAGCCTCATAAGCACCTTGCCTTTTGCCCATTGACTTTTATTGCCAGCACATTATTCTCCAGGTTGAGTGAATCATTCTTGGCTGGCAGATAGACTTTTCTTAACTTTTTTTTTTTTTTTTTTTAGCTGCTCCTGAATTCTTGACAATGTTGAGTCATTCTGTGATGGGACGTTGCCAATGTTGTGGCAGTTGGGACAATTGATGTAGGCCAAATAGCTTAGTTAGCTAAACTATTGGTTTTCTTTCAGCATGGTACAGAGTTTAACCCTGTTCTAGGCAGTCTAGAAGGAGTGGGGGTAGTCCTTTAATCCTGGCAGAATGCTTTCAAAGTCTTGAGGATGGGTGAAGGTAGTTGGAAGCTGGAGTGGGTTTATTTGTATATTTGCAGATAATGAAGTCTTTTAACAATTCAAGTTGGGTTGTTTGTGCTTGAAATAAGACTCAGGCATGCACACAAATACACAAACACCTTGTGAGGAAAACCTTGAGTCTTTATATAGCTGTGTTTGCCTTTAAATGGTAGGATTAAAATACCTATAAATAGAGTGTGGCATTGCTGGGGTCATCTCTCAGAGGAAGAGCTGCTGATGGGGTATGGTGTGTGAGAGGCACTTCAAGAGCTACTCTTTCGCAAAGTTCCCCACCTCTGTTCTGCTTTGGGGGTTGTGATTTTTCACCATCAGTCACTGGAAGAAG
>NW_011889019.1:2319225-2413635 GCF_000151845.1 Pteropus vampyrus
TGTTGTGGCAGTTGGGACAATTGATGTAGGCCAAATAGCTTAGTTAGCTAAACTATTGGTTTTCTTTCAGCATGGTACAGAGTTTAACCCTGTTCTAGGCAGTCTAGAAGGAGTGGGGGTAGTCCTTTAATCCTGGCAGAATGCTTTCAAAGTCTTGAGGATGGGTGAAGGTAGTTGGAAGCTGGAGTGGGTTTATTTGTATATTTGCAGATAATGAAGTCTTTTAACAATTCAAGTTGGGTTGTTTGTGCTTGAAATAAGACTCAGGCATGCACACAAATACACAAACACCTTGTGAGGAAAACCTTGAGTCTTTATATAGCTGTGTTTGCCTTTAAATGGTAGGATTAAAATACCTATAAATAGAGTGTGGCATTGCTGGGGTCATCTCTCAGAGGAAGAGCTGCTGATGGGGTATGGTGTGTGAGAGGCACTTCAAGAGCTACTCTTTCGCAAAGTTCCCCACCTCTGTTCTGCTTTGGGGGTTGTGATTTTTCACCATCAGTCACTGGAAGAAGTTGTGATATTGAGTCTCTTGTTAAAGAGCAAGGATACAAATAAGTGATGAAAAAGTGGTGATGCCTTAGCACGTTGGTGTACAATGACACCAGTCATTTTAGGTGTTTAGCTAGCCAGCTGATGGCCCGGAATTGCTGGGAGAGTTCAAGTGAGAAGGTATGGTTTGGTTGTGGTGTGGGTGCATTTTGTTTTTGCCTGCCCAACACCTTCTTCCTAGACACAAGATCCTGGTTTTCCTTGGGGGACCCATCCCTCCTCTAATCTTTGTCCATGGAATTTCAGTGGGCATGTGACCTAGGATTAGCCAATCATAGCATTGCATTCTCCTGGCCACCATAGTTGGTCCAAGAATAGACATGTGACTTGAATCAATCCCATAAGAGGCCTACCCTAGACTTGTACTGGAGCTATTGGAACACAGTTATATTCTTGGGCATTGTTAAGCTTGTAGAGTGTACTGTGACAGACCACGTTACATTTCAAATGACACCTGGTTTTCAAACACGGCTGATCCCAGAGCCAGTTAGTCTTCCATTATCAGTCTTCTTGAATCTGTTCTCAAGTCTCTATCTCTGGATGAAATGCTCCTCAACGGAAGCAGGGGAAGGTCTCCATGTCTGAGGTAAGTTCAACACTGAGTAAGCCTGAGCCTCCAGTGTTTCAGTGGATGATAGAACAGGGACCAGCAACCAGTGGTTGTCTTGTTTAGAATTCCTAACCACATTCCATAGGAAATTTTTTACAGTCTCCTTTTTCCATCTTATGGCTCCCCCAAATCCTTGCTCTGGCACCAGTCAGAAGATGCATAGCAGAAAGCAAGTCAGCATAGTCTTCTTTTCCTACCTTTGGCTCTTGAGGTTCCTGGTTTCTTGGTCCTCTCTCCATGTGCCACTGTGGGAAAGGGCTACATGGCAGATTCAGAGGGTGTCACTGATGAGCCAAGAGACTTAAATTCTAATTCCAGCTCTTCTAGACCTTCATTCTCTGGCCTTGGAAAAGAGTCTTCCCTCTCTGAGATTCAGTGGCTTGTTAATTCTGTAATCCTGGAAACAGATAAAGCAAAACACATTCTCTCTCTCTCTCTCTCTCTCTCTCTCTCTCTCTCTCTCTCTCTCTCTCTCTTTCTCTCTCTCTCTCTCCCTCCCTTCTTCCCTCCCTCCCTCCCTCCCTCCCTTGCGCACACGCCTGGGAAGGCTGAACACTTGGCCTCTGTTTCTGGGTCTTGCCTTGCCAGATGCTTATAATCTCTTTGAGCTGACCCCTCCTCTTCACACATACCCTCTCAGGCATACATTTCAGTACATGCCTGGACTTTTTAGTTGGGAGATCTAAAGTTGGCAATAACTTTAGAAGAGACCGAAATATTGGGCCACCAGAGACCAACAGGGGTTTCCATAAATGAAACTTCAGCATTTAAAAAATTCAAGTCCAAGTCCCTCAGAAAAGTTCCTGAAAGTAAAGATTATCCACTTAAACACCCAAAGACAGCATTTACGAAAAAGGCACTTTACAGGGAAATCAATCTTAATGTTGCCGTTCATAATTCCAAATCCCTTATGCTCTATTAAGAAGTGGCCCTTTCACCTTGCCTTGGGTCTCTATTCACCAGCACCCTCCCCACGTGGACCCACTTCTGCTTGTGGGTTTTCTTTTTTTCTGTAATGATAGTTATGGAAAAATTGGAGGATTAGCTGGGGTACAGCCACCATGAACTGAGCACTGATAGGAAGGACCCTGATCATTTGGTTCCTATCTTTGAGCAATTACAGACCGCAGTAAAGGTAGTGAGAGGAATGCTGGGAATTTTCTCCCAAGACTCTGATACACACAATTGTCTCTTTGAATCCTTGCCTACCACTCATGCACATGTTTCTGAGTTTCTCAAAAAAAAAAAAGGGAGCAAACCTTCTCACTGTCTTTGGATTAACTTTTTTTCCTTTGGCTTAGAAGTTGAGACAATATCAAGTGATAAAGTGAACAATGATATTCCTTTCTTATCTAAGATTACTTTTTTTTTTTTACTACAGCAGTATTATATCTATTTGAAAAATAGTAAGACATATATGTAAGAGGCATTTTATTTATTCATTCTATAGATTTTTCTTAGTTGTTATGAGGACTTGGAGTTCCCCTATAATAATTCTGAGGCCTCATTAGGATCTGTTGAACACAGATTGGAAACTGCTATTCTAGAACAACAAAAAAAGTATTGATAGCATATATGAGTGTTTCCTACATGTCTGTCACTATGCTAAGTGCTAAGCGATTTCCATCCATTCCGTTTGATTCTCATGACAACCTTATAAAATAGATATTTATATTATCTCCATTTTATAGATGAGAAAACATAGCCTAAGACAGGTAAAATAATTCACTCAAGCCCACATAGATAGTAAGTGGCAGAGTCAGGATTTAGACCCACATATTTCTGATTTCAAACCCATGTTCTTAATCACAGAAGTAGAATATGACATATACTGCTGTATATTCTTTGTAACTGGCTATTTTGAATTTAGCTCTTCATATCTTCTATAGATCCTGGCTCATTAAAAAAAAACTCAATAAATGCTTTTTAATTAATTGATTAGCGGTAAAGGTTATAAAAATTTTGATTCCTATGATTATATTGCTTATTCCCAAATAGTGGCATTTTAACCTTCTTGAATATAGGCCATTGAAGATCTCAGATGGTTTTGGTTGACAAGTATTTTAAGTTTTGAATTCCAAATCAGAAATTAAAAGGTAGATGTCAGAGAAGGAGCTGAACTTGGAGCCCTCTTGATCTAATTAGGGTGCTGGGTGAAGATTATTGTGTTTGCAAGCCATGAGTCATCTATCCTATCTCCCAGAGCAATCAGTTAAGCTTCTTCATTGTCACCACCACCATCATCATCACCAGAATCATTATCAGTATATATTTTTAGAGCTCCTTATTCTTACAAGGGACTTTTCTAGATTCTGAAGATAGATATATAGAGGTATGATATAATCCCTGTCCTTGAGGAGCTTCCCACTCAATGGGGAAAACAGAGGAAACTTCCATGTTGAGGTACATTTAGCCTGGGCCTTCTGAGGAGAGTTGTTTGGAGGAGGGGGAGCAGAGTTAGGCCTTGTACTATGCTAGACAGAGGGAATAGTGTAAACAAAGGCAGAGAGATGTGGAAGTGCATATTTAAAGAAACCCATGTTTAAAGAAATGTAAGCTATAGAATGAAGGGAGTTTAAAAGTTGTAACCTTTTACAAATATTTGGAATATATTTCATGTGGTGTGAGGTAGGGATCTGATTTTTTTTTCCATATGGATGATTAATTGTTCCAGCACCAGTTAATGAATTGTCAATCCTATCCCCATTAATTAAAAATAACATCTCTTCCTTATACCAAATCCCCTTAAATGCTTGGGTCTGTTTCTGGATTCTGTTCTGTTCCATTGTCTGTTCTGTTCCATTTCTCTGTACCTGAGCTGGTACCACATTATTTAAATTCATATAGCTTTGTAATATGACTTGACATCTGGTAGGACAAGTTTCTTTCTTTGTTCTTTCTCAAAATAGTTGTGGCTATTCTTGCACATTGACTCCCTTGTATGAATTCTGAAGATGCTAATCAAATTCTCTGAAAATCATAGAGGGCATAAAGGGAATGCCGTGAGGCATAGAGTGTAATGGACCACGAGGCTGGTAAAGTAGTTCGGAGGCCAAATAATGGAGACTTAGCTTGTCAAGCCAAGACATGCAACGCCCACAGCATTTCTGGGCATTTCTAAAGAAGCTAGAGTAACTTCTGGCACTCTAGCTCTTCCCTTAAGAAATTTGTCTGCGGTGCTTTACATGTAGATTGCTATGAGCTGGCCAGAACACTCTTGTCCCCAGAGCCCTGCATAGTGGGCTGAAGAGAAAGTTCAGCCTATGTTAGAACATCAAAGAAAGGCTTGTCCATTTTACCCATTCAGAATCAGAAGTGACCTGAATCTGAAACCCCGAGGCAGCTCCTTTTTCTCTGCCTTGGTTTTTTCACTGCCTCTGCCCCTTTTCACATGCAGCCCTCCCTGGCTGCCATCTGTCACAGTTACAGATGATTAGATAAGGATAAGGAGAGAGTGTCAGCCGCCTGTTCTGTCTTCCCCTGAAGACTAATGTCAGCCCTGGATCAGAAATCATGGGAAGCAACCTTGGCCCTTGGGGAAGGGGAGGAAGTATAAGGGCCCTTTGGACAAGCCTCCGAGAACAGGCTGCCCTCTCATCCATCCCATTCCATTAGCTACAAGACAGAGACATGTCTGCAGGGAGGATGTCTCCCTTCTGCTTGCCTCTCCAGTTTCTCTTCTTTAATTTTTCTTTATTTCTTCATTTAACAAGTCTTTATTGAATACTTGCTATATATCAGGAATTGAATAAAAAATGTGAACAAAATAGACTTGGTTTCTGCCCTCATAGAGCTTACAGTCCACTTGGGGAGGCAGCCAACAACAAGCTAGCAAACACACATATGTGTTTTCTCCTCCATTGTCCTCTCCTCCAAGCACAGCTCTCTCTCAGGAAGCCTCTGTCAGAGATGGGTAGAGGTAGATGGGGGTGATGTATCCATATAAAAAGGCTTTAGACACATCAGCCTGGGCATTAGAATGGGAGAATAATGGATGATTTCTAGGTGTAAGGGGTAATCTGGAAATGTCTTAAAAATCTTAGCTAGGTTTGTATTTTTCTAACCTTAACAGGTGATTCTTGTCTTCCCTTTTTGAGGGTCAGGTATATGTCCCATTTCCGAATAATAGCCCCCACCCTCAATGAATGACATGAACTGTAGGAGGTTGTAGGAATTTTTCTGCTCTATTCAAGGGGAAGGAGAATGGCGAATAATTCTATATCCAAAGGTGAGGAGGAGGAGGACAGAGTGTTCTGGCAGGGGGATCCCAACTTCCCAGAGGCAGTCTGCCCTCCCTCAATGAGGTTCCTGGTGCTGGTGACCATGATATTATGTGTATGATGGGAATTTTAGGCCAGCTCTGTAGTCAGAATAATTTGAGAGCAAGGAATACATGAAAAAGGGAAAGAACAGTGGTGTGGCTTTGAACACAACGCATCAGCAATCTCATGGAGAAGGTGGAGATGAAAGGAACAATGTAGACCCATAAAAAGAAGTGCCAGAGAGAAAAGTATGAAGAACTCTGGACAGAAATCTTTTAATACTGAATATATAGAATTTGTTTTAAAAATAACAAAATGTAAGTGTGGCCTGGGAAATGTCATGGGCAATCAGTGTCTGCATTTATAAATAAATTGTGGTTGGGGAGGTGGGTTGGGGCGCCGAGAGTGATATTTAATGATTTCTAAGAATTTTTGTGCCTTTAATATCGTGTGATACTGTTTTTATCCCTGTGGAGCAGACACCATGTGTCTATAAATGTATAGAGGAAAGTTTTTGTTTTTGTATATTTTGTATATTTACTTTTGGGAGTCTATAGGCTCTTTGAAAGCAAAAAATCTCCCTAGCACAGAAACTTGCATAAAGTTTTATTGGATGAATTAAGAAAAAAGTAAAACATATAAAAATTTCCTCTTAAGAAGGGGTCTACTTCTGGGTTGAAGAGAACAGTTAATACACTTGAAATAATTAAAGATATCTGCTAGACAATCCATATTCAAGTTCTAAATTCTTACTTTACTCCCTGGTTCCAGAGAGTACTGTGGACAGCTCCATGGTGCTGAAGATAGAGCTATAATGAGGTGAATGCACATTTCAGTCCACCTACTCATTCATCCCACGAACATTCACTGAGGGTTTATTACATGCAAGCAGCATCCAGGTACAGTTGGGAACAAAGAAGTCTTTGAATGTTTTAAAGTAGAAGATAACCTGAGAGGAAATGACCAAATGCTATTACAACATAGGTTTCTAAGAAAAATAGGAAAGGAAACACAAAAGAAAGACAATTTTGGTTTAGACAGTTGGATTCGGAAATATTAGGAAACTTTACGTAATAGGTACCATTTACTGAGTGTCTAATATAAACCAGGCTCTGTACATACTTACCTTATTTCTAAATAGTTCCATGAGACAGGAACCCAGAGAAGGTATATGGATCCAAAATCACATGGCTTATAAGTGGAGCAAGACCAAGGTTCATGTTTGTTTCACTCCAAAGCCTGGGGTCTTTCTAAATCTTCATGATTCACCCATAAGTTCACCTTCTAGTTTGCATACAGCTTATAAGAGCTCATAGGGAGAAAGACCAGTTCCTCTATTCTCCTTCATCCTCTAAGTGTTTCTTTGCCATCTTGGCTGTGGGCCAGCACCAACCGGTGGTTGGCAGGAGCAGAGTCTCCAGAACTATTTGAGGTATATTAGGCAGAAATCTTTCAAGAAGGTAATAGTTTCTCCAACTCAAATAAGCCTAATCAAAAAGGTAGGTAATTAGCTCACAAAACTAGGAAATCTAGGTATAGATTCAGCCTCAGATATGCTGAACCTTGGAGGGGAGGAGAGTGGAGCATTGTGTGCCACATGACATCATCGTAACTCTGCCACTTACTTCAGCCTTCATTTTCTGCTTTGCTTTATTCTGGAGGCAGACCGTCATCATGTGATGACAAGATTCTGCCAGGAGTCCCAGAATCACACCCTCTCTGCAGAAAAGTGCCTTCTCTCTCTCAACTTCCACACATCAATCACAGGGAATATTGTGATTGGCCCTGCTTAGGTCATGTGCACCTACTCTGACTGATCAGCCTGAGTCTCACGGCTTCACCTGGTGGGAGAAGAAGAGCACATAGGACATGAGGATGATGGCTCAAATGGCATCACCTGAAGTGCGGGAGGACCTTCCTAAAGAACCATAAGAAAGACGATGGAGAGTCAGCCAGACAAATAAAAATGTTAAATACTCTGGAGCACTATAATAGAAACATACAACCCCAGGCATTAGGCAAGGGGCTCCCTAAATGGTCTTATTTCCTGACAGGAAAGTGAGGAGGCTGTGGGAAGCAGGGCCAGGAAAGGCAAGCAGCCTCACTTAGAGGGCTCTTCTGGACTAAAAGCAGTTCTGATTCCTGGTTTCACCGGCAGCGTTCACCTTTTTATGGCAGAAGATTAAGCCTATTCACAAAAACAGTGACCTCTCTCTTTATACATTCTCTCAAATTTACCAAAGACTGTCTTACCATTTTCTCCTCAGAGACTCATAACTCCTCTGGAAGGTACTTCTCTACTTTATAGGTAAAGAAACTGAGGCTCTGAGATGCTAAGTGGCCTGCCCAAGGTCACTCAGTTAAGTTGCAGAATTGTGACTATCAACCAGCTCTCCAGTGCACAGAATTAATTAAAGGCCTATGAAAAAAAGTTCCAACATGATCAAAATTGGTAAGTGATGAGAAGAAATCTCATTGGTCAGGCAAAAAGCTGCAGAGAAAACAGATCTGCCAGTTGGAAAGGCAAAAATAGGAAGCTTGGCCCAATTGCCCAAGAAGAGAACAAAAAATAGCAAGAATTTATAGGTGTGAGAAGAGAAAAATCAAAGAAAGAAATGAGACGCAACCTGTAAAACACATAAGAGGAAATAGAAAAACATTCTTTAAAATACACTAGGAACAAGAGGAAGATAAGAGGGAATGTTTCTTCCTGATAGATGATGAGAGAAAACATAATAGATGACACGAGAAATGCATAGGTTTTTGATGCTTTATTTCTCAGTTAGCTGGAACAAACTGCATACAGACTAGAAGGCAAGGAAAATAGCCAGAGAGTAGAAGGTAAAGGGAAGGTGCCTGCCTGCAAGGAACTAAAGGTCTCGGATCACCAGTGACAGGAAATCCTAGAAAATCAAAGCTCGAGGGACCCAGATGTCATCTGGCCCCAACCTCACGTTAGAGGCAATGAAACTGAGTATTAGCGATAGGGAGTAAGCTACCCAATATTACTATTACTAGTATTACTTCTAATACTAATATTAGTATTAGAAGAGCCAGCCTTCTTGCTCTCAGTTCAGTGTGTTTTTCCGGCACCTTTGGAAGATGGAGAGAAGGGGAGAGACAGTGATGGATAAACCAAGACACATAAAATCTAATATGAGAATCAGGCAAGTACACAAATAACCTGATTGAAGGGAGGGTGGAAGGCAGGATTCGGGGAGGATCAGGGGTATAAGGTAAGGAAGAAGCTGCCTTGACATCAGGGTTCAAGTCTGGCTGTTGCTCTGGCCTCCAGGCTTCTGCTAATCTGGATTTTTAAGGGTCTTCAGTTGTCAGACTCCCTCAGATCTGTGGGTCTCTGGATCACTGACTGTTGTCTGTTGCTTGGATGCTGCCTGTCTTGCTTTGTCTCTTGAATCAATTTTCTTTTGTCACAATAATGCTGTCTAACAAAACAGACCAATATTCAGAGGCCTAAAACAATATGCATCTATTTAGCTTGCTGTGGGTTGATGACTGAGGCTGGGCTCAGCTGGGAGATTTTTCCTATAATGGCTGGATTCATTTACATGTGTGGGGAGATTGGTTTGCTGTTGGCTGATCTAGGATGGCTGCCTCTGGATGTTTTAGATGATTGGGATAGATGAGATGACTCAGCTCTCTGTCAAGTGTCTGGCAGGATAGCCCATATATATTCTCACGGCATGGCAGAGGTGCATGGCCAACAACTCCCATCATACAAGGAATGGGAATACACAAGTACCTTTCAAGTTTCTGATTGCAGACATGTTTGCTAACATTTGGATGGTCGATACAAATTACAGAATCAGAGCGGGCAGGACTACAAAATTACAGGGTAGAGAATATAGTTTGGCAAGATTGTTAACTGGAGCCATAGCACACTCAGTGTACCATGGGCCCTCCTTTCCCAGGATCTTTGGCTTTTCTGCCTTTTTCTACTTCCCACTATCTCAGTCCTGCTGAGTGAGATGCTTATCTGGCTCCCATCTCTCATCATGGAGAGTGCTTCACTGTGTGGGTTCACTCAGCCCATTTGCCGGCGGGATAACAAGCTGAGTCTCACACCCTGATTCTGCCCAGGTAGATTTTTGGATATCCCCCATCTCACCTGAGTTTGCCACTCTTCGGACAGTGATGAAGACACCATGTGCTCAGAACCTGTCTGCTGCTTCCGCAGTCTCAGTAGCAGCACCCTTTAAAAGTTTGTTAACCAGAAACCCCTAAACTTGTGGGCATTTATCTGCTATTTGCTTCCAAGTCTTCCCTGCCCAAGGTCACATGTCAAGGAGAAGCCAGGTAGGTCCTCTGCAGCCTTTATCCTGCGTCCACATCACCCTGGACTCTGCCCTCTGAGAGGATGTTTGGGCTCAATTCTGTGGTACTTTGTATGGCAGCCTGAGCAGACTAATATAGAGGGAGCTACCCAGCCTTGGATGTTTGACTAAAGATGTCAGGATCCTCAGAGACAGCCTGCCTTTCTGCACCATAACTACAGACTTCAAAACAGGGAAGCGCTCAGTGGAGACACCAATCTGTGTGAAAGTACCTCTGGTTTGTATTCTGAAGACTGAAATGTCCTCTCCCTACTTGATGAGCCTCTGGTCAGAGCTAATTGACTGCAGGACAGCAGACCTCTGCTTCCCCCCAACAAGGCTATTTCCCTCACCTCTGGTTCTTTACCTTCCTCTGCCTGGCCCTGCACCCGCTTCTGTCTTTCTCCTCCTTATCTCCATCAGGCCAGTTCAAGTAGTTTATCATTTCCTGGCCCAGGGTCCTACTATGGGGAGATTGGGTTTGAATTATCATGAATTTAGGATGTCAAAGCTCATTCTCTTCTATCACCCTCAACAACATATACTATTCAATCTTCCTTTCTGAAAGAAAAAAATTAATGCCCCTATAATTTGAGAAAGGAAGGATAGTGTGTTTCATTACAAGGCAATGAATAAGGAGGACCTGTGTTAAGTTCTGAGGCAGGAGAGCGGTTGGTCAAAGGAAGCCTTTGTTGGATGTGGAAGCACAATTTAGATTGCAAGGGATGGGCTGGTGGCTGGGAATGGGCTAGGTAGTTACTGCTCTGGTGGAGTGAACAGAGCCCTGGGCTAGAAGAAGACCCAGTTCTGAATCTGATTCTGTTGGTCAAGCCTTGTACGTATTGAGTAGGATACTATGTGCCACTTTACCAGGTGCTGGGAATACAGAGTTGAATATTAAAGACATGGACCCTGCCCTCATGGGGTGTTCAGTGTCTCTCACCAGGACACTGGGCAGTTAGTGCACATCTGAGCCTCAATTTCCCCATCTCTAAAATGAAAAAGTTTAGACCATGATTCCTAATGTTCTTTTCTGCTCTAGCATCCCATAAGGGCTGTCCTCATATATGAGGTATTGAGGATTTGATCATGACAGTGGCAACTTTAAAAATAGGGAGTTTACGAATGAACTGACTCATTACTTATGGGAAAAGAGTGAATCTGAAGAGGCAAAAATGCCTGAGGTTTTTAGCATGAAGATGTCATTGACAAGGAAAATGGAAATTAGGAAAATGACGAAGATGAAGCTAGCCCAAATTAGATTATTTCTTGGTGATTATACAGGCAAATGGGTCAAAATGATGTGTGTTTTTTTTTTTTTCCTCCAAAGAGGGAAGAATAAACTATATAAGTAAAAGGAGTATATGGCGGTGGGGGAAGTACTCAGTGGCTACATATACAAATGGGTGACAAAGATCTTGAGGTCGTAGTAGAAATCAGTACTGCTACAGAAGACCATCACAATATGGCTGTGTAATAACAGATGGGAATTGCATGTATAAGGACCATTCTCATGTGTGCTGGAGGCCACAGTGCTGAAGATGAAAACTGCCAGTTCATTGCTCCATACCTGGGGGATTGTGAACCTGAAGCAGATGTCCTTCTTAACAACATAATTTTTCATCTTCCGTGGGAGCTGAGTGCCTGGTAAACTAGCCAAACCATAAGTGGCCATCGTTTAGTCAACTCAGTAAACATTATTGTAGTATCCCCCATATTCCAGGCAACAAGCTAGGTGCCAAGGATGCAGACATAAATAAGAAAGAGTTCCTGTTTATAAAATTAGAATAGGGGAGACAGACACATGACTGAGTCTAACGCAGGCACCCTGTGACTTTTGCTTAAAACATTGTATGCGAAGTGCTGGTGACTAATTCTAATGGCCAAGCTCTAAGAAGGCTTCATAGAGGAGGTGACGTTTGGGCTGGGCCTTATGTGAAATCTATATAGGAAGAGGTAAGCTAAATGAAGGGACTTATGGAAGTATCATCTGTAGGCTTTGGCAGGACAAGAACAGAGAAGAGTAACATGGGGAGTAGACGATGTTTTAGACCAAGAATGTGAATAAATTTGGAGCGGGGACAGGGGAGGGGGCTCTCCTAAGATGATCCTGGATCCCTAAGCGCCCACACAGGACAGAACCAGACAAACTGATTTAATTAAAAATGAAATGGGCCACCATCCAGAGAATGACAGGAGTTACGTTGGTAAGGTGGGGAGGAGTCAGTAACGAGGAGGTAAGGGAAGAGGCTGTTACAAGCCAGCAGAAGGATGTGGAAGGTTTCAGACAATGCAGCTCTTTAGGAAGGGTGAAACAGGCCAATGCTGCAAAGACATGGAAGGCTCCAGAGCCCGAGGGACTGCGCACTGATGAGCTGCTTGGTCAGTGAAGCAAGGAGAGGAGCTGGGATGGCAGCTGAAAAGATCCGTAGGGTCAGAGGAGGAGGGAGGCAGTAAGAGGCCTGGGAATTCTTAGCTTTTACCTATGCTGCCCTGCCTGAGCCTGGGGCTGGAGGTGAGAGGGCTGCAGGTTTGCCAGGATCTGCAGGGAGGGGTTGTGGACCAGCTGTAGGGTTCTGACAGCATGGGGAGTGATCAGACTATAGCACACACACAGGCAAGCTTCTGAGGCAGTGCAACTGACCAGATGCAGCCTGCTTACCTGGCAGGTATTGCAGACAGGGAACAGGTGTGAGCCCAGATCCCTATGCTGCTCCCACCGCTTCCTCTCTTGGAGTCTGCCTTCCTTTTCCTCCCCTTTTTCCTTCTTCTCTCTCATCCTCCCTATCGCTGCCCTACCTTTCAACAAAAATTTATTAAGAATGTATTATATTTGTACTAGACTGTTCTGCATAAAGCCTCAGAGATTTTTTTAAAGAGGAAAAACTGAGGCTCAGTTACAGTTACACCCACCTGGATCCCACCCGAGAGTCTTTGCAAGACCCTATCTGCACCCTGCATAAACTGGGCAGGATAAATCTTGTCGGCTGCTCTTTTCTCGTGCCCGCCCCACAACTGATGACATACCAAAGAGGATTTTGAGGTAAGGCCTTCACATTCTTGGTAAAGTCTGTTTCCTACACAAGGCTATTTTCTTCCCAACAATAATTATCTTCCTAATGTCAATCTTACCTTCTTCCTCCCAGTCCACTTTAATTTAATTCCTGGCTTTCTCTCAAGTTCCTGAGGGAAAGTTAGAGGGTTCGGCTGGGAGGATTATTAATAATAATAATGTAAATGGCTATGACTTACTGAACAGTTATAATAATGTCAGGCATTAATTAAGCAAGTAACTTTATTTATACTTTAGAACAACTCGATAAGGTAATATTATTCCCTCCCCATTTTTCAGAATAGCATACTGAGGCTCAGAGAGGTTAAGTAACTTAACCTGCAAAGTCACACAGCTATTAAGTGGCAGAGCCTATATTTTATTCCAGGCTTACCTGACTCTGAACCTGGGCTAATAAACACCACTTTAGACCGACTTCCTTTAGTCTTTAAACAAAGCCTCACAGGTTGTCGCTTGGGATGAGAAATCAGATGATCCCTTCTCTTCATACCCATATCCCCACTCTGCGAGTCCAGCCACATTTAGTTTCAGCAACATCCACACCCTTAATGCGTCCACTGTAGCTGTATTACCTACATGGGGTGTCATTTTGCCACCAGCTTTTCAGAGTGAGGGGAGCAAGGTAATTTGGCAGCAAAAAAGGACAGAGCTCAGACACAGAACAACCGAGGACAAGGGCAAGGGAGGGAGTTGGTTCCATTTTTCAATCCCAGTGACTTTATTGGCAGAACAAGGTAACCAAGCGTTGCCAAAGCTAGTTCATCAACCTCCTGCTCTTTCCTCTCCAGCGGGAGCTAACGTTCCCATCTCAATCCAAGCTGGTCGGTGTCCCAGGGGCAGCTGTTGGCTCCTGTCAGGAGTCTGTCTGCCACCTCTTCTCCCTCCAAAGCCCCTGATTTCTTTCCTTGATAATCTAGAGATGATGGTGACTATGATGCATTTTCACGAGCATCATCTCATCTCCATATTAGTCATGAGGCCTATTCCAAGAAATGTTTTCGGGGTGAAAGGCCTAGATACATTCTGAAATGCTGCTCCCATCTCTTTCCCTGGATTCCAGTCTTTATCTCTTTCCTTAGCCAGATTTGACCCCCAAACTCTAGCTTTTGCCCAAACATGTAGATTCTACTGTCACCTGGGAGGGAAATGATGCTGCTCCTATTAAGATAGGAAAGACTGAGGTTCGAAGAGGTCTTGAGTAAGGGTACACAGCTATTAAGTAGAGAAGCCAAGATTCAAGCCTAGGGCTCTCTCTATTACACTGTGTTGTCTCCATCCCTGCTCGAGCCTTCCAGGGGGTGATGATTGAACTGGGCCATGATGCGCAAGCAGGATTTTGATTGCAAGGGAGGGAGTACGAAAGGCAGGAAGGTGGGACAGGACATGACAAGTGGCTTTGTACAGCTGGAGGACAGACAGGGCTGGGGACATGGTGGGGATGTGGGGCCCCACTTCAAGGGCTTTCTCTGCCATGTTAATGACTTTGAACCTCACTCCAGGCATGGCCCGTAGGGAGCCATTGGGATTCAGGGGAGGGGAGTGAGATCATCTAATCTGGGTTTGAAGGTAGTTTGAATTTCTGAGGGATGTATCTGACATTCCAAGGAAACACCTGAAACCAGTCATTGGAGAATCCGATGAAAGAAGTGTAGTTGAATCTAGTGGTTTTGTCCAGTGAGAATATTGCTGGAGCTAGGATGAGTCAGAGGGTTCTTGGTCAGCAGTACAGGAGGTATCAGAAGACTTGTGTGTTCCGAGTAGGGGACTGGGTTCTTACCTGAGCCAGGGCAGGGGACTTAGGAGCTGTCTCATGGGCTACAGAGAGAAGATAGGTTCCCATTAGCTGAAAGACCAGGTGTCAAGACTTCAAGAAAGAGCCACAAGGGGTGAGAAAAATTACCTTCAGGCCTCCAGAAACAAAAAGGCATATGCTCATGGATTTGGGCAAAGGGTCCAGGGCTCTGGGGGCAGTGCTCAGTAAACGCTGTGGAACCTCCTCAAGAAGCCTGGGGCCCAGTCTCCCCTGATCTTCCAAGAAGCTGGGAGAGGGGGCCCTGACTTGACATGAAAGCCCTTGAAGGAGGAGACTCAGCAGATTTCAGCATTCCAGCCTCTGGGAAGAAGATGCAAAGATGTGGCTGAATATCCCAGGACAGGACAGGACAGGACTCTGCCCCTGGGCTTCAGTTAGAAAATCACTCAAAAGCAGGCAGGTTCCCAGCTGGGGAGCAGGAGGCAGTTTGGGATTCTCTCCACAAGCTGAACCAGGCCTTCCTCCCCACCCCACCACCTCCTGGATTACTACACTCCAGCCATACCGACAAGTTCCTTCCTTAGCTCCCTATGCCTTCCCTATGGGGGATTCACGCAGTCTCCCCTATCGGTCCCTTTCCCCTCATTATCCCTATTTGTCCTTTGGTCCGTTGTACCTTGGCTTAGATCGAGTTCTTCACGGGGGACTTGCCTGACTCCCCAGATGGAAACTGGGCCCCTAGCCTGGATCTCATAGCTCCCTGTATTTCTTTATCGCAGAATCTTCTTTCAGTTTGCAACTCATAGGTTTATGTGTATGTGTGGTTTTGTTTCATGTCTGTCTCCAACCCTAGACTGTGGGCTTCCTGGGGGCAGCCACTGAGCCTGGTGTGCTCACTAGTATGTTCTGTGCCTGGCACATTGTGGGCACTCAGAAGGGTGATGCTCAGAAGTGCTTCCTGCCACTGTATGAAATCAGACATGAGACTGCCCTGTGCCATCATATTAGCCTTGGATCTGGGGGTCTGGTGAGTTCAGGGTCTCAGGCATCAGTGGGCTGTGCAGTGTAAAGGTGCCTTAGGAGGTTTGGGGGCTATTTTAGGGAATTCTAGATGCATTTACTCAATCATTTAGGAGATTGATTCTTCTTAAGCAACCAACCAACATGGTGGCCCCCAGTTGCTCAATCTTCAAATCCAATGGAAGAGAGAGCTTCACTCTCCTATCAGTTTCAACAAAATCTCCAGGAGGGGCTCTCACTGGCCTGGTTTGAGTGATGACATTCCCTAAACAACCAACGAAAATCTCTTTTTTGCCAATTTTCTCCCATAACGTCATCCGATAAGAATGCTGTAAGGTGTCGTGATTTTTATCAAGATTGTTGCAAGGTTCCAAGTTTTCCAAGCAACTCTAGAGCCTTCCTTTTATGTGACACAAAAACCCATGAGGTAGGGAGGGCAAGCATTATCTTCATTTGAGGAGGGTAAAATGAGACTCAAGGAGAAATTAACTTGCCCTGGTGAAAGGTTCATAAGAGAAAGCAAGTCTGTAACCCTGGTTTTCTGACTCCTAGGACAGAACCCTTTTCCTTACACCCGTGATGCCTTCACTGGAAGTGGTTGTCATCAGGACATACTTCTCTCACTCTCAGGATCCCAGCTCAATTCCTCTTTGAGTCCCGAGCAGCTGTTCTTGCTCGGCAATAGAATGAGAGACAAGAGAGAGGGATATTCCACTTGCAATCTTTTGTCTACCCACCCAATGAAACTGCCCTCTTAGGGGCACCCCCTGTGTGCCAGGCACAGTGCTGGGGTTGCCATCCTTGTTTCTCCTTCAACAATCTCATGAGATAGGGCTGATACTAGAAACTCATTTTACAGATGAGAAAAATTGAGGCCCAGAGAGAATAAGTGACTTGTCTAAGGTCACTGCTATTGGCAGCACGGCTGTTGATTTGACTCCAAAGCCCACGGACCTTTCATATTCTCACATTGCTTCTCATTACCATATTCTCTGGGAAGAACCAGAGAGGAAGATGGAATGCAGATGTTGAGTGATGGTTGTCTTTTACCTGAGGCAGGAGTCAGCTGTTTTGAGAGATGTGATTCGCTCCTTCATCCTCTCAACAGGTTTGCAGATGAACTGAATGAAGAGGATTCTTCCCCAGTCTGTTACCTAATACTTCCCGGTGCAGGTAGGCTGTACCCAGAGACCAGAAAGTTTATTTAGAAGCTTCAAGCATCTCTGCCCACGAAAGAGATACAAGCAAGCGATGGGGCATTTGTCAAAGGTAAAATACAGGGAAGAAGAACAAAGAAGTCAGTGGGAAGCAGCGAGAGGAAATAAGAGTCAAGGGGATGGTGGACGACAGAGAAAGACAGAATGACTCAGGAAGAGGGATGGGTGCCCTGGGGGAGGGCTTGGGAACAAGACTGGATTGGCGAGCTGCAATTTGTGAAGTTTACAGATAAATCTTGGTCCTTTCAGCAAAGCTTATCTGTAATGGGCTCGGCTCTCCGAGGCCCCGTCTCCTATAGACATAAATCATTTTCTAATTTATAACATGAATAATTGATTTTGCCTCTGTAGCCTCAACAATAAATCTCCCGATCACACATGCATAAGAAAATAATAATAATGAAAGCGATCAGGATATGCTGCCATCGATTAACTGTGAGAGGGGCCACTTGACTCACAATTCATGTTTTAAGTATTCCAGGTGGCACTGTGCCCACAAGCCACTTCTGCCCCTTGCCCCTGGCTCTGCCTGTCACTAGTGGGGAGTGGAGGGGAGGGAAAGCTGGGTCTGGCCATGACTGGCCACAGACAGGATCAATTCAAATGTTTCCTCGATGGTTATCATCATTCATTCATTTAGCAGCCATTTACTGAGCATCTCTTACCTAGAAGGTCCTGGAACAGGGCAAAGCAAGACCTGGTATTTAGCTTCAAGGAGCCTATGATCTAGCGAAAGGGCAAAGCATGGAACACACAATTTGGTGTTCAGGAGGGACTGACGAGGAAAGAGGCTTTCACTGGTCCATTGTGGTCATCTCCAAGCCAGGGACCCTGGAGACCTTCTTGATTCCTTTCCCTACCTCTCCCTCCCCAATGAGTCCTGCACAGTGTGTCTCCACGAGTGCCTGGAAATCCATCCAGTCATCTCCACTCTCAGCTACAGCCTCCATCATCTTTCTCCTGGCATCATAATGACCTCCTAAATGGCTGCCCTGCATCCCTCTTTGCCCCCATCATTCTCTTATAGTCAGTTTATCTCTAAAATGATAAGTGAGCTTCCCACAGGCTCTTGGTTCAAGCTTCCTCCACCACCTCTGCCCATAGTCTCTCCAGCCTCAAATACCAGGATTCTTCTTCACTCTAAACTTGAGGCATATTCAACTTTAAAAATTTTTTCAAAGGTGTCCTGTTTCTCTTTTCAGCCTCAGTCATTTTAATTATGTCTGTCTGCCTGAAATGCTTCCTTCCCACCCCTGCGCCTCCTGTTCCCATCCTTTAGGTCTCAATTGAAGCATTACAACTACCCCAGACAGATAATATTTCTCTGATAAGCACTCCTACCACCTGCAACATTTCTTCACATTACCTATCACATTGGTAATTTCAGTTCAACTTCTTTCCTTTCCATTAAGGATACACAGTTCAGGAGGCCAAAATCCATATCTTTGTTTGCCACTGTTTCTTCAAGACCCCACATAGTGCCTGAGACATAATAGGTGCTCAATAAATGCTTGTTGAATGAGTAAATAAATGATCTTCCTGCCTCCAGCCTATTTCCTCTCTGGATCATCCTACATAGATAACTACACACACACACACAAAACACACATCCTACATGCACACACACACACACAAAACAAAAACAAAAACAAAAACAAAAAAAGTCATTGCCAGATTATTCTTCTGTTTAAAAGTTGTCACTAGCTGCCAGTGCCTGAGCATGAAGTCCAAATATCCTAGCCTGGCCCTGACAGTGGCAACCTGTCCTACTGGGTCATTCCAACTTCATGTAACATGTGTCCCCTCAATGGGTCTCTGCTCATTTTCTGGAAGACTTGGCTCAGATTCCAACTCTATCGTAGCACTTATTTCCTTGTTTAAACTCTCCAATGGTTCCCCTGTGCTCTGGATGGAAGGGGAGACATTGAAGAGTTTTAAATGGAAGAGTGATGCGGTCAGATTTGGGCTTAGGGTTGGTTTGTTCCTGTAGCTACATGGGTGATGGATTTGAAGGGGAGGGAACTAGAGGGAGGCAGGCCTTTCATTCTGAACATGACCCTAGCCTAGCACCTCAGATTCATGGAGCCAGGGACTCACTCAGTGCCTCACTTTGATTCATCATCGGACTTAGATTTATACCCAGTCAGTGCCAAGCTGCTGCCATTTTATCCACTCGATTATACTGCTGGTCTGGCCCCTGGGACTGTGGTTTCCCAGCTCCTTAGATCTCTGGCCTGAATCCCAGGGTCACCCTTACGATGGAACTTAAAAATAGAAGCTGCTTTTATAGTATAAGGGAAGAGGCAAAGGACCTAGGCAGGGTTTAAATAAATAGAAATGATACCTGGAGGGCTCTCTGGGGAGCATGGGGACTGACCCAGAAGGCTCTGAGCACAAGGGGGAGCAGAGGCTAGGCCTTCTGGCAGGAGACAAAGTATCCCTGGTGGCATTTGGGAAGGCCTGGCTTCCCTTTCTTCACCTGTTCACAACCTCTCTCCCCATGCCTTTCCTGGCTCCGAGCCCATGTCTTGCCCTGTGCTCTGTCCTTATCCTCAGAGAGTCATTTTGTAGCCATCAAGCCAATACAGGAACACTAGAAAAAACTAAGGAGCTATCAAACCAAAGCAAATCAGTACAGTGGAGAAGAGGATGGGGTATGGCGGGGTCAGGGAAGGGCAGGGATGAAGACCTGGCCCTGGGTATCTGAAGTGACCAACCACCATCTTGAGCAACACGCAGCTCTTTCTGGATTACGATCCCTGGACATTACTGCTCCCACCCAAAGGCCATTGAAAATGCCCTATGTGATCCCACGTGCGAGAAGGACTGAAACGCAAAGTCATTGGGAGGTTTCAATCCAGACAGTATGATCTAGACAGGTGACCTTCCAGAATTATAATTTTTTCATATTTACAATGATAATTCCTTTAAATAGTAAGAAAAAAAAAACACACCAAGGTATAACTCCCATAATAAATCACACAAATCTTAAGTGTACAGCTGATGGACACCACCCAGATCAAGAAACAGGGCAGTGCCAGCACTGCACATGGCTCCCTCAGACTCCTTTCCAGTCAGTACACTGCCCACTCTGCATCTGCTCCAACCAGGGCAATCACTATTTCTGATTTCTATCATTATAGATCAGGTAGGTGTATTTTTTTTTTTTTTTTTAAATTCACATAAAACCATACAGTATGTGGTCTTCGGTGTCTAGATTTTTTCCTTTGGGGAGAGAGTTTTGTAATGATCCAATAAACTAGTTCATATCAAAGCACCTGGTATGGCACTCCGCAAATATCCAAGGAGGCATGGGGTGGTTTGAATTACAGAAACCTGACTTCAAACCATCTCTATACCTTGACATCTTTGTGACATTCTGAGCCTCAATCTTCCCATCTGTAAAAGGGGGTAATCATTGCTATCTCGTGGGGTTGTCATGGGCATTAAATGAGTTTAAAAAAGGTATAGCACCTGAACACCAAGTGCTAAATAAATATCCATTCTGTGGTCTTTTCTACTATGGTGCTGAAGCCAAAGCCCCAGACTTTGTTCTAGAGAGCCAGTTACTTTGCTGTATCCCAGTGGTTTTCAAATTGCATTTCCTGGGGCTTCAGGATCCTGCAGTTATGAATCAGAGGCTGAGGGAGAGGAGAGAAGAACAGGTGAAGGAGAAAGCTTAGCAGATGGGATTTGGCTTTCATATCCCAGGTCAACAAGAGCAGCTCTGCTGTCATCTGTTTGAGGAGTTGGGGCATTTGCACAAAGGTTCTGCTTCTAAAAAGGGCTTGAGAACCACTCTTTTATTCCGTAACCACAGAATGTGACCCAACATGCCAGGCAGATGTTGTATAAAGGGGAGAACAAATGAGAACATACTCATGCTAATTGGTTAGACCTTCCTGAAAACTGCTCCAGAAAAATGCCCTACACTTCAGTGCAAGGACACCATAAGAGGCAACCAGAAATGAATAAGGCAGTTCTTTTTTTTTTTTTTTTTAATTTTGCTCAAGTATCAGGTGCTTTTGAGGGACATCTACAGTTCTATTTATTTTAAGAACTGTAATACAAGAATAAAGTAAATTTTTAAAAGAAAATCTTTTATGATTATATCCCTTAAATATGGCAACACTGAAATTTATTTTTTCTTTAAAAAAACCATAGTGTGTCTCTGTCATTTTTGTTTATCAAGTAAGCATTTACCCCTCCTCTGCTACCAGCACCTCATTTTTCCTTTGTGGAGCCATCCCTTTCTTACTCTTGGTCATGTGAGGTACATCTGGTTTCAAAAACGCACATATAACCCAGGCCTGGACACACAGGGAATTCCATTCCTTGGCCCTGATGATTGTTTAGGGAATGTCATCACACAAACCATGCCAAGGAGAGCTCCTCCTGGAGATTTTGCTGAAACTGATAGGAGAGTGAAGCTCTCTCTTCCAATGGATTTGAAGATTGAGCAACTGGGGGCCACCATGTTTGAAAGAGCTGCTGGAGAATGAAAAAAAAAAAAAAAAGCACAGGAGAAATGCTGAGAAATTAGGAAGGCCAGGTCCTGAATACATTATTTCAGTTCCTGGATCCAACTATGCCTGAAACAAGACCTACCTGTGAACGTTTCGATTACCACTAATAAATTATTTCTCCCCCTTAAGAAATTCTTTCACCAGCCACCAAAAAAAAACCAAAAAAAAAAAAAAAAAAAACAAAAACAACAACGAACGTCCTGTTTAACATACAAGTAGACCAAAGCTTCATCATGTAAATGCATTTCCCTTCAAAGCTATCACCTTGGGAAGCGACACATGCCAAAGTATTTTTCAAATCTCCTCATTGAGATGACCCTTAGTACCAATTTAACAATAAAGTCATCTCCTTACTTATATTGTTGTGAGGGAGAAGAGTACTCTGTTTGATTGCTTAATATATTTACCGGACTAACCATTTCCAAAACTCAGCTGTACCCTCAGAGGATGAAGACTTGCTAACTAGGATTCCAGCTGAGAATGGGTTGCAGGCACATCTGTGAATTGATGTTTTGTTTTTCAAATGAATAGGAGAAAATTAATTTGCATAGATGTGTTATATTATGAAATATCAACCTCATTATCTTTGGCCATACCTCGAAAATAATAGCATGCTTATTCCCCTGGCCTCTATTGCTTAGAGAACCATATGGACTTCATTTCCCTCTAGTCCTGATGACTCAATTCCCATTTCACAAATAAGCAAATCAAGGCAAACTTAAGTTCAGAGTAAGGTTTTTATGAAGCCATGTATGTATCAAGATCCAGAATACTAAATGTACTCACTCAACAAAGAGACCACCAGGAGATAAGGCCAGAGCATGGATCTTAGGATCTGGGCAGACAAAGGGGCCAATAGGAAGCAAGATGAGGAACATAGGAGGGGAGGATCCAGCAAAAACAGTTACTCGCTGGGAGCAGGCTGAGACCGGATAAGACCAGAGAAGATGCCTAGCAGAGCAGAGAGGACCTGGCTCTGTTGGTAGCTCCTCCTCCAACTGGCAGTGGGTCATGCGCTCAGCCCTGGTGCACAGTCTGTGTTCCCTGCAGGGTCCTTGCCAATGTGTGTATGACCTGAGGAGAGACCCGGAGGGACTCCAAGGCCCCTGGCTTGCAAACTCTGCCCCAAGAAGAGGCATCTTGCCCTTCAGAGAGGTTTTATTGCATCCAAGCAATTTAATCTTCCCAAGCAGTTGGGCAGGCCCTGGAGTTAATAAAGAAAGAAGGTAACAGAGTGGATCTGCAAAGCCTTTAATACACAGCCTTAAAGGGTAATGGGAAAATCGATGGGACTATACAGCAGGGTCACCCCAACTGAAAGCAGCGCTGTCATTAATGGGACAGTTGGTGTACCAGCCACAGCAAGGCTGCTGAGTAGGGCCCCAGAGTGAGGGTCTCAGCCTGACCTTTTCAGTGCTCAGTTAGCTTCATGGACTCTTGGACTTCCTATTTGGATCAGAACACTTGGGACAGCCTTTTTTTCTCCTGTGGACACACTCCACTCTCTTTACCCTGGTCAAGTGACTTAATAATAGCTACCATTTATTGATTGCTTTCTATGGGCTAAGACACTAGGCTAAGAGCTTTCTGAATTGTTGCATTTAATCCTTACAACAACTCTATAAATTAGCTACTCTCTCCATAGTTTCCATTTCACATGTAAGTAAAGTAAGGTCCAGAGAGACACATGTGCTCTTGATCATTTGCTAGGAGAGAGGGTGGATGGATTAGCACCGATCATAGAATGTGAAACCTGGAAAGGGTCTCAGACCATCTGACCTGACCCCTCAGGACAGAGAAATGGAGAGACTTGCCCTGGATCACTCAGTAGAAAATGTGGAATTACAAAGCAGATGTCCTACCTTTTAGGCCTGTGTTCTTTGTCCCCATTGTATCATCCGATCATTTCCATCCACAGAGCACACACTCCACTGGCTTTGAACTTCAGAGTCATTCATTGTAATTAAAGGGATGGTCATTTAGGAATTGTTTCAATTCAATGTAAAGTTACTAAAGCCATTCAGTGTGTTCTGGGGGAGGTGCGCCGAAGAGCAAGAAGGTCTGGTTATTGTTCTTAAACATCAACAGCATCTGGCTAGGGAGAGAAAAACACACAGACCTGAAACAACCTTAGAATAATTCTAAGACAAGAAATAAATAAGTGTAGGAGTGTGTGATGCCAACCACGCACGCTGAACACTAGGGAATGAAAAGTAACGGAAGGTAGGCTCAGCCTGAGAAGGCTTTGTGGAGGCAAAGAGTTTGGAACTAGGCTATTAAAGGAAGGAAGGATTGAGATTAGAGAAAATGGGCAGTGGCGCTTGTCTGGTGAAGAAAACTGCATAAGCGAAGGCCTAGTGGCTGGAAAGAACATAGTATAATAAGTTGGACCTACAGGAAGGGAGAATTTTTGCTGCTGAAGCAGGGAGACATGGGTTGAAGTAGCAAGGGTGTTTAGACTCAATGTGGAAGGCAATGCTGAGCCAATGTAAGATAAAGTTAGACTTGGTAATGCAAGAGGACGGCAGTGGGTTTAGGAAGATGTAACTGACGCTAGCCACCTAGAACATTGGAAGGTTGGAGGACAAAATTCTAGCCAGGAGAAAGGAAACAATTGGGGAAACAGGACTTTTATCTTGAGGACTAGTTTTCTTTGGAATTCTTATGGGAAAAAAAGTTTCCATAAAATAAATTTCCCAAATGTTTCCTCTCCTTTAGCCCATCTCCTAAGTGCTTGTGTTGTGAGCCACATGGAACAGGGTTAGGGGAATGCACTCAGGAGACCGTCAGCTCAGGCCTTGGTCCCTGCTCCGCCTTTACCAGCCTGGGACCCTGGGCAAGTCACGTAATGTCAGTATAGGAAATAGTAAGACACACCTCACAGAGTGGTGAAGGGATTAGATGAGTAGCATGCAAAGTGCTCACCCACATTCCTTATACACACATGCTCAACAAACCTTAGCTACTGCGATTGTACAACCAGCTTTAACATATCATACATTTCAAGTCTCCAAGCCACCAAAAGGTCTCAGGACTTCCATGGATTGTTGAAAACAAGTGGAGTTAAAGTTTCTTTGGATGGGGTGAGCAGGAGAGTGTGAGGCAGCCACTCGTTCAAGCTCACCCCTGAGTTTCTCAGAGTGACCAACAGCCTCCAGCCTGGGTCTCTGTAGGGTCTTGTGGAAACAGCAATGCTCTGGCCTCTTTGCGGACCTGGAGAGCCAAGTTCAGGAGCAAGGCTTGGAACTATGTTTTTAATAAGCTCCACAGATGATTCTAAAGTACACTGAAGTCTGAGAACCACATTTTATCTGCTCACATGAATCTCCTTGGCAAAATCTCTGGCCTATGTGATCACTGCCAAGGTGATGGGGAGCTTATTCCTTCCATCATGGATCACTGGCCAGCCCATCCATCTCTTTGGAGTGAATTTCTTATTAATAAGGTCCCTCCCAGCCTCCTGACCCTCTTAGAGAAATGAGAGACAAGGGAGAGAAGAAAAGGCATGTGAAATCTGGCAGCAGAGAAGAGAGAGACTGAGGAAAGAGAAAGGACTCGAGCTGTAGGGCGGTGGGTGGTGTGTCACTGGGGTGAGGACAGGGAGCGTCCAGAGCTGATTCCCTCCACAGTGCAGTCACGCCGGGTTATTAAGGAAAGAAGAATGAGCCTCTGTATCTCGGTGGAACAGGGCAAGAGTCATCAGCAGACGTTATTAAAATCCTTTCCTCACCAGTGAAAGACACTTATCGCTCTTCATCAGCAAAGCTCTCTTTTTGAAAAGGAAAATCAGCTTAACAGGTGGGGATTGTCCTTTCACTTCTCCTATGAAAGAGTCCAAGGCTGCCTTCTGACAGGCCCCAAACTAGTGCAGAGCTCACAGAGCACCCCCAGAATGGCAGGAGAGGGACTTTGGACCCTCAGCCTCTTGGTGCTGTATTTATAAGGGGACCGCTCCCCTGCTGCAGGGAATGCGTGAATGGCAGTGGCAGTTGCACCTGGGTGCTCTGGGTACCAGTGATGACTAACTGCTGCAGAGGGGCCCTGGTTCCCTAAACAAGAAATCGTATAGGAGGAGTGCTGCAGTGTGGCTGCAGGGGGCAGGGCCAATCTGAGCCGCAGCCTCCTCGCAGCCTCCTCGTTGGTCTCCCTGCACTGGCTCTCACCCGCTTCCTTCTGCCCTCTGTCCCATCAGAGGCATCTCCTGAGCATGTCACTCCCTTGCTGACAAAAGCTCAGAAATTGCCCACTGCAGCAGGAATCCATTCACACACCATAGCCCAGGCCCGTAGCTCAAGGCTCTTCCCAGAATGGCCCCAAATGATCCTCCAGCCCTCTGCCAGGCTGCAGGCAAGCAGCACACTCCTCACTACTATTCTCCAAATCCACACTGCCCTCGCATGCCTCCCCACTTTTGTCCAATGCTATTGCTCTGCCTGTAACGCCTTTCTCCCTCTTCTCTGCCAGGTGATCTGCTTAATGGCCCAGCTCAAATGTACCCTCCTCTGGGAAGCCCTCCCTGACCTCTCCAGGCAGAACTAATTATTTCTTCCTCCAGCCTCCCAGAGCAGGCATGCTACTGTTTTAACAATTACCGCACTATATTCTAGTTGATCGTAATCCCTTGTTTTTATCTGTCTCTCCTCATTACAGGGAGTTCTAGCAAGAAGGGAAGGAGGGTTGTATCTTGCTCCTCTTTGTATTTTCCGCAGAAATAGGCAGAGTTCTTAATAAAAATGCCAACTAGCATGGACTGATGGCTCAGTCAACATTCAGAAGCTCCTTTCTATACGTCATTTCCTATAATCTTTCAGGTTATTAAACCTGTTTCATAGATAAGGAAACTGAGCTTTGGAGAAGAGAAGTGACCTGTCCAAGGACACATGGCTAGTATATGGCAGAGGAGGGATTAGAAACCAGGGTTGTCTGAACTCAATAAAGGTTTGTCGACTGACTGAATGAACCCCATCCACGCTGTTTCTGGTGCCAGCAGCCCCATAGGTAGACTTGCAGAGGAGCCTGTGGAGTCGTCTAGCTTCTGAGCCAGGTCCCATTGGTCCATCTCCTTCCCCGTCTCTATGAGCTCAGGATTTCTCTGCCTCCAGGGCATCACACCACCTGCTCTGAAGTCCTTCGTCCATTTTCTCCGTGACAAGGTAAGGACCTAGAGAAAGGTCACTGTAACCTTCCCAGAACTAGCCCCTATCACTCAACCACTCTCACTCTTCCCAAGTCAGCAGCCCCTTTGGGCATCCCCTCCCCAATCCCTTCTCTAATACCCTCCTAGTCCCCATCTTCAGCCCCTGCTATGCAGTCAGCATTTCAGCTTCTCTCTCCCAGCATCCCAGTTCTGAGTGCTCTTCAGGCCTCTGGCTAAGCCCTGGGAAACCTACACGGCACAGTGTCCTTGTTTCTGCCTCCAGGTTTCAGATAACTCTGGAGGAGGATAGAGCCCTGGGCAATTGTCACAGCTTCTTCCTTCACTGGGGAAATTCATGGGGTAGCTCCTCCTTCCCAAGCCCAGTTTTCAAGACCAATTTTGATTATACAGAAAGTAAGCTTTCTGAGAATAGTAGCTGAGTTGTTTTCATCTCTACAGGCCCCACAGTTCCTAGTCTAGACTGTGCCCCTAGGTGATGCCCAGTAAGTGGTGAATGAATGACTTCGTGAAAAACACAAAGAACATGTCATGAATACGCTCTCAAATACACCACGCTTCATCTTAGTGTCAGCGTATCCTATCCCTGCATCAATCTTCTTCTTGTTCCCTCTAGTTCTAGAAGGGATGGTATCTCTTCTCTCTAAACCTGACTGCTCCATTGCTGCTGTGCCCATGCCCGCAGGCAGCAACTCACCAGCTGCTAGAAGGCAGGCCAACAGCTCAGATGCCCTCCCTTCCATGTGCTTCTGGAGCTCTAGCGTACTAAATGAACCCTGCTTTAAAAGATAAACAGAATTAATCTCATTTCTATGTTCATTTAACAACAGTAACCGAACATCAACCATAAGCTAGGACCTTTGATAGGAAATGTGGTTCAGGGCCACTAGTGGGGTACAGTCCCTGGCCGGGCCAACCACATTGTTTTGTTCACTGTTGGTTTCCTAGTGCCTAGAACAATGCCTGGTACACAGTAGGCACTCGGTATTTGTTGAGTGAATAAGTGAATGAATGGCCATTGTGCTTACTATACTTCCTATTCATTCCAGATATGTTTATGATATATCACTATCCTTCAACCTCTTTTATTCCTGGGACTTCTCTCCACTCTCCCCCTCAAGCAGCACTCATCTTATCATCACACAATGGCCCCAGTTCTGTAACACCCTCTGAGCACCAACGCTCCCGCTCATTCATTTCCCTTAACACAGCCCTTCATCTCCCTCCTGCACTTCCACCTGGCCTTCAGTCTCTCCCTTCCTCCCAGTTTCCTTAGTCCCCTCATCTGTTCTGTCTTTGCTCACCTCCCTGCAAAGCCTGCGCCATCACGAGCCACTGCAGCAAAGAAGTTGGTCATCTCTTGGTGACCCCTGTCTCCTGACCCACCACCTTTGGCTCTGAATGTGCCGGGCTCTTATTTTTTTTCTCTCTCTGCAAAGAGAGATTGCCCAGGAGCCCTGTAGATCAGCGTCATTACAAATGCATGCTGAGTTGCTTCAGCTGCTTGGCAACTCTTTAAAAAATGTGTATTTAAACAATTTTCTAAAGGAGGAAAAAATCTCTCTGCCTCCTCATACCAACTGTTTACATAATTTAGTGACCTTTTATGAACCCTATCATTGTAAAAGCATCATTTTTCAGAGTAGAAATCAACTTATCCATCCTATTTCATACTCCACCTTGTTCACCTAACATTTTTCTGTATATACTTTTTCATGTATTGACAGAAACTCATATTTATCATTTGAAATGGTTATATAATATTCCATCACATAAATGTTCCATAGTGTGCTTAACCATTCCCCAATTGTGGAGCATTTGGGTGGTTTCCAGGAATTTCCTATTATGAACAGGGCAGCAATAAACATCTTTTTATAAATAGCTTATATTTCCTTTTCAGTTATTTTCATGGTATGTATTTCCAGAAGAGAGATTATTGGGTCAAAGGCCAGAAACACTTTTATGGCTTTTGTTGCAAGGTGCCAGCCTGCTCTCCGGAAAGACTGTACTAAATTGTAGTTTGTAATTTCTATTCATGTTCTGTAGCTTCCTGATGAATTCCTCCAGCAGTTGTTGCAACTCTTCTGGGCCCACTTGGGCACCCACCTACCCTCACCCTCCAGAGGTTATTTTACTGAGAAAGTTACATACACGTGTCCCTGAATTTCCTCAACTTCCTTCCACATTAACATGTCTATTTTCAGTCTGGCTCCCCTCCTAGGCGGCTCTCTGAGGAAGAGGCATCCAAGGCCCTTTACAAACAAGACTCTGCCTACGTTGTTGACTTCATTCTCTCCTGTCTTTTCAAACCCGAGCTGCATTAGTTAGTCCACTCTTCTCACATCATCCATCTCCCTCCTTCTCCCCTGCTCTTCCTCCACAGCCTGCAAATATCCTCGAGCCTTCCTTTTCCTAAAAGCAGTAGGCAATTTCCCCTTCTTCCTCTGAACTATTCTCTTCTTCCATCACATCTCTCTGAAAGAATAGTCTAAACATCACCCTCTCACCTTCAAGTTCCTTCTCGATCTTTTGTTCTCTCGTTGATAAAGCAGCCATCTCGAGGCCGCCAATAATTTTCTTAATCACCCCAACAAATGACATGTGTCAGTCATCATCTCCATCACCTCGTTGGCTATTGTGTCCTCACTGAAACAGTCTCCCATCTGGGGTTCCGCGACAGTAAAATTCCCTTAGAGCTCCGATCCTACCAATGGTGTACCTCTCAAAGAATCTGTTCTTGGGCCTTGTAGTGAACTTTAAATGATCTCTACTCCCATTGTATAACAGACAGGAGAATTAGGTGGGATCGTTCCTACCCCTAGTTCTAGTGGTAAGCTGTCACTGACCTAAGCCCATTAGTATAAACCTATTCCTCCTATCACAGTGATGGCTCAGGTAAAAGCAGACCAGAGCAATCAACATGTGACATTTACATGTGACCTATGGTGATGCAATTAGAGCAAAACTCAAGACTTTTCGTAGTCGAGTGAAGCCAGTTCTTTCTCTCCTCTTGGGTATACATGGTAAAGCATATAAATCTTATTGCTCTGGGTCACCATCTTATAACCTTGAGGGAATCTAACATAAAGATGATGACAAAACACAGAATTTGGAGCAGTTTAGAGGACTGAGGCATAATGATCCAGATCCCTGACAGAACCATCCTGAAACCCACACCGTTGCATTTTTCAGTTATATGAATAAAAAAGAAAAATCTTATATTATTTAAACCATAATGTGTAGGGCTTTCTATTGTTTGTAATTGAAACATTTAATCATTATAGCCCTCTTCATTGTTATCCCTTCATACTCTATATCTCATTGCTCTCACTCATTCCAGTAGCTTCCATGATCCCATCTATGTAGACGATTCCTCTCAATGCCTAACACCTGTCTCCTCACCTCCAATTCCAGCACTGCTAGCTCTTTGTTGAGTGGCTGTATGTGGTCTATGAAGCTTTGATCTTAGCATTTAACACCAGAATTTTCACCGCCACCAAATCAACCTTACTTCCCTATTTCCCCATATTCGATTATTCAGTTGTCCAAGTTTGACACTTGAGAGTCATCCACATACTTCTCTCTTTTACATCCTACAGCCAGTCAGCCACCATGACTTCACACTTTTGCCTCTGGCTGCATTCTGACCTTCATTACTTCTCTCTCAAGTTGATTAGCTTCCCAGTTGGTCTTTCTTCCTCCTGGATATCCCAGCTTCTGTCCATCCTAAATGACACCTTTATCAGAAACATCTTTCTAAAACACCTAAGCAATCAAACATTACAATGATTTCTCAATACGTTTCAGATTTAATCCAAACATTTCATCTTAAATCTAA
Organism: Pteropus vampyrus; assembly: GCF_000151845.1. NCBI lineage: Eukaryota > Metazoa > Chordata > Mammalia > Chiroptera > Pteropodidae > Pteropus > Pteropus vampyrus. Next base: position 2,349,569 of record NW_011889019.1, read on the forward strand.
GTCCTCTGCTACAGGATCTTTTCATTATCTTTCTAGTCTTATAATCTAATTACTCTCTCATTGTGCCTGAGCTACAACCAAACAGGGCTATTTACAATTTCTTCCACACCTTGCTGCCAATGGGTTCCACATGGACCACCTTCCCTTCATATTTCATCTATTGAAATTTTGCTCATCCTTTAAGACTCATCTCAAAAGACATCTCAATAAAATATACTGACTCTGATTTTCCTGAATAGATAAGTATTTCCTTTTTTTGAACCCATTCAATATGCCACTCTTGTGTCACTCATCGGAATAGAAAAGCTGACTTTTATTTTTATGTCCGTTAAGTACAGGGCACAGGGCCTTGAAAATAGTAAGTGTTCAATAAATACTCATTAAATTATTCTGAATCAAGGGCAATCTTATGGGGACAAGGTGATACAAGAAAATGTCTAAGAGTCGTATCCTTTTACCTAAAGATTCACTAGAACCACTAGAACCTCTTTTCCCTTGGTTTTGTTTTTGTTTTTGTTTTTTTTTTTTTTAATATTCCAGCTAGGGATTTACCAGGTTGACAAATATTTATTTAGTGTGAATTATGTGCAAGTTAAAACTGGAATTTGGAAGAAGCTAGCTTTGAAATCTTGTACCCTGGGATGACTCAGAGCCGTGGTTCTCAGAGTATGGTCCATATGGATATTCCTGGAAGCTGAGGGATAAACTACTTTCCTACAATATCATTATTTAGGGCAAACTCTGAGCTGTAGAGCTATTAAGGCTAGTGAAGGAAAAGCAATGAGCTTAGAGTCCATAGACCCAAGTTCTGGGCCTGGATCTTTTACTAACTAGCTGTGAACTTGAACAAGTCTTTTAACCTCACTGAGACTCCATTGCTTCTTTACCTGTGAAACAATACAGTTAGACTGCAGTGTTTCTCAAAATGTGGTCCTCAGAATGCTTGCATCAGATTCACCTGAATTACTTTAAAAAATAAATGCAAATTCCTTGGACTCAAACTAGTGCTATTGGAAATGAATCTTTGGGGATAAGACTAAGGGGCCTGCATTTGAGCAAGCTCCCCAGGTGATTCATATTCCCATTCAAGTTTAAAACCTTTAGAATTTTAAATTACAAGGTTCCTTCTGTTCTAAGATATGGGGGTTACTGGATTATGTAACAATTTGAATTATTTCGCAGTGACAAGCAGGATGGATGAGTGAGTGATCCAGATGGCATCTTGCCCTAACAAAGTGTCTGTGGAGAGAAATGTTAGAGAACCCCTATTCCATGGCCTGCTACTGAGGCCACAGCCCAGGGCTACGCTTCAGTTGCTCACCTGTCTATTTACCTTCCTTCTTTTCCCTCCCTCCCGCTCTTTCTTTCTTTTCTTCTCTCCTTTTCTTTTCATTCTTCCCATCCCTTTTTTCCTTTTCCACCTCCTATTTCCCTCCCTCCCTCATTTCTTTCTTCCTCCTTTTCTTTTCCATTTTCTTTCCAAAATCCCATTGGTACCTGGGTAAACACATCATGAGCAGTATATTCATTTGTACTTATCTAATATATATATATTTTAAAATAAAGTCTTTCCGGCTCCCCCCATCAGATGTGAACATTTCCTGCTCTCACAGCACTTTGAACCTCTCGTGCCATTAATCATACTTTGCCACGTAATATTTCTAAGTCTACTCTATTGTATACCCCTGAGGAAAAGGCTATTTTATTCATTTTTATTTCCTCCCTTCTATAGTGCCTAGCATTACGCTTTGCACATATTGATAATATTTTAAATTTATGTAGTATATACTGGTTTAATAAGTATTTTCACAGGCATTGGTAAATAGTAGACACTGAATAAATATGTGCTGAATGGATCAATGAATGAATGCCTCTATTTTTCTTATCTCATTCTTGAGCTTATCTTATCTTCTGTTCAAGAGGCAGGATGGTACAGTGGCAAGGCCACTGACCTCTGAGTTTGAAACTTTATTCTACCTCTTAATAGCTGAGTAGTCTTGGGCAAACTGTTTAACCTCTCTGAACCATTACTTTATGTATAAAGACATACATTAATACCTTATTTTCAGGATTGGTGCTGATTAACTGTAATTATTTGTGAAAACATCTGGCACATACCAGACAATTTAAAAATACTAGTTAAATGAAGTTCTCTCCTTCCCCCAACCCTTTACGTCCATTAGAATGTCTTTTAGGACAAATACTGGCTTTTCACATTCTTTCTCTCCAGATTTGCATGCTGTGTCTTGGTGCAGTGCATACAAAGGCATGCAGAATACATTTTGTGGACTCTTAAAAATAGTCAATGTCATAAGGTGAAACACATATGGAAAACACTCAAACTGAAATGAACGGACTGTATTTATCAGGATTCTTGGTTGTAAGGTCTGTAAACCCAATTCAAAAAAGCTTAAGGTGAGGGGGGAGAATTTGTTGATTCCTATAATTGGGACGTTCTAGAATGGATCTGGCTTTAAGCAAAGCTACACCCAGGGTTAAAATACTGACGTCGAGATGCTGTTATCTTTTTGTCTAGCTCTGGGTCCTGTCTCTATGGCTTCATTCTCAGGCAGGATCTCTCCAGTTAGTGGGAATGGTGGCTAATGGCTTGCAAGCTGAAAAGGAAGAGGCCTTTTTTACCTTTGAGTGTGCATGCAAATCTCACAGCAGGATTTTCATGGACCTGGCTTGGGTCTTACGCCCAGATCTGGACATGTCAGTGCATCCAAAGGATGTAGTACTATGCCTGGGCCAGCCTGGGTCACATGCCCACCCCTGTAGCCCACAGGGAAGGAAGGACACAGTGGTTGACAGCCCTTCAGACCATAGGAATGAGGGAGAGGTAGCTCTTTCAAATGAAGGGGTGTCGGCAGAAAAAACCAACTTGTTCAGTGCACAAGTAGAAAGTACACCATTTCCCTAAAGATACTTTACACTTAAAATTGCCTACTTTGTATTACTTAAAGTGCTCAGCTTCATTTACTCATTAATTTATTTATTCGCTGTTATAGGGAAAACAAAACCATTTTGGGTGTGTCCTAAGCCCCAGGCCGAGTGCCAAAGGTTGAGGTAAAGCAGTGACAAGGACAAACATGGGCTTCCTCTCATTGGGCTTCTAGTCCAACAAAAGCTCAAAATCTTCTCACGGCATGGACTGCTGCAGTTTCTAAATGTTCTCCGCTAAATATGACCCTTGGCTTCCAGGAAAGATTTCCTGAAGATTTCAGTTATGGTGTATTAACTGGGAGGGATATCATTTTATCCCATTATCACCCATTTAACACAACTTATTGGCTGAACTGGCCTCTCCTGGCAAAGATCATAGAATTAGAGAAGATGAGATGGAAAGACATATAAGGCCAGCTCCCTTCAGAGGCTTGTGCTTGGTTCTCGAGGATGGCACAAGGAGATCAGGGAATTTTTTCATTTTTGTTTTTGAATTTGTAATTAAAAATTTTTTTTAATTGTGGTAAAATACACAAAACATAAAATTTATTATGTTAGCCATTTTTAAGTATATAGTTCAGTAGTGTTAAGTGCATTCACATTGCATAACCAATCTGTGGAACTTTTTCATCTTGCAAAACTGAAACTATGTATCCATCAAACAATGCTCCATTCTCCCCTCCCCCTGCCGCTGGCAACCACCATTCTACTTTCTATGTCTATGAATTTGACTATTCTAGGTACCTCGTACAATTGGACCTTTTGTGATTGGCTTATTTCACTTAACATAATGTTCTCTAGGTTTATCTACATTGTAGCATGTGTGTCAGAATGTCCTTCCTTTTTAAGGCTTATAATATTCCATTGTTTGTATATACCACATTTTATTCATCCATTTCTCTATCAATGGACACTTGGGTTGCTTCCACTTTTTGGCTATTGTGAATAATGTTCTTACAAACATGGTGGAGGTCAGTTTTGCAAGCAGAAGCCTGAGTGTTCTGAAACGGCAGAATTCACACAAGGTAGGGCCTAGTGGAACCCCGGACAAACCCTACGATGGAAAGGGCAGCGTAAGAGCTCAGGGCGCGCTCCTCTGGAGTAGGCTGGGGTTAGAGGACTGGACAGTGTCTTAGGCCTGAGGAAGTGTGTCCACATTTCAGGAAAAGGATCTAGAAGGTAGGAAAACGCCAAACTCAACCTTCCTCACAATTTGTCCAGCTTTTGTCCTGATTTCACACTTTGTTGACCAATCTTTGGAATACTTGTCAGGTCATTAGAGGTGACTTCTAAACTATAGCATTTACTAATTATGTTAGGAGAGATCTTTACTCAGTCTTCAAGACCTACCTTCCTCCCCTGCTAAGCCCTCCATCAAAGGACTCCCAGCAGCTGCTGGCAACCCCAGCCCACTCCTCAGCAGTGTTTCTTTGCCATTACTCAGCCCCGATTTCACTTTTCTTTGCCGGAATTGCCTATATCAGAGTTGGTAATTTATCTGTTTATCTGTTGTCTACACCAGACTGAGGTTTGGAGTCAGCCTTATGCTGAGAGCCCTGCGCTATTCCTGGCACTGAAGTGGTAAATGTTCAATGCGGCTCTTTTTGAAGGTGGAAAAGGAAGGTTAGTTACACGGATTAAATGGGGGCTGCTCAGTGATGCTCAACATCAGTAGCCTGTTACCTAGAGGCTGAGCCAAATAGAAGTAGAGTGTCCAAGGGACTTTGAAATGGTTGCCGAAGACAAGGGAATTGCTTGTTGGAACTAGCAACCCAGGAGCAGGTTTCGTGGTGCAGTAGATCAATATGGTTCCTTCTAAGGAAACAAACAGAATCAATGCCAGCTGCTTCAGGTCTCTAAGCAGATCTGAAGGCCACGGGGTCCATGGATGGACTTTCTATGCTGATTTTGCAGAATGGAGCAATGCCTCCCATTTGGGAGATTGGAAGATACTTTATTGAATTGCATACCTGAAATTGTACCTGGGCCCCTGAAGGCCTGATGGACAAGCATATGGCAACAGAGGACCAAGCAATTGAAAGGTTGAAAGAGTCCTGAGATATTAAGGCAGGCATTCTTGCTGCCATTCCCTAGTCCTCTAGCCACAGCAGACATTGTCCATTGATATTCACACGCTTGCTTGCTGAGCAGAGCTGCAGCCTCAAATGTTCTCACCAGTGTTTCAGGCAGCCACTGCCAAAGATTTATGGCTGAGACTTAAAGTGAAAGCATTTGCCTCTCCTGTGCTAATACAATCTACCTTATTCCAGTAGGACTCCTTTCTATGGTTTTCTGGAGGGCAGCTCTAGAGGCTTTGTGAGCCTATGTCATTGTTGTATAGCTTGAATCATTAAACCTCCAGTTCAATTAGAACACCTTGTATTCCTACTGCAGAAAAGGCCAGGGCTAGGTGTTGAGAAGGCACTTCCTTAAGCAGGTCAGAAATCTGCCTCCTTGTTAATTTTTTCCCATTGGTCCTACACTTGCCTCTGGACAGTGCATGGTAAGATTCTCCCTGCGACCTATGACAGCCTTTTCACTGCCAGAAAATGCTGTTGTGCTTTCCATACCCCAGCCTCCCACCACAGTCTTCCTTTTTTCCAGAGGATTTCTTCTTAGTGTTTCCAGCCATTTCTTAATAGTATTTAGTTTTCAGACCCCTCAGCTCTCTGGTTAGCCTCCTGTGGTCATGCTCCAATTCGTCTATGTCCTCTTAAATTGTGGTTCCCAGTATGTGCGCAGTACTTTATTTGCAATCTTACTAATTCAGAGTACAAGCCAACACAAAGGGACATTTAGGTGAGTCTTGGGAGGTTAAAAGGAGTTCAACAAGTTGGCAGGGTGCATCGAGGCGTCTTTAGTCAGGGAGAACCTCTGTGAAAGTGTGACCATGACTTTTTGGGGTGGATAAAGCAAACTCTTATACAGACCAAGTTCTATTATTTTTTATGACTTAACAATTATTCTTAGAATTATAAAAACTCAGAGTTCCAAAGATTCTTAAAAGGCACAAGCACCCATCTGATGATTAAATTGCCAGGCTACACCATTCCTTGTAAAAGATTGGAGGTCTTGAGTATTTTTTCTAATGGGGAACTTTTTTTTCGAAGGCAGACCATTCAATTTTTGTACTCCTTTGTTCAATAGTTCCTCCTTTTCAGCTGAAATCTCCCTCATTGTGATGTTATTCATTTTTCAGAGTTATTGAGTGTTTCATTTGCTCAGCACTGTTCTAAGCATTGTGTGCGCATGGGTATGTGTGTGTCAGTGGACATGAGTGCACCACAGGGGCAATCAAGGTAGAGGGACGAGGACAAATACACTCAGATTTTTGTCTCCAAGGCAACGACACTCTAGTGGTGGTGGTGAGAGGGGGAGGACATAAAAAAGGGTAAAACGAATGCTATAATAAAGAATGGGCTAAATATTGTGGAATTACAGAGGGAAAGGTAGTTACTTACAATGAAGAAAACAGAGATGACTTGTTCTTGTATCTACACAGCAGCCAGAATTATCTCTTTAAAAACAAAATCTGATTACACAGCTTTCCTGCTTTAAACCCTACAAGACTTCTCATCACACTCAGAAGTGAATCCAAGATCCTTACAATGACCTATAGGACCCAATATGTCCTGGCACCTGGCCACCTCTCATTGCCTACATGAACTCTTGCATTTTTTTGCTCTGGTCACCCAGACCTCCTTGCTGTTTTGAGCCTGCCAGGTTCCTATCTTAGGGCTTTTACACTGTGTGTATTCCCTCAGGTCTCCCCATGGCTTGCTTGCTTATTTCGTTCAGTCTCTTCTCAATTGTCAGATGTACAGAGAGACCTAAAACCTACTCTTTCTCCTTCTCAATTTGTCACCTGCTATCCTCTTACCCTGCCTTATTTAATAACATTTATCACTACCTGCAATTATCTTTATATGCATTTTTTAATTGACAGTCTCCCAGTAGAATGTAGAATGCTATATCCCCAGTGCCAAGAATGTTGTGTGCTCCTGGCACACAATAAGTACCAAATAACTATTTGTGGAGTAAGTAAACGAGTTAATTTTTTGATAGCCTACTATAAAAATTTAACAGCAGTTGATGTTAACATCTAGTATATTTGACTATAGTGTCTAGAAACAAGTCCGATCCCTTTGAAAATGAGTCCAAATAGTTTCTCATTTGAAATCCTGTGTCATTTCCTACTTTTCGTTTCTCAGAGATTTCGACTATGGCTCTGAGATCTGCAAATTCTCTCAGCTGTCTGGGAGATTTTCCATCTAGGCCTAGGGACCTAGACAAATTGCATGCACAGAGGATTCATTCACATCTAGCATGAGGGTTACATTTTCCAGACAGCATAAAGTAACATCAAGCTAAAAGTGACATCTCATTGAAATTTTCCTCGATAGCCTTAACATGGCAACAAATCACTGATTCTTAGTTGCGTGCCCAAGGAATTGGTTTGTTTGTATCAGGAGCCCACAGTATGAAAAATATGGATCTCTGAACACCCAAATCACTCGTAGCTGGTTAGATGTTTTTCCTATAGGAGACATTTGGGAACTGAGTCTAGTGAGTACTAGAGCCAGACTGACTAATTTTGAATCTTGGCTCCACCACTTTTTTCTTGCTATCTGACTACAGGCAATTACTCAAACTGAATGCATCAGTTTTTTCGTCTGTAAAATGAGATAATAATAGTACCTGTCTCATAAGGTTATAATCGAAGACTGAATTCATTAATTCATGGAGGTCTAAGCTTAGACTAATTCCTGGCACATAATAAGTATTTCAATTACTATTAGCATTTATTTTTATCTCCCATCTCACGTTCACACTGGGGCATATACTCAGTGGGTGGAAAAGAAGGCAGAATGTTCTAGATTATTTAATTGTAATTGCTTGCTCGTTCTCTCTTGCTGTTTTTGTCTCTGTTTCTCTTTCCGCAAGTGCCAGTAGTTGAATGTGTATGATGTGACCTCGCTGCAAATCGCTTAGGCACTTCCCTTCTGCTGGAATCTTATACCTTCTTATATTGGTTATCATACAGTTTCTAGTTTGAACGCCTTGTAAAGACTGGAGTAGGTGAGAAAAAACAAATGTGGAAAGTGTGACCTCGTCTCTGTTACACACACACTGCCACACTTTCCGCAGAAAAGGGTTTAGCTTTTTCTTGATGTTCCCCTCCAAACATTGCAATCGAGTTCTTTCGGTTGCTTTTAGCTTTTCTGGGAACACTGGCCCCTTCTCTAGCTTCAGCTTTTTTGGACACTATTTTTATAGATCCATGCTTTCCCCTTTCTTTTAACATTGAGGAAGAAGAAAAGTCAGGAAGAAAGGCAACACTGCAGAAAATTCATGAAATATAGCCGGCCAGTCTTCTTAATTTATTATTTTTTTTTTAATGTGAAGAACAGAAAAGAGAGAGGAGGCCTGAGGAAAAGGAGCATTTGCTGTTATATATGGCAGAAGAATCCTGTCCGAGGTGATGAATTTCCTGAGGCCAGAGCTGCAGGAGACATGCAGGGCTCTCTGGAGCTGTCTGCCTAGGATGCTAGCTAACTGTCGGGGCGGGTAAGCAAGTTTTGACCACATCTGGGAAGTTCAGTTATTACAGGTATTTGTTTGTCTTCCAAGCTCTGGAACAGAATTCCTTGGTTCTAGGCGGATGCTGAGAAAAGTGAGGGAAACCTTATAGAAAAGCTCAGTAAGCACTAGATATTATTATCAATATCATCCTTTGGCCCAATACTCAACATCCATTCATTAAACAAATATTTACCAAGCACTTATGTTCCAGGCACGACACAAAACATTGAGGATAAAAAGATGAAGTAGACACAGTCTCTTCCTTTAAGTCACTTATGTCTAGTGAGAATGAGAGGCACAAACAGATAACTCTCATAAAGCAGGGTAAGTGTAGTGTCTTGGGTTAGGTGCCTTAGAAGTAGTCCCCAGGCAGTGATCCCAGGAAGTGCCAGGAGAGGAGTGAGAGGCTGAGACGGAGAAGGAAAAGAAGCCCAAGCAGAATGTGTTAATAAGCAGGTTACTGCTATGAGCAACTGGGTCTCAGTCCCACTGGGGATTTCTCAGAGCTAGTATAGAAGCTGTCTTGGTGCTGTCCCATCTGAGGGTAACAATCTGAAAGTTGCCCATTAACTCTCATCTCCTGGCCTACCCTGACTGCTGGCTGAGCACATGTGTGGCCATAAGCAGTAGAAAGCCATGGGTATATAGGAAATGATTGTGCCAAGAGCATGCGGGCAGGGCACTGACAGTGTCTGTTACATGCCCTTATAGGAACAAACCCAGAGCATTACAGAAGTCTCAAAGAAGAGCTCTCATCCCAGCGTGATTGGGTCCAAGAAGTCTTCTTGGAAGAGGTGACAGTCGAGCAGTGTCCTAAGGGATGCCTTACCTCAGGGCTGTTCAGCGTCAGCACAGGGAGAGTCCCTAATGTCTGGCCACACTAAAGATTTTGAATTGAGAGTTCTGACTAGAGTTAAAAAATTTCTACTTAGTACCCTATGCAGGTGGTTTGAGAGGTTGAGAGCAGGATAAGAACTAAGATGGCTGATATTCTCACAGTGCTGTCTTCTGCAGAATTCAGGAATGAGAGAGAGAACAGCAAGCAGTGAACTTGTATTTGCTCTTTCTAAAGGAAGTTCCATGACTTTTCTGGGTTCACCCGAAACCTACCTCAGGTTTCTGTCTATTTGTGGATTAGGGGCTTCCTCAAAGCATTCTTCCTCCCAGGGCTGTCATCCGCAGCCCTGCCCAGCCCCCAGATGATCGACACATTCACTCCTCCTTCATCAGCACCATCTCCCAATTAGACAAAGGATGTGGCAATCAGGCTGCCCAGAATTGCTCTCCCCACCTTCAGCTTGCCCTGAGCAGAGTTCAGATTGCACATTTCCCGACACTCAGAGAGACCCATTAATATTTAGCATGTTACATTTCCAAAGCACTTTGCTAACACGAATTGATCTTTCCGGCACCCCCTTGTGAGACAGCTCAGTACTGCTGGCCCTACCGGGGACATCAGGCTTTGGGAAAATAAGCTATTTAGGCAAGGACCACAGCTGTTGAGCTATGAATCCCGATTAGAACCAAAGGTCGATGACACCAGTTGTCTGAGCCACCAGACAGAACTCCAAAGTGGCCCCATCACCCCCTCCCTGCTAAGGATGTCCTGGAACAAACCCAGCCTTCTGAAGATTTAAAAAGAATGGATTTATCATCTTTAAGATCGTACTACTTACAAACCAGCTACCATTATGGAATGCTTATTGTTTGCTTGGAGCTGGGCACTTTATATAAAATGTATCATTTAGTTCTCACAACCCTTGCCCACCTCTGTGATGTCGCTACTGTTATTATTTTATGCATCAGAAAACTGAGGCACAAAAAGATAAAGTAACTTCTTTAAAGTTGTACAGTTAGTTATTAGTAGAGCTAGGATTTAAACTCAAGCTATTCAGCTTCAGATCTTTAATTGTTATGAACCAACCTAAGGGTGGGTAGAGAGACCATTCAAGTGGAATTACTCTTTGTGAAGTTCTGGTAACACCCTGGTAATTCATCATACGCATTGCAAGATTATTTCTGCAGGTAAAGGAAGTGGCGGGTAGGGGGAACTGTCTGCAAATGTGTTCTTGAGGAATAAGTATGTAAACTAAAGTTATTGGCTATTTGATTTCCTCTGATTTTACACTCGGCCCCCCATCCTGGCTTCCCCTAAAAGGACAGAGAGAAGACTAGTTCATCAATAAATAAGTGTGGGTCCTGTGTACCATGCATTGTGCCTCATTACAGCACTCACTCTGGTAGAGTACAGACACACATAACTATTGATGATTTGGTGGGAGCCCTATAACCAAGGATGATGAGAGCTCATTGAGAGGAGGAGGCAGAAATGACCTGTTAGTCTAGGAAAGTTAGGGCCGTTTTGTGGAGGTGACATAAGTTGGATCCTGATGGAGGTGGAGGAAGGAGAAAAAGGACATTCCAGGCAGAGAGGACAACATGTACAAAGGAATTAAGGTGTGAAATAACATGGCAGTTCAGAGGGAAATGAGTTCTGTCTGCCTTGAGCTGGGCTTTGTGAATTTCTTCAAATTAGTTGGGCTGATTTAGGGGCCCCTCTGCACTAGATAAGGAACTAGGTTATAAATTCGAGGGTGTCCTTGAAAATGGAATCTTTGTGACATGTCTAGCCAAATTCTTGGTGTTCTATTGTTTGGTAGAGGAGACAATTGTTTAACAAATATTTTTCGATTTTCTACTATATGCAAGGCACTCTGCTAGGTGCTGTGGATAAGGGATCATGACTTTTGAGTGCTACAGGGATGTGAGACAGAGTCTGGGACTCAGGGATTATGTACTGGGAAGGAAACTTTGAAGAAGGGTCACTGCCTCTACCACTCCCCTAAGGGAAAAAAGAATTAGCCTTGCGATTAAAAAAAAAAAAAAAGTCTGTTTGTTCTCTATTCATCTTTGTCCCTTATGAGCACAACTTTGTGCAATGCATATGCCCCTTTTCTGTGTTATCCCTTTACAATTTACCAAATTACATCTCATCCTTTAAATGACTTAATCCTCATGACTACCCAGTGAGGTAGGTGGCCTTGGTGGGTCTCCATTTTACAGATAAGGAATCCGAGGTTTAGTGGAGCATCTAAGGTTTTATGCTTTATAATAGTAGAAATTTTCTGGGTTCTGGTCTCGAGTTTGCTCTCTTGCATTTACCATCTTGCCTTCTAGGTTGGCACTCAGCACACAGCCAGAGGCCTCTGATGGCACCTTGGGGCGAGAGGTGTGGCTTTCTACACATCCTGAGGCAGGTGTTGAGGATGTTAAAATCAAGGCATAGATGATGCCATGTTGGAACACAAAAGCCCAGCTCTAAATATTTGGCTCAGTCAGAGCTGAGCTGTGAGATTATAAGTGGCAGAAGTTACTAGACTATTTCTCAGTTACCGCTCTGAGGAGTCAAGTTGTCCTCAGATCATGATGACTGTGAGCATATCACCAAGCCCTTCCCCTTAAGCAGGCATTGTGGCGTTGAATAGTTTAATAGTTTAGCCGTACAAGCCTTGAGGTCATAGAGTAGTAGCCTTGGTGTAGGAAAGCTAATTAAGGAGAGTATGTGTGTGCAGGTGGGGGTGCTGGCACAGCTCATAGCTGAAGAAGAGCATCATGTGCTGTGACCTCACAGCCCAGAGAGTCAACCAAAACAATAGTTGTGGCCATGCCCTCTTTAAGGTAGCTTTAATTAGAGTTAGGAGAGTTTTCTGGGCCTCTAACTGAAGATTGGGTATCTGGAGTCATTGCCGCTTATCAGAGTTCTCTGTCCTGCTTTTCCTCGGGAGCTGTCTGTCCATTGATACCTTGCCCTCCTATTGTCTTAAAAATCTTATGTTTCCTCCAGTTAATGCCTAAGACATCTACAATTCTAGGCGGTAGCACTTTATGAAGTAAGAATCCAAACACCTTAAAGTTCAATAAAATTCATATCCTTCTGCGCTTGTTGGCTAAAAGTCACAAAAGAAAAGAAATCTCAAGTTAGAAGGGATTAATCAGGCCCCACATCTCCAAGAGGCAGGCTTGTTTAGTCCCTCCTTCTCGATAACATTTTTTCTCCATATTCCATGCCATCCAGGTAACTATGGTATTATATCAAGAGGATATTAAAACTCTGAGGAAATTGTGAAATGTCCCCCAGCAGGGTTTTTCTCTTATATATGCCTTGTTCAAATGGTTTGGTTTGAAGCTAGGCTAGAGATGACCATGGTCCAATCACTGAGCAGACAGGTGACATGCAATCCCTAAGAGTCTAAGAACCAGATATCCTCTGTTAATTATCCTAGGACTCCAAAAGGTCACACTGTTAAAACAGAGGACCTGGCATCAGGAACATCAAATGCGAGGTGGTATAACTTAGTGGCTGAGAGCTCAGACTCTGTAGAGCTAGACTGTCTTGGTTCAAATCTCAGGTTTGTCACTTATTAGCTGCATAGCCTTGGGCCTCAGCTTCCTCCAGTGTAAAATGATAGTAATGATAGATTGTACCTTGTAGAATTGTGCAAGGATTGACTCAGATAGGGCATGCAAAGGGCTTAGTGCAGCTCCTGGCACACAGTAAGCTCTTGTTAAATGTTAAATGCTATTGTTTATTAAAGGGAGACTCCTTTTCCACCTCTAGGGCGTTTCTTTCTCTTCTTTCTGTCCTTGACCCCCAACCTTGACCCTCTCCCTAGTTTACATTTCTGAAGCAAGCTGCTCCAATATCTCCCTCTCTTCTGGTAGGGGATGTGAAGGAAAAACAGCTTGCACAGGAGCATTCTTTTATTTTCCATATTGCTTATTGCATCACCTTAAACCAATATACCACAGTTCATTTTTTATCTAAGAGCTAAGGGCCCTTTAAACCAGCCATTCCTTATTTATACTGTTAAAAAAAGAGAGAGAGAGAGAGAAGATCCTTTAGTTTCATGTTCCTTTATTGTATTTTGTAAGGGACTGAGCACATATTGGATACTGTGTAAATGTGAAACACTCTAACAATAGTAACTGAGACAGATGAGAAACTTAAGGAAGCAAAGTCACCATTTTGAATTTAGCTTTTTATTGACTGGCTGAGTGATTTGGGAGAGACAATGTGGCTCCACGGCTAAAGAGCCCACAGGGATTCAGAGGACAAAAGTTTGAATCTCAGTCACAGCAGCAGCTCCAGTGACCCCAGGCAGGCAGCTTCCTTTCCCTGGACCTCAAAATTTCCCCACACGTACTAGGTTTAATGCCACAAAACCATCTCCCAGGGATGTTTAAGCCAGGCTGCTGTATGTATTTATACAGATTGTGCAATGCACGAGGGTGTCAGCTGAGAGGGTGAATGGGGGCTGAAACGTAGCCCATGTTCGTTCATCAATCTGCACACCCTGGTGATGGGTCATGTCCATCTGCAGGAAGAGGTACTTTTTTCCTAATTTTCACAAAGGTACTACATGGGCTAGTGGAGGCCCTGTATGAATGAAGCAAGGTGACAGTGATAGGGCACAGAGCTTAGCACACAGAGTTTAGTGAATGGATACATTCACTAAATACAGTCATTGAACATCAGCTATGTGCCAGGCCCTATTCTAGGGGCTGAAGATATGGAGATGAATATATACAATTTCTGCCCTTGCATCCTCTTTCTTTCACCAGACCATTCTCCCCTACATTCAATCATTAGCAAGTCCTGTTGACATAATCTGCGAAATATCTGTCAAATCTACCCACTTTGTTTCAGTGCTAACACTATGTTTCGTTATTTCTTACCTATACTGCTGCAACAAATGGGCTCCCACTTCTACTCTGGTCTTCCAAACAAAAGCAAGAGTGACTGGATGAAAAAGTGAATCAGATAACACCAACCCCTTGGTGGCTATAATTTAACCCAGGGTCCTCACCATGATGTTAAGGCTGTGTCCACCTGGCCTTGGTTACCTCGTCATTCATCTGGATCACTTGGTTCACACTCTTGCCATCTGTATTAGGAGTCTCCAGAGAAACAGACCCATAGGATATATATATATATAATCTCCTACGTATGTGTGTGTGCATCCTACATATTTAAATCTAAACAGGATATATATTCTACGTATGTATATATGTTGGATATATTCTATATATGTGTATATACAAGATGTACATTCTATGTACGTATGTATGTATGTATGTATGTATTTTATGTATATATAAAAGGAGATTATTGTGAAGAATCTGCTCATGCAATTATGGTGGCTGAGAAGTCCCACAATCTGCTATCTGCAAGCTAGAAGCCCAGGAAAGTCTGGTGTATTTCCAGTCTGAGTTTGAAGGCCTGAGAACCAGGTGAGCCAATGGGGTAAGTCCCAGTCCAAGGGCAGGAGATGAACAGACCAATGTCCCAGCTCATACAGACAAAAAAGAAGGGACTGACTCCTTCCTTCCCCTGTTTTTTATTCTTCTCAGGCCCACAGAGAATTGAATGATGCCCACCTACAGCAGAGTGGGGAGCAATCTACAGTTGACCGTTGAACAACATGGGTTTGAACTGTGCGGGTCCATTTATGCATGATTTTTAAAAAATAAATATAGTCTGCCATCCTTATTTCCGGGTTTTGTGTCTGCAGATTCAAGCAACTACAGATCAAAATCAGCATTTTCAATCAGTGGTTGGGAATCTGCTTGGGGCTGACTATATGCACTGTTTATATAAGTGGCTTGAGCATGCATGGGTTTTGGTATCTGCAGGAGGTCCTGGAACCAATCCTTTGTGGATTCCAAGGGAGATGACTGTAGTTAAGTTTTTGGGAAGGCGTCAAAAGTTATATGTGGATTTTCCACTGCACGGGGGTGGGGGGTTGGTGCCCCTAACCTCTGCATTGTTCAAGGGTCAACAGTAGTTTATTGAATCCACCAATCCAAATGTTAATCTCATCTGGAAACATCTTCAAAGACACCCCCAGAAATAATGTTTAATCTGAGCACTTGTGGCCTAGTTGAGCTGATACATAAAATTAATAATCATACCATCCTACCAAAACTGGCCATTCTGCCCTTCAAACGGCTTAGCTCTTTCTTTGTATAGTCTGATCCCTTTGGCTGGAATACTTTTTCCCTGGTTCTTCTCTTGAGTATCTCTCATCCTTTTGTGCTCAGTAGGAAGGTCACCTGGACCACCCTTTAAAGGGGTGTCCATCACCATCCATTGCCAGGTTGTTCTATCACAAAGCAGCCACACTCATTTTGTAAGTACAGAGTCTTTGTTTATTTTCTGTCGTATCTGTTAGATTGTAAGCTCCATAACAGTAGGGACAATGCTTTTTTGTATCTACTCTCTACAACTTCAGTATCTTGCTAGTCTCTGGTGCATAGTAATAAATATCAATAAATATTTGCTAAATCAAGTCATTACAAGGAATTCATCTAATAGAAGCGTAATACCACAATGTGATGTAGAGATTGTAGTATGACAAAAGCAGTGGTACCCTGGTAAACTTACTCTCAAAAATAAAAAAATAAAATAAAATAAAATAAAATAAAATAAAATAAAATAAAATAAAAAGGCCCTGATTTGTCATTTGCTGATTTCCATAGTGGTGTAAATATTCTCATCACAGTCGATTTTAAGCTACCAGTGGTTTAAGAACTGACTTGCAAAATTCCTGAGTGTTTAACAGTTGGTTCTTTAAAACTGGTATGGCTGGCTCTAGCATATCACTGGAAGAAAGGTCAGCGTGGGTGCAGTGAGTACTCAGAAGAGAGGCAGTAGTTCATCTTGAGCAAAGGCTTCTTGGAGAAGGTGATACTTGATCTATTTTTAGAGGATGTGTATGTTGGCTCAGGTTCTATAGTGCTAAATTGGTTGACATAGCCCTGTTCTCAGTAGCCCACATTCAACTGTTCTTGGCTCCCCTACTCAGTTCATCTTTGCTTGGCTGGGAGTTATCACTTGACTCAGTGCAATCCTCAGAAAATCTTTCCAGGTGGTTGGTGTTTTACTAGGTTTGCTTTGAATCCAACAGAAGAGAATAACATAGGGTAGAAAGTTAGTCAAGGGAAAAAGGAGTTTTCCAGAGAGACAATGTGTTGTGTGCAAAAGTGAGAGAGTGAATGTAACACAAGAATTTGTTAAATCTAGATGTATAAGGGAGGAAGTACAAGGAGATTAGCTCCTGACAGGCTGTATTTGATAGGCTGAGAAGCATAAACTGGGCTGGGGCAGGTGGCAGAGGGAAAGGGAAAGAGACTGATTACTTTTCCTCTCTCATTCAAAAACTGTGGGGGTTTTGTTGTTGTTTCTTGGTATGGAATCATTTGATTAATATGTCTCTTCCAAGAGACTGTAAACTCCACAAGGGCAAGGATTGTCTTGTTTACTCTTATTTTCTCGGTTTCCAGCACAATGCCTGATATATGAAGTAGGCAACAAAATACAGCCTTGTTGAATGACAAATCACCTAGGGAAGTTTAAAAAAAAATGCCCATGCCCACATAACCCACAATAAGATCTGCTATAAATCTTACTCTTAACCTCTCAACCATAATATGAGAGGTGGGAGGGAGATAATATTGGAGCTGGCTTTCATATCTTGCAAAAGCCACCCAAAGGATTCATCTTCATTCCTCTTTCCAAACTCAGTCAAGTGAATCTTTTAAAGGATTTTACCAAAAGTGTGACATTTAATATTCCCTTTGCATAAATGGGCCTGTTGGTAGTATAGAGGATTCCATAGAGGTGCTAAGGTGCTGAGACCAGTAAGAAAGCCCATACTGTAATCAGGTAAGAAATGATGCAGGTCTGAGTAAAATCACTGGCAATGGATGTGAAGAGGGAACAGATTCAAGAGATACTTGGAAGATAGATTTACAAGATTTGTTGATTATTTGGGCATGGATGAAAGAGCAAATGAGAGAGAGGGAGGAATTTAGGTTGAAGATTGGAGTGATCATTAGTGAATACGAAGGAGGAGGTAGTTCACTTTTCAAGTTGCTATATTTGAGGTGCCTGTGGGACATGGATGAGGAGGGGTTAGTCAATGAAGTTGGGAATACAAACAATGAGCTCAAGAGAGAAGGGGCGGGGGCTCCCCTCTCCCTATTCTAATCAAGAACTCTAGAGAACATTAATATTAGAAAAATAATTCTTGAAAGAGACTGAGAAGAACGACCTGAGAGGAAGGAAAACCTGACTAGTGTCAGAAAATAAGTGATAAAGACTGTCCAATAGCGTAAAATGGTGCCTAAAGCTTAAGTTAGAGGACCTGAAAATATCTCCCAAGAGTTTGGCAACAAGGACACTGATGACAACAAGGATATTTTCCGTGGCGGCATAAGCAGCAGCACAGAGGACGAAAGAGGAAGTGGAGACAGCGAATGTAGACTACCTTTTCAAGAAACTTGGCTGTGAATCAGAGGGATGTTAAGATTGAATGGGACATGAAGAGATCAGAGTACGTTTCTAACTGAGCGTAAGAACAAAGGGTGGAGCAGACCCGAGCGTCACTTTACCAGCCCCCATCCTCCACGTGACCAGCAGACAACCCACACGGCCCTGGTATTGCGGAGACTACAGCCCCCAGAAGGCCCCGCGGCGCTGGGGGGCGGAGTCGAGGCCTGGCGCGCACCCCAGCGGCGCGAGCGGAAGAGCAAGACCTTCGAGGACGCGGCGGAAACGGAGAGCGACGGCGCCCCCGGTAACTAGCGTCCCCGCGTCCCTGCGCCTCCTTCGTTCCTTCCCTCTGTATCCCAAGTTTAGGGCCTGTCAAGTCCGCTTACCCCCTCACACTTGGGACAAGACTTAACTCTTTTGTTACTGGTATTTTTTTCTTCACGTGACGCGCAGGGCGGGCCCCCGCCTGAGGCTGAGGGTACTGGGAAGCTCCCGCCCTTCGACCCCCGCGGGCTCCGGGTTGCTGAGGACCCTCCCGCGGCACCCTTGTTTTCCCAGGGGCTGCGTGCCCACTGTGGGCCCTCGCTCCAAATAATCCCTGCGGTGGGAACATCCCTTTCCCGGGTTTCAACAGGTACTGAGCGGATCCGTGATGACCTAGGGATGGGGCTGTGGGCCGCAGCGGCCGCCCCGAGACGACCACGGGGCTGTGGGCGATGTCCGGGCCGCGAGCCTCTCGAATGAGTCCGCTCCACTGCCCAGGAGCCCGGGACTGGGCTGGTTGTGAGCAGTCTGTCCGGGAGGGTGGACTTCCTGGTTTTCTTGGGACGCCCTCGGAAAACCCCAACTCCGATTATTAAAGTTTTTCTTATCAATAAAGTCGCCTCTCAGAGTTGAATAAAGAAAGAATCTTAGGCTTTTACGTCTGATGTCCTGTGGGGAAGTGTCTCGGGGCTTCCACTTGCTCAACCTGTGATCTTTTGTAGCCCGTGTACCGCAGCCTGGGGCTTCCCTTTATGAAATATGGGGATAATAGCCTTTGGCCTGTCTTCCTTCCAGTGTCGTGGTAATCAACTTCTTCCTTCAGTAGAAGTGAGATATGTGAGAAAGCATGTTTCACATATAACCTGATTATTCTGTCTTAAGTCCAGGTCAGTTGAATTTTAAAATCACGTTTATGTCTTTGTAGACTTGATCATAAGCATGGTCGTGATCTTTATGAGGGTGAAATGAGTTGATAGACAGGAGGAAAGTGTCTTTGGAAACGAATATGGGCCATGCAGATGTTCTTATGCCATGTTCCTGATGAAGAGGCTATATCAGGGCCCTGTCACCTGTGGAGTCAATATTAAACTTCATCTAGATTTTAAAGTGCACCAGAATTTGTACACTTCCCTTCTCCTGACACAGACACACCTGTCTACCCTTGTTGCTTTGTTATAACCTTCCTTCTGCGCTCGCTACACAGGTACAAGTATCTCAGATGTGGTGCTAAACTAATGCTTGTCTCCAGTAGGTCTTGTGTCTTTTCTCCCCTTTCAGATACTACTGCTAAACCTAGCTCTGCTTCTAACACAATCCCATTAACGTAGTGTGCGTATTAGCTGAAATATTGTGGTTATTTTCACCTGTCCTAGGTATATGCAAGGAGTCTGTTTTTCCTCAGAGTTAGAATTCAGAATATAAATAGCCAGTATTCAGTTTTCTTTTATGGCAATTAAGCTCTGAGACTCTAAGCAGGTGGCTTTTTGTCTTATTTTTCTTCCCCTTGTAGAGAACGGGGATTTTACAATCAATTTTTTTATGGTTTGGAGGAGTAATAAATAGGTAATCAACTTGTATTTATTCTGAAATCATTGGTTGAAAGATACTTGAATGTGGTTCAGAAAACAAGATGGCAGTACAGTTGTTCAGATCCTGGTGATGTGACTTCTAGTTTATGACTTGGCTAAGTAGTTGATCTTTCTAAGACCTGTGCTAATTTCTAGAATGGAGATAATAGCATTTACCTCATAAAGTGTCTATAGAGATGAAATGAGATGTGACTATAAAGAGCTTAGTAGTGCCTGGAGTAAGTGCTCATTATTCTGTTGCTATTGTAATTGATGACTACGATAATGATAAAAAGATGATAATTTTAGGTAAAGTATTTTCTTGATATTACTTTTTTGTTTGTTTATAAAATGAAGGTAGTTATCCTTAACCCATAAACTTCAAATTCTATAAACAGAAGTTCTCAGATTTCAGGGTTTTTGTTATTTTTTAAGCTGTTGCATTTTATGTAAAGATTATATTATGCTGTTTTTCATTTTTAGAGATTTCTAAAATGCTGTTGTGAAGATTGTTGGGATGTGATGTTGGACTGGTGCTTCATTTAAAACCTGTAGTAAGAATGCAGTTTTCTGTCTGCACATTGTATCTTGTAGCAGAACGATGATCTGTGTTTATGATTTATATATTGACTACTGACAGAATTTTATAGAGTAGGGGTCCCCAACCCCCAGGCTGCTGACCAGTACCCATCTGTGGCCTGTTAGGAACAGGGCTGCACAGCAAGAGGTGAGCTGTGGGCGAGCAAAGGAAGCTTCATCTGTATTTGGAAGCTTCATCTGTATTTGCAGCCGCTCCCCAGTGCTAGCATCACTGCCTCAGCTCCACCTCAGATCATCAGGCATTAGATTCTCATTGAAGCACTGGTCCCTGATGCCAAAAAGGTTGGGGACTGCTGTTATAGAGCATTTTTTGTCCTTCTCTCCTACCCCCACCATTTTTTTTTTTTTTTTTTTTTTTAGCCAGACTTTTCGACTCAAAGTTTAGTGTAAGGTCCAGAAGACTTGGTAAGTGCATTTTTTGAAGGTAGAAACTCTTAGTGATTGGTGCTGATGGTGGGTGGCATTGGTATGTGTGTATCTATAGGGAGTGAGAGTTTAGAGAAATCAAGGATGAAAGCCTAATAGAGAAAACTGATTTGTTGATCAAAGCAGAGTTTTAGGGTTAAGAAATGAAATGTTTATTTTTGATTTCTTTAAATACCCTATTGACTACAAGATATTAGATTCAGATGTTTCAGAAATGTTTCCTTTATTCTTTTTTGATATTTCTGTTAGCTCTACTTTGTCAGTTTTAATTTTACCTTTAGTCATGAATCAGCAAGATAAATATTTTTTCACTACAGATTTGTTTATGAAATTATAACAATAGAGTCAGTTCCATTAAAATCTACTTTCTGTGCGATAATGTTATTTTTTCCTTTATGTCTTAAATACTTTTGTTCCTTGACTTTTTTTTTACTTAAAAGAAGTTTCTGGAAGGTAGACTCATTCTCATCTATAGCATCTAAGTGTGCATAGTGAATGCTGTTAGTGATGACTGTGCTGCATAGTTCTGAATAAGAACATTTTGTTGATTGTCCTATGTCCCTAAGGCATGCTCTGGAGAAACAGTATGGTATTGTGTAAATAACCTAAGCTTTGGAGTTAAGACAGCCCAAGGTTTGAACCCAGGCTCTGCTACTTACTAGTTTTGTGACGTTGGTTCATACAATCTTTCTGAGTTCACTTTTTCATCATCTGTAAAACAGGGATGATAATACCAATCCTCTGTGACTGAAAAGATTAGAGATTGTTTGAACTAGATGCATACTAGCCAGGCTTAGTAAGAAAGATGATGTTGTTATTTTATTTTTTATTATATTTTTCTGATAGTCATGGATTTTGGTGCTACATCTATATTCATTCCCCCAGTGCTTCACATGATCAGTGTACTTTTTGTTAGTCAAGGTTAAGGTTGTTGATTTTGACCATGGAACCCTGAAACACAGCAAAGCTAATTGGCCAACATGTTTGAATCTTTGACCCTGTCCTTATTAGCTCCATAAGCTAACTATTCACAAAATATCTCATCAGAATAAATGATAAGAATGGTATGTTGTTGATTTAGCATTCGTGCATTCATTAGACATCACAGAAGTAAATGAACTAGTGCTGAAGTAGAAGTATAGATTTTAAATTATGAAACTATAAATATAATATTGGCACTCACGCTTTGTTTAGAACTGGTGACCTGCAAGGTGATCTTTGACAAACACTAACCTGAACAGTAATTTAGACATTTATTTTAGTTGTTAAATTGTATTTATTGCAGACTTATCACCCATAGGAGAAGTGAGAAGAAATGGAACTAGGCTAGTCATGTCTTCAAAGAGAACCCTACTTCTTTGCCACCCATCACAAAATGTGCTCTTAGCGGGTGGGGTGGGGAAGAGTTCTCCATTAGTCAGCCCAGCAGGATGGATGAAGCTTGTGAAACTCCAAAGAACTTACTGAATTGCAGCTTGAGATAGACAAGAAGTTATAGGATGCTGCTTAGCAGCAGTAAAAGCTGCATTTGGAGCTTCTCTCAATGCTCCCAGTTCGTGGTGTGTATTTTTCACTCTTATGCAAGCTTTTTGTATAGTTTTCTATTCTTTAAATTCAGTCTTCAGTTTATAAATATTTGTTGTCCCTCTTTTTTTTTTTTTTTTTTAAATGTCAAACATGGCTGGTTTTGGACTAGGAATAAAAATAGAGAAGCACTGTCAGAAACAGCAGGTTCTGGTGTCTGGTAAGGTTCCCAAATAGCATGGCTTAACCTGTGAATATGGTGGTATGGATTTCTGGAATAGTCAAGTGGTTGACAGTTCATAACCACTTAACTTGGTGCAGAGGCAAAAATATGGGCAAAAAGTGTATGGCACTCAATATGGGATTTGCCTTTTAGAAAGGAATATCTGTGGTGTTAATATTGACTTGCAGTTGGACTGTTTCCAAGTTCTTTGCCATGGTATACCAGAAGGGTTTTAAAGAAAGAAAGGAAGCACTTAGATTTAAATCCTGACCGCTCAAATTTATACCAGTAGTCCTGTTTGTATTTGTTTTCATATCTGTAAAATAGAAATAACAGTACCAACCCTGCTTGTTTATAAAGATTAGAGAGAAAAGTTAACAAGAATGTCTCGGAAATGGGGTGGGTTACTGGGGGAAAGAAAGAAGAACTCACATAAACAATAGGTAGAGAGTGAAGGTTAATCAAAGACAGAGGGGAAGTCTGACACTGAGAGGGACAAGTCAGACAAAAGCAGTTAAAAAGGTTTCAAAGGCAGTTAAAAAGGCTTAATCAGAGATGTAGAGGAAGGGCCGACTTAGAAATGACATAGACAGATGCAGAAGGGGAGACAGAAAGAACGTGAGAGAACAACCGGGGCATGACCAAGAGATGGAGAGCTTATTGAATTAATTTTTGTTTATTTGAAGAGAACTTGTAAATATTTGTAATTAGCTAGGAAAGGGAAGAAAAGCAAATATTAGTAGTAAATCAAGTAATATGTTTATGTGGTTTTTATTACACTAAGATTTTTCCTTAAATACTAAATTTATTTTGCACATTCATCATGCATACACGAAGCCAACTTTTGTGTTGCAGACCTGTTTACTACTTACTTGATCCCTTTCATAGTGTAAACACATTTTAAAAAAAATTAAATTATTTCTTTGGAATTTTTTTCTTAAAAATCTAATAAACGCTTACTATAGAAAACTTGAAAAATATAGGAAATTTTTGTAAGAATGACAAAACAACAAAAAACACTCATAATTTCACAATCTAAACATTAACAAGTCCTACAGTTTTCATGTTTTTTTCTGTTCTTTTTTCGTAGGCATTTACTAACGCTCTTCTACTTTCCTAAAGGAATCAGAAAGCTGTCTATAAGTCCAAAATGATTTTATAAATTAACTATTTGTGGTAGAATTAATTTTACATTCCTATTTTGGCACTTAGGTACTTCCACAAACTGTGTACCTATTTTTATTCTTCTCTAGATTAGATTAATAGCTACAGACTATGTTATTCATCTTTGTGTCTTAGACATCTAGTAAAGTGTTCTACATGTAGGTACTCAGAATATATTTGAGATGAGTTCTTAAGTTCTCTAAGTAGAAACTGAATTAATTTAAACAAGTCTGCCTAATTTCTTAGTGGTAGTTTGAACTTTTCCTTAAAGTTGAGAAAAGCTTGATTTTAGGGCGTATGTGCATGTATGAGTTTAATACGAAGCTACTGAACTAAGAAAGGGTGCTTCTGTTTAGCTTTGTCTTGTAGCAAGCTACTCTGAAATTTAGTGATGTAAACTGTTTTATTATGCAGGGGATTCTGTCTTAATTCAGATTGGGCAGTGTGGAGATGGTTTGTCTGAGCCTTAGCTGGAAAGACTTGAAAGCTGGTGCTGACTTGCATGCTGAGAGCAACAATCTGGAGGCTTCTTTACTCACATTGTCTCATGGTTGATGTTGGCCATCCCCCAGAACACTTACGTACCTAAGCTAATTTGAGCTTCTTCCTAGCATGGTGGGTGGCTATTTTCTAAGAGTAAGCATCCCAAGAGAACCACGTAGAAGCTATGTTGCCTTTTGTGAACTAGCCTGGGAAGTCACTGACACAAGCTTGTCAAATTCAAGGAGAGCAGCAATTACACCGAACCCACTTCTCACAGGAGTGTCAGAGTCACACTGTACGAAAAATGGGGTAGGGAATAGGTGCCATCTTTGGGAAAGACAGTCTGTTGCAAGCAGTTTCTGAACTGAGAAATAGTAAGTTAAAAAACAAGTTAATAAAACTATCACTTTTTGAATCCTGTTGAATATTAGTAATGCTAATGGTGTTTTTATTAATTTAGTTTAACAGCTTATGCTAAATTTGTAAAAACTTTTAAACTCAAAACTATTTTAAATTATTTTCTTGGCTTTTAGGCTCTGAACAAGATGTTATTTCTCTCTCTCTTTTTTTTTTAACTAGGTTTGCAAGTTGGCCAGTTTCTGTATTTGGCTTTATCCCACCCCTATTTATTTATTTATTTAGCGAGGCAACCCTTGGTTGACCTTACTGATTGCAAGGACCTTGTCAGCTTACAATCCCTTATTTTTTAATTTTTTACACCTGCTGCATCTGGTCTTCTTAGATGGTCTCCCATCCAAGTACTAACCAGTCCCGACACTGCTTAGCTTCCGAGATCAGACAGGATCGGGCTTGTTCACGGTAGCATGGCCATAGACTATCCCACCCCCTTTTAAATTCATCAGTCTTGTTTTGTAAATAATCTGATACATGTAAATAATATACTGCATAAAATTTTAAAAATCAGGAAAGAAATAAAATCCACCTATATATAATTTCACCTCTTAGGTGTAACGAATTTGAAGTCCATAACCATACTTCCTAAATTCAAAGTGTGAAAATTGGAAGTTTTAAAGAAGTTTGTGCCAACTCGGTTGGCAGCAAAAGTCAATATAAGGCTATTTGTAGTCCATCATACGTAGCATAATGATTTATACTTTGCCCCACAGAAATATTAACGTGTTTAATTATAGAACATTGCCCCAGACCTTGGTTGGAATATTTTGTACTGTATAAGGTATGTATCATATTAACCTTTCCAAAATATGGAAAAAAAAAAATCTGAACTCTGCAGCCTGCCTGACCCCAGGACTTTTGGGTAAGAGATTATAGACCGGAATTAAAAACCCTAGTTCTAGGAAAAGATAAATTTATTAGCCTATCTTAGTGGTTCTAAACTTTTTTTTATCATATGACTCTTTCCAGAACTTTTGTGCTTTCATTTTACTTTTTCATTTTAGGAAAATATTCAAAAGGAAAGGCAGTAGTCTTGATTGTTTATGTGATGGGTAATTCTCTTCAACCATCCCAAATAACTGTTTAAAATTCAGTGTGACTATCTTTCAGTACATTCAGAATTTCTAGTGATCTTTTAGACTTCTTGGCTCTTCCAGTGTGAGAACCAATGATTTATTAAGTACTGGAGTTGATAAGCCCCAGAAGATATGTAGCTCTTGGTTTCTGCCATCAGTGTGTTTAATGTGATATTGCTCCTTTTCCTTTTTGCCATAGTTTCTTTTCTGTATTGTGCTTCTCATTTGTTTCCTTGAGTAGACTGAAACTTTTCTTTGCCTCTGATTCTTGACTTCAAGGTTGAGGAATTTATCTTTGATTTCATAATGTCACGTTTTAATTTCTGAAGTTTCTTATTTTTACTGTTACCATAAATTCAATATATGATTATTCTAGAGAATTTAGAAAATATAGCCAATTTTAACCACCTGAAAACTAGGGCAAGTTATAGGATATTTCTGGGCCTCCATTGTGTTAGCTGTCAAATCAACTTTCTAAGGTATTTGACACAACAGTCTGATGGAAGTGAACCCTCTCCTTAGAAAATCACTCTTAGACAAAAGAAGTCCTAGACTGGTCAGTCTTTGAGATTCTTTTAGTTCTGCTACTGGATTATCTCTGTTGAGATAATTAGCAATATCTATATGAGGTTATTTAGGCCTCATGGAAGAGGAGGATCTTGAAGTAAGTGATATAATGATAATTTGGAGAGAATAGAAGAAAATTCCACATAGAGTGATGAGAAGTTAGAAGCAAAAATGAGTACAGTATGTAAACTGAGTGAGACAAAAAGAGAATGTTAACAATATTGCACAAATGGAAGGTATGATTTTTACCGATGATTAGTCATTTGTTAGGTTTATGGGTGTGGGGATAATGAAAAAATTAGTAGAAGGCTTTGAAGGCTAGGTTGAAGAACTTAGGTTTGATTCTGTAGGTAATGGTACTTTTGAAAGTCGTGTGAAAGTTTTAGGTGTTAGATAATTGAGTGGTAGTTTAAAATATCTGGTGCTTTAAAAATAAAGAATAGTGTAAATGAATGCTCTGCTTTTTTAAGTAATCCATTTACAAGACCATGCATTTATTCTAGCGAATAATCTTTGGAATTTGTCTTTTGGAACTGCTTTCAGAACCAGTAGAGCCATATAAGAAAACTAATCTCATTACTTGATGGTCATATCCTTAGTCCCCCAAAGAGTATTATCTTGCTTAATCACTCATCTTATTTACCATACTTGTTTATAAATGATATTTAACAATTTCTAAAAATTAATCTTCAGAGGCATAAAATTTATTACCATGGTAGATATTTAATGACTATCATGATTGCTGAGGACAATCTTAAAATTAAGTCTTTAGATGTGGTACATCCTCAGAATAAGGTCTGATTAAGAGAGAGTGAGTTCTAGAAAGCCTGGGTTTGAATGCTCTTTTTAGTACATTAGTTATGTGTCTTGAGAAAGTTATTTAACTTGTCTGATTCTCAAGTTTCCTCATTTTTAAAGTGGAGGTAGTGATAATACTCCCTACATAAACGATTGTCGTGAGGATTAGCTCATAGACTTAGGACAATGCCTGGCAAATATTAAGAGCTCAATAAATATTAGCTATTAATTACATCACAACAACTACTATTATCGCTACTATTACCACTTTGTCTATTTTGTTTGTTTTAAAAATCACTTGTTCCTGTTTAATAATATCTCATACAAGTGAAATGATAGGCAGTTGGAGATAAAATTAGAGCTCAAATAAAAGATCAGACATACAGAGATGTGGTTTTTTAGAGTGTTTGACCTAGAACTTAGTTAGAGGAGAGCAGAAAAGACCAACGATGGAATATTGGGGAACTACTAGTAAAGGAATGGGAGGCAGGAAAGGAGCTGGCAAAAGAACTAGGGATAATTTAGAGAAAGAAAGAAAACCAGGAATGTATATTAGCATAGAGATTATAATAGGTTTAGATTTGATTGCAACAAAATAATAGACTTAAACATGATAGAAGTTTATTTTTCTAGATGTCAGGAATTCCAGTAGTAGTCTAGGATTGATATGGTTTATTATGGTGTCATGTTGTTGCTTCACTGTGCATTGGTTCTATATTTTTTGAAAATCTCCTTGTGGTCTAAGATAGCTATCGGAGTTCCAGCCATTTCATCCACATTCCAATCAGCAGAAAGGAGGAAGAGAAATATCTCTGTTTCTTTAAGCATCCTTCCTGAAAAATATATACTGTATCACTTTTTGCTTATATTCCTTTGGTGAAACGTAGTCATATAGCCAGCCACACTTTCCTGCTGGAGAGTTTGGGACATGTAAACTATTTTAAATGATTAATGTCTGGGAATAAAGAACAGGAATAATGAGGATAATTCAAAGATAGCTAGATGAAGAACATAGAGTAGATAACTGAGTTGTCTTCAGGACAGTTTAATTCATTATTGGTAATCCTTGATAGTTTCTATACTCATGAAACTATGAGTATAAAACTACCCTTGACAAATTACGTCAACAGTACTTTGTTTTTAGGATGTAATCCCTTGATGAATCCTTACTTAATTAGTATTATCAGTCTCATAAAGAAAACATCGTGTGTGTGTGTGTGTGTGTGTGTGTGTGTGTGTGTGTGTGTGTGTGTGTCTCTCCTCATTTAACATATGTTGGCCAAAATTCATATGCCAACATAGTGTGGTGAAATTAATGGTAAATAAGCCTCCAATATCTCTATTTTGTTGTTTTAAGCCTATAATTTTACCTAGCCTTCCATTCACTCTCCAATTTGGTTGTTTTGGGCCAATGTTTTTAATTCATCTCTGTTCTTTTATATTACTACTTTTTCTCACTGCTGTTAATCATAGTTCCCAAAATAAATAAGCAAATTTAATTAAATGTGTTATTTGTACTCTCCTGGTCATTAATGAATTTGTAAGTAAGGTCAGACCTTACTTACTTACAATCTTCGTGGTATTACAATTACTGAATTCTCTCCACATCCTTGGTAGTTATTTGCTTAACATTTTTTTAAAATTATTTTTAAAGCTTCTGTTTTTTTATGTTTATGTTCTTTCAGTATCAGAAATATAAAGGTCTTCTAACAATTGAAATGTTTTATTTTTGTATTTTTGAATGATGAATAATATATTTAAGATCGTATGTTGCTACTTATATTTTATCAACAAATGTAGTTTAATATAGACACAGTTTAAAAATTCAAATAGGAAAAAAAGTTTATAATGAAATATAGTTCTCCATTCACTTCTCTCTTGTGTTGAATATCCTGTTTTCCATATCCCATGTCTTTTGATTTATTTTCTCATTTGGTGTCAAGGATGATGAGGCCATCACTCACTATCCAGAATATCTGACCAGGCACAATCTCCCTGAACAAAGCAGATTGTTAATTTTACACAGCGTTTTGGGGGAACATGGAGTTCAGGGATTGGAAGATTTTAAGGAACAGAAGTGTATTAACATCTGTAGATGCATGATTGCTCTGTTGACATTGTTGTTGACTGGTTGGCACTCAGGAGTGTATTTATTGGAATGAATCAGTCAGTGATTGGTTGGCTCGTAAAGAGTGCCTGCTGAGGTAAGTCGTCCTTATCAACTGCATGCATTTAAATCTGGTTCTCCTAGTAACTTTTTACTGTGGCTACAGTCTTCTTCAATCCTCTAGTAATTTTCTAAGGAAGAGTATGTGGGAGGTAATTTTTTGAGCCTTTTCATATAGAAATATCTTTTTTTCTGTCCTCACATTTGGTTACTATAGTTTGGGTGAGTGTAAATTCTAGATTGGAAGTATTTTTCTTCAGAATATTGAGGCATAGTTTTTGTTTTCTCCTTGTCCTCTGTTGCTGTTTAGAAGTCCCAGGCCAATATGAATCTTCTTTTGTTTGGACCTTCTCACTGGAAACTTGTTGGATATCTGCTTTGTCCCCAGGTATCCAAAATTTCACAGCGATGTGCCTTAGTGTGGGTCTATGTCTGTTATAATGCTGTGCCAAGTATTTGTAGGTACTGGGAGCTGGCGTGTGGAAATGGAGGTGAGGCAGTAGATCTCAGTGTTGAGTGTGCTCACATAACCACCTAGTTTGAAAGGCCTGTCGCTTCAGACCCCAGAGATCTTCTATTTTACATTCTACAGAGATAACCTCAAGTCTCCTTTCACGGATGAGGAGGGAATCTAAGGACCGAACTACTTCTCAAACAGCTTTCATCCATACGCCTTCCCCACTTCACTTCCAATTCCAGAGTTGGTGCCAGCAGGGCAGTTCTTGACCGTTGTGTGGATTTCTGGTGTAAACTGAAATCGAGCCTCAGTTTTCTCTACTGCTAGTTAGGGATTTGGCTCTCCAGGGTCTGCTATACAGTTAGCGTTCATTTGTATATGTTCCAATTTCCAAAGTTTTGTTACTTTTTCCATCCTCGTTGATTTATGCCTTAAAAAAAAACTTTACTATTATTTTAGTAGGATTTTGGGAAGAAGCAAAATTATTTGTATATGTCCATTCTACTCTCTTAACCCACAAGACTGGAATGATTTGATAAGAATAACTGGAATATTTTTATGTGAAATTACAATCTGTGAAAGGCAAAGTAATAGAATATGGTACTCAAATACAGTAATTAAATATAGGTCTGCTAAGAGGGCACTGTTATGGAAAAGGAAGGATATCTTTGAAAAAATACTTGAGACTTTATAAATACTGTTATTCCTTGAAGTTTTTTTCATTAATTTTAGTGTCCATTGGTAATTTCTTCCTGAATCATTTTCATGATGATTCCTAAGTGATGATTTTCCAATTCCATCATTCCTTCTATAATTATTTATAATAATACGTTATTTCCTTATCTTGATGCTGTCCCTGATTTGGTCAGTGGGAGCCCCTTCGAGTTGATTTCTGTCTCCTTTTGGCTTGCCCTTGTCATTCTTTGAGCACTTTTTCACTTTTTATCACAACAAGATGTTCTAGCTCATCTCGTACAGCCCAAACCCTGGAATGAGTTCTTTCTCCAAGAGCTCTGGTTCCTTTTAGTAGAGAATGGCTTTATAAGCCATGATCTGGACTCAACAAGTCCTCATTGCTGCTGCTGGGTGTCATTGCTTCTAGGCCCTCTCAGCATGCATCTAGAAAATAGATACATGTGACATATGTGTGTTTCCACACACACTCATACACATTTTTGTCTACTGAAAGCAGTGAGTTTAAATTGTTACACTGATTGCAATCCAACACTAGAGGATTTATTCTATTCTTCATTCTCTATTTATAACTCCCTCTTCTAACAGTGAGAAACCTAGTCTTAGTGTTCACATTTTTACTTACTGACTCAATCCTAGAATATTAGAAAATAGTTTAAAAATTGCTAACTTATATCACTATTTAAAAGACATCAAGTAACAGAGTTCAATATTTGTTGATAGTTTTTTCCTTTAGCTTATGGGCATATAGTCTAAATTTCCACTGTCTACTAGGATAGCCAATAACTACATGAATTGAGATGTGTTGTAAGTATAAAATATATACTGAGTTTTGAAAACTTAGTATAAAATAAGGAACGTGAGATATCTCAATATTTTAATAATGTTTTTATGTTGATATGTTGAAATATTTTAGATATATTAGGCAAAATAAAATATATCAAAATTTTTACCTATTTTTATTTTAATGCAGCTACTAGAAAATATTAAATTACATATGTGGCTTTTATTATGTTTCTGTTGGACAGTGCTGATTTAATAACTATGTTCAAAAGTTACTTGAATTATTTTTCTCTCCCCAACATTCTTCCCCGTCCCTGCTGTGTAGTTATGTTAGTCATTTGAAATACAGTTCAGTTCTATTCGTATTCTACGTTTTCCTCTTCATCCTAATTGATCTGATTTATTTTTAGTACGTGAAACATTAACATGGTTCCAAAAGTTAGAATTGTGGTAAAAATATAGACTCAGAGCAGTGTTACCTATTTGTTTTATTTTTTCCTTTCCACCCTGTTTCCACCCACTTCTACAGGTAACCAATCTCATCATTCTCAGAATTACCCTTCCTGTATGGTTTTTCCCCAGGAATGAGAAGATACAGGTATATTTTCTTATTTCCTCTTCTTTCTTAAACAAAAGGTAACATACTATAGATAGATACTCTTTTGTACTTTGCTTTTTTCACAGTCTATTTTGGAATACATTCCACAGTAATTTATAGAGCTTGCCTCCCTCCCTCTGTCTTATTTTCCTTCCTATATTTGCATAGTACCCTATTATGAAGATGTTAACCTATTTCTTATGCTATTTCTAATATTTTGTGTTTACAAACAGTGCTGCAGTGACTAACCTTGTCCATATATATTTTCTATGTTGAAAGTATATGTTTGGGTGAATTCCTAAAATGAGATGGTTAGGTTAAAAGTTTAAAAGCATATATGGTTTTCTTAAATATTGCTAAATCCGTTTGGTGGGGATGGGTTTGTACAAGTTTGAATTTTTAACAGCAGTGTGTGAGGGAGTTAGTTTCTCTACAACCTCACCATCAGAGTATGTTGTTAATACTTTTTAATTTTTGCTGACCTTATAGGTAAGAAATAGTGTCTATATGTAGTTTTGATATTCATTTTTCTTAGTAGTGAGGTTGAATATATGTCATTTTAATATCATGCGTGAGTTGTATTAATTTTTCCATCAGATTTTTTGGTGTTTTCCTCTCAATTTTAATAATTTAAGAGTTTTTAAAAATATATTAGGGATATTAGCTCTTTATAAGTGATGTATGTTACAATTTGCTTGTTCTTTGATATGTGTGTGTGTGTGTTTAGGCTTTTATATAGTCCAATTTTTTAGTCTTTTTTTGCATCTGAATTTTGAGTTATGATTAGAAAGCCTTTCCCTTTACCCAGGGTAAAGAGGAATTTACACACTTTTTTCTCTAGCACTTGTATGATTTTAGTTGTTATGTTTGGATCCCTGATCGATTTGGAATTTTTTTTTTTAGTGAATATTATATGAGCTTAATAACCTTTTTTTCAAATGCTAATTAGTTATCCCAGTATATTTTTTTTAAAAAATACAGTTTGCTCTAGTGTTTTGAGATGCCACCTTTATCATATATTAAGTTTCCATCCAGTTTATTTCTGTACTTTCTGTTCTTTTGCGCCAGTCTGTCTATTCCTGTACCATTATCACAGTTTTAACTATATCAAAGACTACCTTTAAAAATTTTTACGGTTTTATTGGCTATTCTTACATGTTTATTTTTCTTTTGAACTTTAGTATCAGCTGTCAGTCTCCATAAAAAACTGCTGCTTGTACTGAAATATTTATTAAATTAATTTATTAAATTAATTTAGGGAGAACTGACATCTCGATGATGTTGATTTGTTTTGAGTTTCCTATCCAAGAACAGGGAATATCTTTCCATTTGTTCAAATCTACTTTTGTATCCAGGAATTTTTTGAAGTTTTCTTTTTATTGGCTTTGTACACTTCTTGTTAAATTCTCCATTTTTAAAAAACTTATTAATATGTTTTCCAGATTTTTATATCAATATTTATAGAGCTATATTATTCTTTTTAATGTCTGTATTGTTTTCCATAATATAGATATACCATAATTTATTTAATCTGGCCCATAAAAATGGACATTAAAGTTGTTT
This sequence comes from Pteropus vampyrus, assembly GCF_000151845.1. NCBI lineage: Eukaryota > Metazoa > Chordata > Mammalia > Chiroptera > Pteropodidae > Pteropus > Pteropus vampyrus. The sequence goes on from NW_011889019.1 coordinate 2,382,800, forward strand.
ATAATGTTTCACCATTATAAATAAAGTATCCTTGTAGAAATACAGTTATTTCCTTATGATAAATTCTTTGAAAGAGATATATGTAAAAGATTAGAAGTATTTTTAAAATGCTTTTTATATTAATAAAATGTGTATCTCCACCAATGATGCGTGAGCATATTCAGTCTCCGTTTACCAAAAGAGGACCTTATTGCTCTTTTTTTAAATCTTTGCCAGTTTGTTGGGCAAATATATATATTTATTTTGTATTTCTTTGCTAACCGAAGTGATTTATTTTTTCTTTGCTAACTAATGAGGCTTATTTTTTTTTATCATCCATCCAGCTATCTATTCAGCATACTCTTATTGAGCATCCACTCTGTGCCATCCTATAGTCATGACTAGAAGTTGAATATCTTTTTGTATTTTTGATCATTTGTATTTTGTTTCTATCTTTTTTTCCGATGGCAGTTAATAAGTGTTTCTTTCCCCAAAAACTAGTTTTAAGAAGACTGAAAATGAGAGGAGATGACATTTCTTTATTCTGTTTTGTTGATGAGCTTCTTTAAAGTATTTTTTATGTGTGTGTTTTCATTGTACAATCTATGATAAGTCACTACGCAGTAACGAAATGAAATAATGAAAGTTAAGTTCACAGATAGTTGTCAAAGAAATGATAACTACATATTTTTATTAAAATAACTTTTATTATTATTATTATTTTCCAGATGAGGCTGCTGTGTCTATCAGAAGGGAACTTTTGTACCATTTGCCTTCAGACTGAGTCTATGTGTGTTCTAGTGTTTTAGTATTCAAAAAATAAATGTCGCTTACTTGGTAAGTCAGTTAACTATATTTTATAGAAATACTGTTCATTTACTCTAAATATTTGTTTGCTTGTATTTTGTTTCTTCACTGTCATTTTATTTTGTAACTCTCATGTAAGACAAGTTTGAAAGTGGCTATTCCTAAGAGACTAGATGTTTTGAAAATTTTCTTGCTTCTGTTCATTGTCTTTCTAAATTTTAGTGTTGTAAAGAAAAATGGGGCTGGTTAAATATTGGAGTTAGTTCTCAATTACTAGCTTTGCTTTCTTCAGTCTCTTTTCACTGTGAGAACTGAGAATTAACATCCTTCCCGTTAAGTTCTAGCTTCTTTATAGTTCATATAAAGATCAGCAAAGATGTGTGTTATTGTGAGGCTTAAAGAATAGATCGTCAATTAAATCCTTAGTAAAACATAATAAAGTAGAATGAATAATACTATCAAAGAACTTGGAAATGAAAAATAGGTGTCTAGTGAAACTGATTTCAGTTTTTAAAATATTACTCTATAAGTATTTATTTTCAATTAAAAATTTTTTCAAGATAACTTAGTTGCTATGACCTGCTTTTTGTAAGAGATTTTTCTAACCCACATCCTCTGATGATCTTTTCAGTCTGTTTCAGCTTTTAACTTTTCATATGCATCCAGAGGCAACTGGAAAACTGTTGTGTAGGGTGAAGGTTTAGTGGAAATGAGAGTCAGTCACAGCAGTTGTCAGAAGATAATTGAACTTGTGTGCTGCTGAAGCATGTGGCAAAAAGTTGGATGGAAACTAATGAATTGATACTGGTGATTTGCAGAATTTTCTTCTAAATGGTTTTGCAGAGCAAGTAAGAAGTAATTGTTGATGTTGAGAGCCGAGCTTAAAATATTCTCAAATAGAATCGAAGGATGAGGAGCTATAGTACAGAAAAAAGGTGAAAGAAGCTTCCCCTTTGATATGTTTTTTGGTAGTCTCTGCTTTTGTTAGTAGCATCAGAAAGCGGACTTCATAGGTCCTGAATGGTGAGTAGAAGCATGGTATTTCATTGTGCATGACTCTGAAATGACCCAGATCTTAGAGCAAACTAAAGCGAATTTTAATCTTGGTTATTTAAAATCTCCTTGTACCTGTCTTATTAGGAGTATTATTTTTTTAAGAGGAAACTAATTTGCAACTGGCTATTAAGAGTGACATTGTGTCTTGGAAAATGCTGTACTAACGCACTGTACTGTCCCACAAGAGTACTTCTCAAGTCCCCAAACACAGTGCTGACAATCTGTGACAGCCTGTGAATTGTTGGGCAGCAGTTGGGGGAAGATGGACGCAGAGTGAGGTGGTTGTTTGTAAGTTATAGAGGAGATGGGGGGAAGAGGAGAAATGAGAAGAGCAGAGCAGCTCAGGTTCTGTGGGTAATTTGAATGGAAGCTGTTCATCTTAGTTCCAGTGTGTGTGTGTTTTGGTGGGGTAGAAATAGTGTTTCATTTTTCCTTTCAAGATGTTATTGTTTCATTTTGTCATCATAACTGTAAGATTAGGTGTTCTTTTGATGAGAATGTGGATTGGGTAGATTTAAAAAATTTTTTTCTTATCCTCCCAATTAGGTAGAGACAACTTAAAGGGGAGGCTACATTATTCATGTTCAAACCATGTTATTACTTGTAGTCCTACTTTATAATGTCCACTGCCCCTAACATATCGCAGTACAGTAGGTACACTTAATATTGTTTGACTGCAAGAAATGCCATTACCTATTGTTGTTAGCTTTTACCAGTCTTTAACATTTATCTTTATTTTTGTATCATAAGAATGATGGATTAAAATGCTGTTTAAGTACCCAAGCCATGTTTGTTCTGTTGATTATTATTCTTTGAAAGCCATCTGTAGTACTCTGTACAGATGTTCTGATCCTTAAAAGGAACATTGCTCTGAAGATATTGTATTGTAAGGTAATTATTCGTTATTCTTGAAACTCTAATAAGTAAACTTTTAATCTACATATAAGAGAAGCTCTTATTTATTATCTAATATTTTCTTTGCCTGCTTTAAAGTGAAACTTGCTTTAAAGTCTTTTGGTTTCTCAGTTTCTTACCAGCCACATTTGGCCTTCACACTTGGCTAGCATAGCTGCAAGGAGGAAGGAGATAGATATAGAGTTGAAACTATATCTCTAACATATAGAACTCCACCTTCTTTATAGTTATTCTCTTTTTTTGCTATTGCACTTTTGTGTTCTTTGTTTTTAACCTATTTTCTGTTGTGCTTTGTTTTACTCCATTTTTTAAAAGGCATGTGTCCTAGTCTACTATAGTGGTTAACTATAGGGATTTTGAAATCCTAACAAACACTAAAGCTGTAACTTAAGTTTCAGATCTCTTATCTGTAAAATTGAGATAATAATATCTTCCTCTTAGTATTTAGTTGGGATCAAATGAGTTTATGTATGTCAAGTTTGAGTCACAGCCCCCAAAGCCTTATCTATTTCAACTCTTTTATTGTCACTGTAGGATATCAGTGTAACCCAGGGTAGATCCAGGAGAGGAACTAATTTCAAATAAGTCTAGAAACACAAAGCAACCTCTAGATGTATAGTGAAGGAAAGAAGTTTTGGGGAGTTTTTTCTTCTCTTCCTGCCCCTCCCCCCAGGTATATATACAGAATAGGAAGTAGACTTTTCTACTTTTCTATTACATATTATATATTGCCGTTGTTCAGTTATATTAAAGCTTTGATTTGATTGCCTTTTGAGATGGTCTGCTGTAGGTGCAGACATTAAACTTGGTGAGCCATGGGGTTACCATGTCAATGGAGTGTGAAAGAGACTGAGCTTTGGAGTGTTTCCCAGCCTATAAAGCATGAAATCAGTTGGTGCTGATGCATGACGACCATGGCCAGTGAAGTATAAAATAAGTTGGGGACATGAATTGTGTTATGTTAGAAAAACCTTTTCATGCCATGGTTTATGTGTTTTGGGGTTCCCAAGATCCTACTGGAATCATGTATCTTGTCTTTCATTGTTTTGATTCTCAGATTTTTCATGAAATATTTCTTCTAGTTACATAAGCTATATTCTTTCTCCAGCTGCATGCAGAGGCAAAGGCTATAATGTCCAAGGCAGACTATATTAAAATACTATATTATATTTTGCTTAAGATTACGTCTGAAAAAACTATCTGCAGTAGGTATTTGATGCACAAGTTTTTTTCTGTTTTTATATTCAGATTTGAAAGTGCACTCTATATTCTGCTTTGAAGCTTCCTCCAGTCTAAGCACTGTTACTAATTTCACTGGTCATTGTTCCCATGTTCACATGCGCCTCTGGATAAAAGGAAGTATGTAGAGAAGGATAATGTTTTCAGATGGTTGGGGGAGTTAGTAGGAAGAAGTATAGAGATTATTCTTGTGGGGAATAAGGTGAGAGGGAGTTCCTTTCCTGACACCTGGTGAGTTTCTTCACCATATGGCTTTGAGGGTGAGGCAAGGTGAATGAGGAAGTTTCAGAGACAATAGTGAATTGTTATTGTCAGCACTTTTAATTCTAGAAGGTTACTGAGAATAAGCATACCATGAAAGCATTAAACTTCTTTCATTCTTATCCTAGTTGGTTTTCTTGTTTTACTGCAGCAGTCTTTGAACTCTCTTTGATTGCTTTGCGTTTATGCAGATTCTAAGTGAATTGTGAATATTTATGAAATTACTATATTATTGTGAGAGATCATCCTATCAGGCAGTCTTGTGTAGTACTTAAGTGGAGGGACTTTGAAATCCTAACCAATACTTAGAAGCTGTGTGATCTTAAGTTACTTAAGCTTTAAATTTCTCATTGGTAAAATTTAGATAATAATAATGACCTCCTAGTTGTATAAAGGAATTAAATGAGATAATATATGTTAAACATTTAGCCCAGTCCCTGTCACATCGTAAGCAGCTATTAAATGGTAGCTTGTTATTTTTTTCTCTTTCTCTCCATCTGTTATTGCTATTGGTACTACTCTACCACTAATTCACTTTTGCTTGTATGGCCTAAACTTTAATGAAACAGAAAACATAATTAGACATGGTTCGCAGCAGCAGATTTTGAAAAATATGTCATTGTTCTTTTAGGCATTGCTAAATAGATCTTTCTTAATCAAATTGAAACTATAAAAAGACTTTTTTTTTTAATGAAAGGAAAGCATCTTTGTGTTGGCTTAAGATAGCCTTGCAAATGAGTAGAAAAACTCATTATTCTAAAATGTATTTGGCTAATGCAAATAAAACACCCTTTCTATGAACTTATTGAGTACATAGAAATAAGAGTTCAGAGAATTGCCATTCCTTATTATTCACCTAAAACCAGCAAATTTTGGGGGGGAAGTACTTCTTTTGGAATTCTTAGGAGAAATGTTTTAAGAATAATTGTAGAGTTTTTGTCCAGTGTATGAGGCACATTTTTGTGGGAATGGGATGGAAATGTCATCTTGATCACTTATACTAATGGAAATGAGCATTAGTGTGGACAGTATATTTAATTTTGAAGTGCATTAATGATTATTTTTGCAGCACAATTAACTTCCTGATTAAACTTTGCTCAGCTAGTATATCCTGGGCAAATAGTGGGTAGAAAACTGGTTAAAGCAGCTATGACGATGATAAAACTACTCATTTAGTTGATAAAAGATCAAGGTTCTGGTTTCAGTTCCCACTGAAATAGCTGTAAATCTTAGATAAATTCCTCCACTAAAGTGAGGAGGTTATATGACACGATTTTCAGAGGTCTTTTTCAGCTATAAGGTCATAAGATCAGATCAGTATGGATGTAGTTTGGCGATCAGGAAATGCAGCAATGATACGTTTTGGCCAGCAGAGGGTGAAGTCCCATCAGTCAACTTGTGTTCTGCATTTGACCAGAATGTGGCATCCTTGAAAATGAAGAGGACACATTGCACTTCTATCCATTTAATTTATCGAGTCTCTTGCTTTTCTGATTCTGCTTATATTAAATATCTTTCTGCTTTTTTCTTTTCAACCATCTAGATAGGATGAGGACAAATACATAAGAAAAGAAAAGAGAAGGGTTTCTAGTTGTCAGAGATTCATCTACTTTTGTTCTCTAAGGTAGTGACTCTCAGATGGGTAACTTTTGTAGCAAGCACAGTAGTATGGGTGACCAAATTTACTTATTTGTGGCCACCTTCCTCCCTCAAAACACACAGGCACACACACAACTGGCACCCAACCTTCATTACCTTCCACGCCCTCTGAAATCCCAAGTATGAAAATGATATGTCTGAGAAATAGAATGAGCACAGTGCTTGTAATTGAAATCTAGGTTCCAGTCTTGCTTTACCACTTAGTATCTATCCAACCACAGACATGACAATCTCAGATCCTCAGTTTCCTTGTTTGAAAAATTTAGTATGTTGAATTTTGACTTCAGTAATGTAATTTTAAGATTCTTTAAAAATTCTTTTATGCTTATGTGAAGGGCGGCAGTGCTATTCTTGACATATTTTAATTAAGTAGTGTCTCGTATAAATAGCACATGATTTCTTTTTTTGCTGAGAACAGGGCTGTAGTTGTTGTTAAGGCATAAATATTAAAGTAAACTGTCATTACAGCAAGAAGAATGACAGTTGTCACTCCACTGAGACATTTTTCTGACTCCACAAACTTAATACAAACAAATCCTCTTTGAGCATTAGGCTCAAGGGTGGCAGCAAGTCAGTCAAGAGAGGGAGGACTAGGAGCCAAGCCAAGCTGAATTGGTTATAGTTGATAGTAAAGCATTTAGAGAAGTCATTTGGGGATATGTGAGCTTAGAAAAAGAGGGCATATGGGTTCTGGGAATCTATATCACAAAGCTGGAGGTAGAGTCCATTTCTTCCAAACAAATGAGTGGAAATAACTTCGATACAGAGTCCGGTTATAGGAGTCTGAATTGCTGTCTGAGAGCACAGGATAACATAGGAATAACAAAGAGGGCATGGAGTCCAGATCGACAAGCTGAGATGAGTGTCTAAAAGGTGACAGAACAAATGGATGCAGAAGTGTGCTTGTGAAAACAGGCAAGGATTAATACTTATGATTTGATATGTACGCAAGAGAGTAGAAGCTAGCCAGGTAGACTAGATAGAAACAGCATTTTAGGATTATGTGCAAAAGACAGTCCCAGTTTTAATCACCCTCCTTGATGTTGGTAGGTCCATTTGGTATATCCAAGGATTCATACATTTGATTATATCACGGACAAACTCTATGTGATTTGTATGATGCTAATAGATCACACTCTACTGGATACACATATTCACAGATCTGCTCTCTACTGTTGCAGAGTTCATTTCACAGAACTGACTAGTAAAAAATTTGGCAGGCAAACTAGCTTTTCAAGCGCTCCTAGGAATGGAGCCCGGCTGTTCCCTTTGGGCTTTGAGACGTTTGAATTCATTGGGTTAGCATGTAGAAAGAATGAAACTGTAACATTTTCAGCCTAGTTCATGACAGCAAAGCAGAGGTGTTAGAATTTCTGTTTTAGAGGTTTATACTGCAAGTAACTTAACCTGATTGTGTGTCTTAATATTACTGGCTTCTGACTGCTGAAATATGGCTCGGATCGATGGTGGTTTGGAGAAAGTAGAAAGAGGGCTATCCATCATTTAGAGGCTTCATAGAAGCTGCCTGATAATGCTGCTTTCACCACGCAGCCATCTGTCCATCTATCCATCAGTAGGATGAAATGAGATTTAGCGGAACAGGCAGCCGTAACTCTGAGACACTTTCTAACCAACGATTGCAGCCCTGTCCTGTATCTGACCGCAAAGCACAGCACTGGGGTTTGGCGGGATATGGCAGCAAGTGCAGTCTCATTCCTGTCACTGCCACCCTAGAGGGTGTTCAATATGAGGCTGAAAAACAGCCTTATTTCCCATACAAAATTGACTAAACTTGGGGTGATGATCAAACAGTAATTCTCTTTCAAGTCCATACTGTTTTACAAGTTGAGAAGACCCTTTCTTTTCAATGGACAATTTTTTTTGTTTGACTTGGAGAAGAAATAGAATTAAAATGTGATTTCATTTCCCTGGAATCCCACCACACAGTTTAGCCTTTAACCTATATACTGGCATAATGCTTTGTAAATCCTAATGAATCAGGGAGACCACCTTTTCCTTAATTGAAGATGCTGTGGGTGCTTCTGGCAATTCCCGGTTTGTCATGGTAATGAGAGATAAGACTAAATTAAATTCAAGGATAATTCAGTGATTTTATTTTATACAAAGTCTTTTTTCCTCTTAAATAGAAATTTTTACCTAGGTTGTTAGCAGAAATTGAATTTTCTTTCTCTTCTCTCTTTATTAGTGGTGCCAATATGAAATGAAAGAAAATGTGGACAGGAAAATTGGTAAAAGATTAGAAGCAAGAAACTGGATTACCCCTAAAATGGATAATCAGGCTCTGAGTACTGAATGTTAACTGTTATCTTCGTGGTTCCCCTGCTTTTTCAGGGCACTGAGCCTTCTGAGAGCCTCTTGGTCAGTATAGCTCAGTGCTCATGTTGCTATCCTGGTACTTACCCTAGTCATGGGCAGCTTCTTTGAATGTTTTCTTGCAGTGGTCACTTCAGACCTCAGCTCCTACTCTTTGTTCTGAAGTCTTGCTTTTCACTTTAGACTGGGGGAGGGGTCAAGGAAGCCTAATGTACCGGAGATGCCTCGGAAATGAGAGCCTTGGATGAATTCCTGGGCCTATTGATCCACCGGCAGTTTATGCATCCTGACATTCATAATCTCAGTAGGCTGCTGATGTTCCTGATTAATGGGCCCAGGGGCTGTCCATCCGTCACTTCACATTAATTACTGAAGAGGTGTTTTTCCAGTGATTTACCTGACAGCGGGCTGTGATAAATACCCCTAAGCAGAGTGGGCAGTGATTAATCACAGGGCCACACCCCTCCCCCACTTACCCTCCCCCCTAACCACAGGCCAGCACTGGGACCTGACCATAGAGTGCCCCCTCCCTATAAGCTATCTATCTTCATAATTGCTTGTGGATGCATATTTATCAGGGCATGTGACCTGGCAGATAGCATTCTAGAATTTGTGCCAAAGATGATGAAAAATAAATCTTCTCAGTAGGAAGAATAAATAGTATATTTTTACATAGGGCAGAGAAGAGGATATAAGCTGCTTTTATGTTACTTTTAAGAAATCTGATAGAAATATTGCCTACCTAGTATGCATAGACTCAACACTGCGATAGTTGCTCTGCGAGCTTTAGAGAGGAGAAAGCACAGTTTTTGTCTTTGTGATATTTGTAGTCTGTTAAGGGGGAATCTGAACAAATATGAGAATTAGGGAACATATCAAGGCACTAATATAATCATGGGAGGATTGAGATAGAACTCCAGGATTCTGTTTCTTACTTTGTGGCCTTATAAACTGAAATTTAGTTCAGTATTTAAATATATCAGGCACTGTATTCAACTTTGGAAATATAAAGATGAAAGTGATACAGTGGCAGATCTCAGGGAACAAAAGTCTAGTAGTGCCCCTGGCTTAAGTTTCTCAAGCTATAAATAAGCTTATCCAGGAAGTTGTCTAAATCCTTTAAGTGAATTTAAAATTAATTTAAAATTTAAAGTGATTCAGAATTAATTTTAAATTCCACATTAATTTTTTTTCTCAATATTTAGTGAATACCTGTTGTGTTCCTGGAGATACAAGAAGCATGTGAGAAACAGTATCTGCCCTTGCGAAACTATATTATAGAGTATGAGATGACATTCATAAATGAAACATTTAAATAAGAATATGAGGTAGTATATAATGACAAATGAATACCATAGATAATGAATGCACAGAAGGATGAAATCAGTGTGTCTTCCAATAGTTAAAGGAAAATGCTGGATTTGAGATAAGCCTTTTGAATGAATAGTGACTAGGGTTGTATAAACCGAGATAATTCAATGAGGATATTTCAGAAGTTGGAATGAACAGACCATGAGGCCATCTGGTGCAGAATAGAGGATTTGCGTCTGAGAGTGGTAGAAATGAGATTGGAACACCAAATTGTGGAGAACCTTGAATACCAGGTAAACTTAGTTTATATCTTGTAGACTCTGGCAAGTCAACAAGGTTTTTGAGCAAGGAATTATGAAAAAGTGTGTTTTAGAAAAAAATTATTGTATATTGATGTACTTAATGTCATTTGGAATTGCCAGAGTATCTTAGACTATTCTCAGTGCCCTTTTTTGAGGTTGTTTGGAATAACACTATCCAGATTAAAAATACAGTTTTATATATCTCCCTGAATGCCATGCAAAGAATTTTGTAGTTTGGTTATATATGGAGTAGATAGATAATAGTGTTGACAGTCAAAGGCGACTAAGTTTTACAATCTTTGCTCATGCAAAATTGTATAAGTCATGGAAGTTTTAAGTAATGACTACAGAATTAAATTAGGAAAGACTATAACCTCAAGTTTTAAGAAAGTTTTAAATCTTACTAATGTAACTTCACTAAGGCTGCACTGATTATTCACTGGCTTCTTGGTGGGTATATTTTAAAGTCAAGGATCAGAAATTAAAGAGTCAGTGTTGTCAGCTGTATTTTAGTAAGAATTTCTAGGAGATATGGATTTTATTTTCATTTAAAGAATGAAGATACACTTTATATATAGTATGAAAATTCACCTTTTTTAGAGTACATTCTGTGAATTTTGACAAAAGCATGCAGTCATGTAGCTTCCATACAATTGAGATATAGAACAGTTCCGTCTATTCAAAAAATTCCTCTGTGCTGCTTTTAGACAACCCCTTACCTAAACTTAATCTTCCATCAACTACTGATATATTTTCTGTTCTTAAAGTTTGCCTTTTCCAGAATTTTATATTAGTGGAGTTGTAGTTTTTAGTGATAAATGATATTAGCATTTTTTTGGTGTGCTTATTTGTCATCTTTATATCTTCTTTGATGAAGTATTGTTCAAATTGTTGTTTGTTTTCAGATATCAAGTTTTGAGAGTTTCATTATGTATTCTGGATAAAAGTCCTTTATCAGTTATGTGATTTCCAAATATTTTCTCCAATTTGTGGTTTGTTTTTCATTCTCTTAATAGTGTCTTTGAAGAGCAGAAGTTCTTAATATTGCTGAAGTCCAGTTTATTGATTTAAAAAATTTAAAAAAAATTTTAAGGATAATGCTTTTCGTTTCATATCTAAGAAATCTTTGTCTAACACAAAGTCACAAAGATTTTCTCCTGTATTTTCTTCTAGCAGTGTTATAGTTTTAGGTTTTTTATATAGATTTGTGATTTATTTTGACTTGATTTTTGCATCTGGCGTGAGATATGGATAGAAGTTATCTTTTGTTGTTGTCACATATGAATTTTTGTTTTAGCATCATTAATTGTAAAGACTTTTTTTTTCTGTTGAATTTCCTTGTACCTTTTTTGAAAAATCAACTGATCATATATGTGTGAGTCAATTTCTGGACTCTTTTTTTTTTTTTGCCGTTTCATTAATCTATAAATCTGTACTTTCTCCAGTACCACACTGGCTTGATCACTGCACTTTACAGTAAGTTTGAAATCAGGTACTGAGTTCTCCAACTTTGTTCTTTTCAAAATTGTTTTTGCTATTGTGATTCCTTTGCCTCTATATCCATTTTAGAATCAGTTTGTTAATTTCTAATTGAAATCTAAAGATCACTTTGGGGAGGTCCATGGAGAAGATTCTATGAGTGGGTGAGAATTCTTATTTCTGTGGTTGTCAAGTGTTCTGTATTCTCATGATAGCCCACATTTGGCCTTTAGCAATTTTGAAAACACTTTGAGTTCTTACTGGTTTGTATTGGTGTCTGGCACTTACTACAGGTAAGGAGGTGCTCATGTTCCATCTCTCCTTTGAGGAGCCTGTCTTATTTCCTTTGACTTTGGGTTGCTTGTCCTGTGATCTTCTCTGATGAGCTCAAGAAAATTTGTGATTTTTGCACCTCATCCATCTTTTATTTTGTTTTAAGGGTAGGAATGGCATTTTCCAGCTTTCTATGTAATAAGCAGAATCCAGAAGTCCCACTTATTTATTTGAGAGTGTAATTTTGATATGGGATTTTTGCTGATCAGAATACCATTTAAATCTGTTTCTTTCAGTTTCCATCCCCAAATTGTTTTTGTTTTTTGTTTTTTTTTTTGCTTGTTCTTTCATTCATTCATTCTACCAAAAAAAAAAAAAAATGTGTGCTGTATGCACAGGCACTGTGGTAAGTGTTGGGGATATATTGATGAGCAAGAAGACATAATCCCTTTTCTAATAAGCATTTAGCATAGTGAGGGAAGACTAGATAATTAAAGAAGTAATTATAATAAAATATAAGTGCTGTAATAGAAGTATATGGTAGAGGCACCTAATCTAGAATGATTAGCTAAGGCTCTCAGAGAAAGAGCTGTGATGGACACCTAAAGATTATATAGAAATTAGTTAGGTGAGGATGGTTAGGAGACCTCAGGGGAGTAGACTAGTAAGAAGGAAGAGACTGTGTAGAGGCTAAGATGAAAAAAAAACCTACAAAACAAACAACATGGAGAGTTCAAGAATCTGAAAGAAGATCGATGTGGCTATATAGCATATAAGGACAGAAGTGATAAAAAGCTAAGAGAAATTGATTGGAGCCAGGTTAAGAAGAGTCTTGTAAGCCATGTTTAAAAAGTTGATTTTATCATAAGAATGATGGGAAGTCGTTGAAAGGTTTTAGGGGAGGGGTATGTCCAAGCAGCTAATTGTTTTAAAAGGGTCATTCTGGAAGCAAGATGAAGATGAATGGAAAAGAAGCAAAACAGACCAGTTAGATGGGCTTTTATAGTAATCTAAGCATTTGTGTGTGTTGGTTTAACCTGGAGTATCATTAGGGATAGGGAAAACTAAACAGATTAAAGAGATATTCAGATGTAAAGATCAGTGGAACTTGTCAATTGAGTGAATATGGAGAGTGAGGGAGAGGGAAGACTCGAAGTGTATCCAGTAAAATAAAAGTCTTGGTATGCTTCTGCAGAACCTCCAGGTTTCCTTCCTTCTTTGAGAGAGATTAGAAGAAAAGATCCTTGGTTTACTTTAATAAATACCACCATTCATGGCCCATGATTCAAAATTCATTGAGGTTTTGGGTGGAAGTAAGAAGAGAGGAAAAGGAAACAATATCTAATAAGTAAGTCATGGCAAATAAAGTTTTCTTACCTGATCATTTTTTGAGTATTGAAAAAAAACAAGACAGTTTTATTCCTTCAATGTTGGTGTTTAGCCTGTTGGCATATAAACAAATAGAATCTGCAAACCAGCTTCCCTGCTCTAATAGAATACAATTGATCTTCTCAAAGAGCTGTTCCATGCAGAGAGAAACTTATAATATTTAATCACATAATTTTCTTATTTTTCCCAGATTTTTTTAAACAACGTTTGGTGTGGTGGATGTTACAGAAACTTTTAGACTTGCATTAGAGAGTTCAAGTCTTTTAGGACTCCAGAGTTCTCTAAGGTAGTGACCACCATCACTAATAGCTGTGATAGATTTTATACAGAATGCAGTGGTGGGTGCCAATAGAGTTTTCATGGTAATGGAAGGGCAAAGCCTAATTTTCAGAAAAGGGAAAGTTAGTGATAAATAGCCCTCATATGATTCAAGATTTCAGTGGTTAAGGTGGGAAGTTATGTATGGAGTTCATGAAGGTAAACAGTTTTCCTTTATTTTACTTATATGTCTCAAAATGATGAAGTTAATAAATATGGTATATTGTCACAATGTTAAAGTTAGGCAGTTGCGACTTAGAAAATTTAGAGTTGTTTTGTGGAGGATATACTATGAGATGCAGACTTGTGAGCAGTGAAAAGCTGGAGGATCAGGCAAAGCTGGGTTTCAATTCTGGCTCCTACACTTACTAGCTAGATTTGTGACCTTAAATCTTAGTTATCTTATCTTTAAAATGGTAGTTATGTACACCTCAAGCACTTGTTATGATTGTTAAATGAGATAGTCTACATGAGCACTTAGCATAGTGCTTCTTCATTCATTGACTTCTTTAGGGCTGTACAAATTTAAATTATATTGCAATGTGTAATTATTTAAATCTAAAATGTTACAAGTTCTTTATAATCTCAAATTCATAGTCTCAGTGCTTTTCATCATTTCCTTTAATTAGAACATGTCTGTATATTAACAGTCTATAAAAATGGATAATACTTGAAAAATATAGAGCCTCGTTTCTTTGACATTTGCAGGACATTTTGGTTTTCAAGAATGAACCAGGTATGGGGGACACGCCTTAAATCTTGCTGGTTTAATTTTGCTCTCACCACTAATTTGCATATAAGGCTTCTTTTGTAAATAGCTATGTATCATGTGTCACATAAACAAGTAAAAAAGAGTGTTCCTAGAAAAATAGCTGATGAATTGAATAAAAAAAACATGATAGAGAATTCTTAACTTTCATCAAGAATACACATGCCTTTCACCTATTCACAGTCTCCAGTTAAGGAGAAACATCTGGATTAATATTGCTTTGTGTTAAGAACATTTGTTTTATATTCTCTTGTTTACCAGTCATTTATTGAATGCCATCCATGTGCCAGGAATGGTGCTAGGCATTGAGGATGTAACAATGATAAAGCATTTCTTGCTTTCAAGGAGATCATGGTTACTTGAGTCGGGTAGGTTAATAGTTTGGTATGGCAGCAGGGAGGAGAAAATCTCTACCTCACATTTACTCAAGGAATAGTTATTGAAATCCACAACATGCAGTAGGTATTCAGAGATCATAGAGGGCTGCATCTCAGAAGGAACAATTCTAAACCATCCTTGGCAAGTAGATCGTCAAATGGCAGTGGAGAGTCTTGGGTTTAGATTCTCTGTAGGACAGGCACAATGTAATTGTAGACAAGGCTAGACTTCTAAAAACTTACTGATCAGCTTTGTTGACCCACAGGTATTCCTCTGGCTTTTCACTTCAGGACTGACTTATGTCTTTCGGAGCAGCTTTTGAAGATGTGAAAGGAAATAGGGCTTCTGACTAGACATAACTAATTGATGCAATTATTCCTGTTTTTCTTTCCCAGAGAATTGTCAAAGATATTAAAGTGGACGGCACTACACATACTGGTCTGTTCATATTGCCATAAAGTAGTACAGCGTATTGCGATAAAGCAGGAGCATAAACACTGGAGTCTGATTATCGAGATTAGAATCAGCCATATTCTAGTTCATTGGCCTTTGGCATTTTATTTAATATCTCTGTGCCTCAGTTTTCTCATCTGTAAAATTCAAGCCATACAAAAAAAATATCACTTAATGGGGTTGTTGGGAGTCTCAAATGAGGATGTTACTATTATGAGTGTCACGAAGTAAGCAAATAACATCTGGCAAGGGGCCAAAATAGGTATCACAAAGTTCATACATTAAAGTTTATACGTTTTGCTCAAATAAAAAGCATCTCAGATCCTTAGAAGGCTTTTTATTTTGTATATAATCTGAACACACTGAAATTAAGCAATATTCATTAGGTTGAGAAAAATAAAATACTTAGAGTGGCAAGAAGTGACAGGTGGTGAAGAGACAAACAATAAAAAGCAGATACTCTGCTGAAAAATAGTAATTTGGAGGTCATGATATGATTGTGTTATGTGGGTGAGAGAGAGCAGCCTTTCACAATGAATAAGGCCTTGACATGTCACTTTATACATGGCCAGTTTAGCAGTTTGAATAGAGCTGTTTCCTCATTCTGCTTCACATTAATGAATGTTTCCTGCATACCTTTGAATAAGGTCTGCATAAAGTCTTCTAAGTGTTTACCTGCTTTAAAACCTTTTTTTTTCTCTTCAGTCCAGGTGTGTTAAAGAGTCTTAGAGTAATCGCTTCAATTTTAGGCACTAATGTCACAAATTATTTTCTTTATTCTGTTAATTTAAATTAACATATATTTTATAAACCTGGTTTGAATAGAAGAATAAAGCTGCAGGTAGATATAGGAATTATTTGGCATTTTCAAGTGTGAAATGTATTAACTAGGGCAAGTTTATTTATGGAAGGATGCATTAAGAAAAACTACGGGAGAATCAGTTTCGTTCATTAGCAGATTTTATAGTTTTTAAAATATGAAGCTATTTTTCTGCTGTCCAAGTATAATTTTTCATGTTATATTACACATAAGTGCCTCTGTGTTGTGTTTGGATCAAGTATATTTTAAAGTGAAACTCCTTCATAGAAGGACATTTCTTGGTTATTTGCAGAAATGTGCTTGATATTGGGAGTAGGGGATCTTGAAACTGTGGAAAGATTAGATATATTCCTAATATTATTTTGATAAAGACTCTTGGTATAATATTTCTATTTTTTACTCATCTTTTACTTTCCCTTTTATCTTGTTCTACAACCAAAATTCCAAATCATTTAAAATAGAGAATGTTTTCTATTCCTGCTATGAAAGTTTCTGGCATTGAATGTGCTGTTTAGTGTTTTACAAACAGCCAATTAAGTGAAACAACTTAGTGAGTAAATTGATGTTAAATCATAAGAATCTAAAATTTTTTTAATTAAAATGAAATAGATTAAAAAAGGACAGTGCAAATAGTTAAGTATTTTATGGAACTATTTTTAGTTACATATGTGTATAAATCTGTATCTACTGTGTCATCATGTGAAATGTTTTGAAATTGGAGTGCAAAAAAGTTTGAAAAAAACTGGCTTAGAAAGTCTTCCTATGTAGGATTCTGTACTCATGGCAGAATAAGTCTTTTATTAACAGTAGACATATATACAGCAAAATGTAAATAGTGATTATCTATCTCTTTGAAGTGAGAATACAGATTTAATAAAAAGGTTTAGTGTATAAAGCTTTTGTATTAAGGAATATACAAAAATTTTACTTATTTTTGGTTAGCTTTACACTTTATTACATTTTTTCTTGAAAGTAGACTTCCTGTCTATTATAGACCTTTGAGCCATCTATTACTTTTTTAAAAAAGTAACCTGTTTAGAGAAATCCTTTTTTTCTACTATGCAACGCTCATAGTGACCAAGAAAAAGAACTTTGTAATCTAGCTTTGTCATCTGAACACCGAGTACTTTATAAAAGTTTGTAAGTGAATTTAGCTGCTATCTTCGCAAGGTCACCCAGTACTCCAAAGGTACATACCGGCTATTGCTAAAGAAGCAGAATTTGTGTTGCTTAGACTGATTAAATAAAAATGACTGAAGAACTGATTTTATACAGGCTCTAATGAATCCCGAACTTCCCTAAGGCAAAAATGACTTTTAAGAAAGATGTTGAATATGTGAGCTTGATTTATGTGTAAATCCTGAGGCTCAAGGTGCCATAACTGTCCTGAGGTGAATAATTGAGCAATTCAGAATATCATATTCTGTTTAATACTCCCTTTGCATTTCTTATACAGATATGACAAAGCAGGAATTGATAGAATTTTTACTTATAGTTGCTAATTTTTGTTCCGATATTTGAAGACTATTGTAAATATGCCTTTTAATAAATAGTTAACCTCCCCATTCTCCATTTGCATCATCAGTTTTTCTCTTCCTATTTGTATCATTCTTTCTTACCTCATACTTGCTCCCTAACCCATTCCAGTGGGGTATTGATCTCCCAACCCCACTGAAACCAGACCAATGTCACCAACAACCTCTGTCCTACCAAATCCAGTATAAAAATGTTCAGGCCTTCCTACTTGACCTTTCAGCTGTTAATGCAAATGATTACTCTTGCCTTTTAAAAACTTTTTTTTCCATTTGGCTTCTGGGATGCTTTCTTAGTCTTTCTTAGTCTCCTTTGCCAGCCACATCTCCTTTTTGTGACCTTTAAGGGTTTTAGTTTCCCCATGGCTCAATCCCCTTGACCTTCTATTTTTGTCACTCTCTAGGTGTTCTTATTATGTTCCTTGGCTTGATTTTTTTTTATGGTGATGACCCCCCAATTTTTATCTCCAATATTTGCATCTTCCATTGAGCTTCCAACTTATATATCCAGTTGCTTCCTTAACAACTGTACAGGCTATTCAAAAGGCATTTCAAATTTAAAAGGTCTAAATCAGAACTTTTGATTCCTTGTTTCCTATTTCATTCCCCAGTCTTCCCTATCTTAGTAAATGTAACTGTTGTCACGTGCTCGATCAGATCAGAACTCTCAAAGCGACTCATCTCTTCACATCCATACAGTTAGTCCACCAAAGTTTTGTTAGCTTTGCTTTCAGAATATATTATTAATCCAACCACTTGTGCCCTAGACGTGCTCCACGTTCATTAGTTTTTAGATTTCTTTACAGATTTTCCTCCTTCTACCGTTAACTCTTATATAGTCAGTTCCTCACATTTTTGCTAGGAAGATCTTCATTAAAGGTAATTCAGATCATGTCATTCTCTTGTTGAAACCTTCCAATAATTTCCCAACACATTCAAAATCAAAGCTCTTGCCTTAGCCTGCGAGCCCATACTTGTTCTGGCCCTTAGCTATCTTACTGACTTCTGGGCCCTTTCTTACTCTGCTGTTAACCACACCTGTTTTCTGATTATTTCCTTGAACATTTTAGACTTGTCCTTCCTTTTGCACTTGTTCTTATTTTTCTCCTGGAATTCTCTTTTCCCCAGATAATTTGTGTGACTCACTGATCAATTCAAGTATTAGCTCAGGTATTAACTCCTCATTGTGTTCTTCCCCACTTTACCATATGGTCTTCCCTTCTAAAATAGCCATATACCCCATCACTGTGCATCTCTGTCCCTGCTTCATTTTACTCCTTTGAATTTATCACTATCATGGTTTCGTAGGTGTTGCTTTCCTCTCTGATGATTCTCAAGATATTCTGTTATGTATTGATGTTCCCAAGTGTCTACTATGTGTTAAAGTGTATGTTTAGTATTGTTTTTCTTTTAGGACAACATTATGCTTCTTGAATTTGAGTATTTTAGCAGAATCTTTTACCAGTTTTATTCTTTCAGGGCAATAGCTTCAGATTCATCTTCCACATCACCAGTTTTCCCTTCATTTTTGCCTATTTTTTTTTGTCTCTGTTATTGCCATGTAAGCTTTTTAAGGCCATACTATTTTGTTCATTGCTGTGTTCCCAGTGGCTAGATGGGACTTGCCATGTAATAGTTATTCAGTAAATGTTTGTGGAATGAATGAATAAATGAATGGGGCCTCAAATCTTAATTGGAGGTTGAGGAGCATCACCTTTTGAGCATCACTTGCCATGATTTAACAGATATTTATTTAGTGCCAAGTGCAGTGTTATGGCATTGTAGATTAACAAAAAATAACCTTACACCGAAGAACTTACTATTTAGAAGCGAGCTGGACATGCAGACACATAACTGCAAAGTGACATAATTGCTTTAACGAAGATATATGTAAGGGTATAGGGGGATGAAGTTATAGAGGAGGTAATCTCTAAGGTGAGAATTGAAGGACAGGTAGAGACTGTCAGGCAGGCATCTGACTGAGAAAATAGTATGCCTTATACCACAGAGATATAAGAAGGCAGCTGGGCATGTTTCTAGTACTACCAGGAGCTGGAATTGATGGAATGAATATACAGTCTGAAACTAGGAGTGGCTGGAGATGAGACTGGACAGATAGGCAGTTCTAGGGGTGGTAGTGGAGTTAAGATCATGTAGGGTCAAATATGCTATTTAAGATACTTTAAAGTTGGTACATGATGAAGAGCCACTGAAGTATTTTGAGCAAGGAAATGGCCAAATCTGATTTGCACATTAGAAAATAATAGAATGAAGAGGGCTTGGCAATTGATTGAAATGTCAGGGATAATGACTTCTAGGTTTCTGGCTTGAACAACTGGGTTGTCAGTGATACCATTCACCAAACTATGAAATTGAGGAGAGAAGAACAGTGACTCTTTCTGAAGGAATGGCTAGAATTTAAAAGTATATAATCATCTTAGTGCTCAGAAATCTATTGGTTTACTTGTGCTACTTAATATAGTTTAGTTACTACATTTAATTGTAAACATACTAAATTTACTTCATAGGTATTTTTATTCCTTTACATATATGCTGCTGAACTGCTGAAGGATGTTAGCATCTCTTAGTTCTGCCACTTTGTATGTAAATAGACCAATGAGAATAAGAATGATTTTGATAGTATAATAAAACAAAGGAAGCTGTTTCATTAGAATGCAAAGAAATGATTCTTAATCTAGGGCCCTCCACAGTTTTAAATGTATATAAAAAGCCCTCATTTTCAGTGAAAAAAAAGTTAAATTAGAAGAAATGGTCCTAAATTTGTTGAGGATAACTTATATCACATAGGAATGTTGTCTAATCAGTCTTATTTTTGATTTATGAAACATAAGTAAACTTCTTTTGATTCTTTTTTTTTTTTGGATCATTATGAACTTATAGAACATTAAAACGTGCAGAGATAAGCTTATCTATACATTCATATATTAGTTTATTTCTTGGTTTGGTATATATTTATATACCCTTGTTGCTGAAAGTGGAAAAATCGGAAACAGGCAAGGCAGAAGAGGAAGCACAGACTGTGTTTGTTCTTGTGACATTAAGGATATGACAAGATCTTAGCCCAGTGGTATCCCATTAGAAATATACCACAGACCACAAATGTGGGCCACATAAGTAATTTTAAATTCTCAGGTAGCCATATTTAAAAATACAAAAATAAACCAATGAAATTAATTTTAATGTGTTTGATTTAACCCAATATATCACAAATAGTATAGTTTCAAGATACAATTAATACAAAAATAGAGACATTTTACTTTTTTGGTGGAGGAAGTATACTAAGTCTTTGAAATCCAGGGGTATTTTACATGCATAGAACATCCCTATTTAGACTAGACACTTTCCAAGTGCTCAGTAGCTACATCTGGCTAGTAGCTACTGTATTGGACAAAGTAGTTCTAGATCATTCTTGGACCAAAAAGTAGAGGTTCCTTCAGCATTCTGCAACCCTTGAAAATATCTTTCCAACATCAGGTAATATCTGTGCTGTTTGTTTTATTATCCCATCAGATATATTAAAGAGGTTACTCTTTTCTTCATCATTTTCCTACTTAAGTAATTTTATCTAGTAAAGATCTGTTTATCAGTTTTCATTGCCTTTGCTTTCTCCTATACCAGTTTATAATAATGGCCTCTTATACTAAAACAGTAGATCTTTAAATTTTAGTGATTTTGGTTTTAATTACAAAAATACTATATGTTAACAAATTTTAATAATACTGAGATACATGTATAAAAAGATAATAATCTTTTATTTTTTCCCCCCTCTCATATTCTCCTCTCCCAAATCTAACCACTTGTTAACAGTTTAGAAAATAGCCTTTCTCCCTTAGGAATTTACATTTACGAGAAATTCTTGTTAAGTGAGAAAATTGGTACTTCAAAAATACCTCTTAGAGTAGACTTATTTAAAATGGAGACTAAAGTTTCATAGTTATTAATGAAAAAAAGACTTGTTAGGGACAGTTTTCTGAAATGAAAACATTTAATTTATCACATAGTTAATGAAATTTATGTTGTTATTACAGTTGTGCTAATTCTCAGAATTAATAAAGTGATAAACTTTCTTGATATAATTTTTCCACTAAAATTGTGTACGTCTGATAGCATCCTTCACTTTGATTTTCTTAGGATTTATCGTATAAACTAGGCTAGTGCATCAGTTTTAACAAAACTATTGAGAGCTTTAGCAGTTTCTCAAGAGATTTTTCATTATCCTTTGACATTTTTCTTGTTTCCTATTCTGTCATTATCCTTGTGGGGTTTTCCCTTCTTCAGTTATTTACTGGTTTGATTCTGCCAGATCTTTATTCCCCAAGGGTTTCGTTGTGAGGTGAGCTCTTCCTTCAGTGTCATTATCGACTTCATAAAATCCTGGTATTCTTTTCAAGTTTTGTGTTTTCATTTTACAATTAGGCTATATTGTGCTTATTTTATATTATTGGATGTTTGCAGCATTAGACTGTTAGAGTTTGATGGTCAAAACCAGGATACATAGTTGAAGTAGATGTTAGTGTCAAGTAGAAATGGATTCTATGGGTAATCAAGGCACATTTTGAATATTATTGTTATTATAATGGCTTTTGATTCCCTATGTGAAACTTGGAACTTCGTGAACTCAATTGCCTATAGCTAACTTGTATTGAGACTTTTACCATGAATAGCAAATTTATATACATGCATTATTTAATTTATTCAGTGTGCCTATAAAATAAATCTATTATAATGCTCATTTTATGCTTTGAGTAAACTAAGGCTTAGAGTGGTAATTTTTGCCATTCAATAAAGTAATTTGTCTGAGAGGTTAGGGCTAGTCAAGTATGGTGCTGGGGTTCTAACCCAGGAACCACAGCTGATACTTGACTGCACACTCATATACACGCACACATACTTTTGTGCAAAAAAAAATGGATTGGACCATAATTTTCTTTTTTAACTTAGCATTACATTTTGGTTATTACTCTACTGTATGGATAGGCCATAATTTTAAGAAATTATTCCTGTTTAGATTGTTTACAGTTTTTATTTTTTATTTTACTAATGTTTCTATTCCTGGTAACTAAGAGGCTTAGCTTTTAATAGCCATATGTGAAATAGGAGTGGAGGCATTGGGCCTGGGAGAAATGAGTTGGAAACTGCGTTCACTTCCTAAAGCCTTAAATCTCAAAGCACTGTAGCCTCACTTGAAGAGTAGACTAGAAAAGAAAATTCTCAGTTTCAGAAAGAAAATAAGGAAGCTTGTGTGTTTTCACCTGGGTTCTGAGTGAAGAGGAAAAGTTTCCTGAGATTTTGTAGCTACAGTTTTACTCTCATGTGGGTTTGAGTTTCATATTTATACCTACTGCACGGTCCAGAAAACCTCAAACTTAAAAATTAATGCAGAACCACTCCGTAGAGGAACACTTGTAGTCTGGCTCTATGGAATTCCCACAGATAAAGCTCCATTAATATTGAGCTCACTACTCAAAGTTATAAAATTAAAAAAAAATTGACAATGCCTTAAGCACAAGTTAGAGACCCAAGAGACAGCAGAAATAAATTCTCAAGAACTTCAGCAAGTCGAACTATTAAATAATAAATATTTAATATTAATTATAATAAAATTAAATTATAAAACAAAAGTAAATGCCATAATTATAACAAATATTAAATAATAAACATGTTAAAAATGATTAAAGGTAAAAGAAAACAAATATAAGGAGAACAACAAAACTATTAAAATATAAAAGACCAAGAAGATAGGGGGCAGGGCAGGGGATAAATAGGACTTCTATAATAAAACCTTAGTCATTAAAATTTAAAAACTGCTTGACTAGGATAAAATGCAGAATAGGCAAAAATGAAGGGAAAACGGGTGATGTGGAAGATGAATCTGAAGCAATTGCCCTGAAAGAATAAAACTGGTAAAAGACTCTGCTAAAATACTCAAATTCAAGAAGCATAATGTTGTCCTAAAAGAAAAGCAATACTAAACATACACTTTAACACATAGTAGACACTTGAGAACATCAGTACATAACAGAATATCTTGAGAATCATCAGAGAGGAAGGAGACACCTACAAAACCATGATACTGACACCAGAGTTTTAAAAAAATAGAAATAAAAATCCATTAAAAGAGAGCAATGTAAAGATATTATTAGACAAAAACTAAGAGTACATATGGAAAGGATTATGAAATAAAAGTATTGTACAGTTATCTAGGAGTCAGGTACAAATAGTTACTAACTTTAGATATTTAGACAGACACTTATGTTAAAATGCTAAGAAAGTACTGTGATAAACTTTTATATCAATAAATTTGAAAACTTAGGTCAAAAGACAAATTTTCTAGAGAGATTTGTGAAACTGACTCAAGAAGAAAGAAACTTCCATAGATGTAACATTAAAGAAAATAATTTAAAACATCTTCGCCAAAACTCACCATTCCTAGACAGTGCTACAGATGAGTTCTACCAAATATTTGAGGAGAAATAAGCCCAGCCTTATACATAAATATTTAACTTATATAATGTCTTACAATAACCTCAATGCAATCATGTAATTCCCAGTAGTAGGAAGGAAAATTGTAGACTGATCTTGCATAAATATGCACATAAAATCCTAAGTAAAATCTTGACCTGATCTTGGATATTCTGTAATTTTCCATTGATTTGAAGTGCCACATTTATTATAACATGAATTCTAATATAAATGTAGGTCCCCCCCTTTTTTTTTTTTTTTGGAGGGGAGGATATATTCGTGTGCCTCATCTATTATCTTGAACTGAAAATCTTACTGTTGAACCTACATTCAGGATATTTGCATTGGCATTTTAATATGCTTTACATAAATGTCTTTCTATTGCATAGTTTTGCAAGTCATTTGAAAGGGATGTCAGGGTGAGAACTCAATATAGTATATACCTCATTTGAGACATTTCATTCTAAAAAATATTCCATAGTTCAAACAAATGTTAAAAAATAGGAAATAAATATATTGTCTAAATATTTCCCACCAAAAAATATTTTCCTCTGATTCCTTCACATTTACATTTATTAATATATATTAATTGACTGTGCCTTGCCTCCTTCCCAAAGTATTTGAGATGGTTTTAAAAAGGAACAGAGAAATAAGTATTACCAGACATTTGGGATGGATTAATTATTGTGTTTGAACACTAATCTCGATTCTTTGTTTTCTGGAAAAGAGCAAAAAAGAGACACGTTATGCTGTCTATTTAAGGGCCCATTTTGAGAGACACGCCTTTTTCCCTTTTTATAAATGGGACATTGGATAGATGATAGTTACTTTCAACTTCAATTTGCAAAAGTTAGAGGATGTTCTTGAGATACATCGACCAACTGAAAAACTAAGATTTTAACATCTTAGTCTTAACTTAGGGAATCTTAGCTTCTGTGGTGAGTTTTCAGATATGTAGTTTACTTTTACTTTCAGAAAAATGCCATGGATTGATTGGTAAATGTGAACGAGTTGCAGAGTTTGAAGATCATCATTTTGCAACCATCAGAATGAAGATTGGATCAGATTAGAATCATTAGTGGGTATAAAATCTAGGGGGACATTTTGATGAGGAGCAGGATATTTGCATGCATTCGAACTGTTACTCCACAAACTGCTTATTAGTTGCAAGTGAGAAAATACACAATTACTATATAGTAGAAAAATTGGACAAAACCTTGACCAGGTGGTCAAAGTTAAGATCACCATTGGAGGACAGATAGAAATCATGTGCATGCCTCCAGATGTGATGTCCTGAGGACACATGACTGACCATCTGTGTACTATTTGGTTGATAATATATAACCTCGGTCTAATCATTAGGAAATGTCATACAAGTCTTAAGTGAGGGATGTTCAATTAAAAAAGTGGGGGAGGGTAGCTAGTCTTCTAAAATGTCAGTGTCATAAAAGACTTGAAAGGCTGCAGAAATTTTCTAGAATGTAGGAGGCCAAAGAGACATGATAACTAAATGTATTACTTGATTCTAAACTGGATCCAGTCTTGGAGGAGAAAATACGCTATAAAGGACATTGCTGGGTTAACTGACAAAATTGGAATACACATGTTAGATGTAATAAAAGTATTAATGTTAAATTTGCTGACATTGATAGCTGTTGTAATAATGTAAGACAGTGGTCCCCAACCTTTTTGGCAGCAGATACTGGTACTCCTGTGAGAATCTAGTGCCTGATGATCTGAGGTCGAGCTGAGGCGATGATGCTAGCGCTAAGGAGCGGCTGCAGATACAGATGAAGCTTCACTTGCTCGCCCTCTGGCCTGCCGCTCACCTCCTGCTATGTGGCCCATTTCCTAACAAGCCATGGACCAATGTGGTCCACAGGCTCAGGGGTTGGGGATCCCTGATGTAAGAGAACATACCTATTTATAGAAAATATAGTCTAAAGTATTTAGGGGTAAAGGGCCATGATATTTTTAATTTGTCCTCAAAAGGTTCAGGAATAAAAATTGATGGATGAGTGTAGAGAGAGAGAAGAGAGGAGGAACATGCATGATTGCAGTGATCAAGCAAATGGAGTAAAATGTTAATAGTAGATATATATGAGTAAAAGTATATGGGTGCTCTTTGTAGTATTTTTACTTTTGTAACTTCTGTAAATTTGAAATTATTTCCAAATAAAAAGTTAAGACAAAATATATGATTTAGGTATGATGCATTCTAATGAGGTAACAAAGTGATAGAGCTTAGAGAATTTGTTCTGGAAGAATGTATATTTTATGTGCTCATTCGGCAGTTTCTCTCATGTCAGATGTCTCAAGTTTGCTTTGGTAAATACTGGATCAGATCAATTCGTGGTTGACTTATCCAGTGAGTGCCTTTAAGTGCCAGTTTCCTCTGTTTTAGATACCAAATGTAGACAAACAGCATTAACATTCTGTTATGAAAATGTAAAAGTCTTATTTGTTTTGTGCTAGTTCACTTACTCACGAAGATGGTTCAGAGAAGTACTTACAGGGTGTTACTGACATTTTCTTTCAAGGAGAATTTTGAAACTATAGATGCAGTTGGACAAGTGGTCATGTATGATGTCAGTGGTCAGAAATATAGTTAGAAAAAATGATTTGGCCTACAGTATTTAAGGTGTGTGTTAGCAGTTAACTGTCCACCGTCATAAAGGAATCTGAACTTTTATCCTCTTTAGGAAATTGTTTACATCTAAATGATTGTTTAACATATTGAATTTCAAAGAGCTATGGGGACACAATTCTCCTTTAAATAACCCTCTCTAAATTTACTTCTACCCATTATCATTACTTTTTGTGGTGAGTCCACCTAATAGTTCTGTTAAGTAACTCATAAAATTACCATCTTATATACAGAAGTTCATTATAATTATTTTGTCAGAGGCTTTGCTAACTGAGATCAAGATACACTATGTCTGTGGCATCCCTTCCAATGAAATATACTTTAGTACTTCTGTCTTTGAAAAGTAGGCATTTTTGAAAAATCTTTGTATGGCTAAATGTTAAAGTCATATTCTTCTACAAATGGAAAGATAGAAAATCCATGAAGAACGGTGGGCTAGATGACAATTAAGACATCCAAAGAGAAAAGGGACAAGAAGATCACTTAGGACATTTGATGATCAGGGCCATGGTATGTACTTGGACTGAAAATAAAATAATAGCCTGCACCATGAGAGCAGAGCTTCACTGAGGAAATATCTTCGATCAGGTGACATTTTAGGGATCTGGAATAGAGCAAACAGAATTTGTTAGCCTTTTTGTCTTACTGTCTCTTCTTTTTGAACTGTGCGTGGTGAAATATTAATAATGGATGCTTCTGAGTGTGTGTGAGTATTTCTTTGCTTTGTACAGTACCTCCTTATTCTCTTTGCTCTGGACAAACTAATATCTACTTCACTTATTTTGAAAATTAAAAGAATGACAATATGAAATTATCTCACACATTTCTCTATATGTTGTAGATAGTAGATAAAGGTTCATTTAACCTTTGTTAAAATTCCCCCCAACCCCCTTTTAAATTCTATTGAGCAACCATGGTGGAGGTTGTCAGGAAATTACTAGTGTGAGTTGTCTCATCATGTTCTTTGGTCTTCACCCTCCTTCATCCTATTCAAGCCTATTTTATTGCTGCTGGAAGGAAGAAAATTTATAGTAAGTCACTTGATTAAATAGTATTAATAGAATAATAGCTTTCTCTTTCCCATTACCTCTTTCTTTCCAAAAAAAATCATGTTCAAAAGCAATGTCTTCTAGAAAGCAGTCCCTGATTAGTCATCTCATTTTCTAGCCCACATTCAAGTTATTACCATTCAAGTTACCCTTAAAATCACATTTATGGATAAATATTTATGTTGAGTAAATGTGTTTTAGGGGTCCTCCTTGCATATACTCTTCAATATAAATTCTGAGCTCCTGGAATATGGAGACAGTTGTGTTTTTGCTAGCCAAGAATCACTTTTAATAATCTGTTTGAATTCAGCCTAAGATAAGGGTTACTTGTTTAAAAAGTAGAAAGGACTTTTTAGGGAGGTAGAGGTAAAGGATTTGGGAAATATGAAGAAAGAGGACATATGGATAAACCCATGGGCTCATGAATTATTTTGGAATTTACTTTCATTAGTTGCTTACTTGATTGCATTAATTATTTTACGGTAGATTTTCTTTCTTTTAACTTGAGGGTTTCTATAGAATGGATTAGTAGGCCCTCTACTTGCTCTAAAAATTTTTTGGTTCAATACATTGTAATTAGTTTCTGGTAATTAAATTATTCTCTTTTTCTTACAGATTGAGGTGGTGCCATGCAGCAAGAAGCAGCAAGATGCAGAGTTCGAGCTAGGAGGCCTGATATGGCACTTTATGTACCTAAAGCTCGAAGGGGTGTAGTACTCAAGACAGGTGACAAGGAAAAAAGCTGTGGTCCACCTAACTCGGTGGTGAAAGAAGAACAAAGAGAAGATTGTCTCTCCCAAAAGGAGATCTTTAAAGACAAATCTGAGACTCAAAGACCAAGTATTAATCCTGATGAAAAGGAGCACAATCGTAGGGAAGGAAAGAAATCTTCAACAAAATTAAAGAAAGACACATGCCCTCAAGAAAGAAGTAAAGATAGGATTTGTACTAAGAGAGGAGCCACGGAATCCAAAGACATATTATCACAGGGATATCAGCAAGGAGACCTAAATCCTGAGGTTATTCCTAGTGTATCTTTACAAAGACATTTTAAACCAAAGAAGGTAGAATGTTTGGAGGATGAAAGCACAGATGTGACAGGACGTGAAAGGTTACTTCTGACTCAGTCTTGTTCAGAAATCAGTAAGGCTCAGGTTCTAAACAAACCATTCCAAAATGTGGAACTCTATGATCTCACTAGGCACAAACTAATTGGGGAAACATTTGAAGGCAGAGATTTGGAAAGCAGAGTTGAAACTGATGCCAAGGTTGTAGAGGTACTATCCCAGTTTCCTAGAGATTTTAGTTCTGTTTTGAAACCTGAGTGTATGATTGCACCAGTAAAACTCAGCTCTGATTCTGGAATTGTGCAACAAGGCATGCAAATATCAGATGGAATGTTGAAGCTCAGCAGTGGAGGCATCACCACTATTCTTGTTCCTGGAAGTTCAGATGGTGTCACTGATCAAACTCGTGTAGACTTTGAAGCTGAGAATGTTGGTGATAGAGTCAGCAGTACTCATTTCATCTTGGGTCAGAAAGGTGTAGATTCCATTCCTGAGACAATGAGTCACATCTCTCATAGAATGACTGTAGTCAACAAATTAGAGAGCACAAATGGCATTTTTGATCCAATAGTGATGAGAGAATGTGAGGATAATGGCAGTGCTGCGGATGAGTTATGTGTAAAGTATGGACCTTCTGATACAGTTGTCCTTGTTCATGAAACAGATACAGATAATGAGTCTAAGAGTGTAGGTGACATTACAAATGAGGCATGTAAGATAGACAATACAGATGATCAAATAACTGTAGGCAGCCCTTGTGTAGTTGCAGTTAGAATAGCTGATGAGGCCTGTAGCAACACAAGTAGTTTCTCAAAATATTTAGGAATGGATGCAGGTACAGCTTCTCTTCATGTAGCTAGAAGTGGGAATGACACTGAAAATTTCAGCAACCTGACTGCTTGCTCAGATATTTCTGCTAAGCATGTTTCATCCAGTTTCACAGAGTCAACAGGGAAGTTGATAGAGAGCTTGTCAGATTATGCTTCCTCCTTACCTATAAAGAAGATCTCCTTACCTATAAAGAAGATTGCTGGTAGTAATTGTAACACTTTTTTGGACTCTGAACTCAGTATGCTAAATGGGACAAAAGTACTTTCAGATAGTGCCTTGGGCAATGATCTAGATTGTACTGGTGATATAACAGAAGCATTGCAGAAACTGAAAACTGCTGAAGAGTTCAAAACAAAAGAGGAAGATGACTCAGAGAATATAGAATTTGGTATATCTTTTCCTGATGTAGAACCAGTATCTATGGGGACATCCATGGAACCGAAAGCAACTGAAACTTCTCGCATTGAGGGAAGTGCTGCTACTGAGGAGAGCTGGGAGTCCATGTTTAATGATGACGGTGACTGCCTGGATCCACGTCTTCTACAAGAGGTATGTTTAATGGAAATTGCTTGATGCTTAGATAATTTATAGATTCATAGAGCCTGGGATTTGGGTGCTAATTTTGATAGACATTTGTGTACATTCCTCATATTAGATCCATTGTAAAGGTTCCTTCAAAAAACTAATAGGATTGTAGATTGAGAAAAGAATGTATGGTAGGTAGATCCTTAAAAAATAAAATATACAGAATTAAGCTATATCTATAATAACCGAGGCCTGAGAGATTTTATTGAATAAAGATAAATTTAATAGATTTTGGCTATCTGTTTAAGAAGTACAGAGGGAAACTTCTTCAAAAGGGCTTTTCTGTGTTGACAGGATATATTTTACATGGGCCTATTTGAGGATAGGAGAATAATTTATTCATTTTTATTTTTCTAGTAGATATTTGAATTTTGTTCGATATTGTAGAGGGAACGAGATAGAGAAAGGAAGGGTAAAATAAAGGAAAGTATGGTTGTTTTTTAAGGAGTTTATGCTGAGTTGAAGAATAAATGATTGTTGAGTCTATATAGAAAATATAAATGAATAATGACATGCTCGCTAGTTAGAGTTCATGAATACAGAATGTTAGATTTTTGAAGGCATCTTAGAAATTATTGAGTTCAATCTTTTAATTTTCTTAATTTAGACATTCTTCTCTATCCAACATTTAAATTCCTTACCATAAATAAGAATCATTGTTTTTTTTTAATTTATTTTTTAATTTTTAAAATTTTTTAAATTAAGTTTATTGGGGTAACATTGGTTAATACAATTATATAATTTTCAGGTGTACATTATAATTTGACATCTATACATTCTATTGTGTGTTTACCACCCAAAGTCAGTTCCTTCAGCAACCATATATTTGATCCCCTTTACCTACTTCATCCTCCCCCTGTTACCCTATATTTGACCTTCTTTACCCCATCTACCTCCCCC
>NW_011889019.1:2414570-2434668 GCF_000151845.1 Pteropus vampyrus
CAGAGCGTTTTAACATGTGGTAGGACTCTGACTATTCATTGAATGCATGTAGGCTACAGAGCAGAACTGATACTTCCTTTTTAAGGTTGCCTCCAGGCACTTTTAAAACATCATTGTTGCTAGTACTTGAATTCTGTGTGGTAGTTTAGGGTTATGGCTTCTCTATTGAGGTGGGCAGGGGGTTCAGGTGGGCAACTCTTTCTCAGATCTTTTTTTTTTTTAAGCAGTTAAAACATTTTATTCAGACACTGTTGCCAGAGGAGGAAAGAGACCTCGGTATAGCATCAATTCAGGCTCAATTCAGAATCTTTTTCAGATATTAACACTGTTTAGAATAGGTGCGAAAGAATTTCGGCAACTACTTAATAATTTGAGGAGCATAGTGCTATAGCCAAAGAGGACACCAGCATAACCAAAAGCTGAGAACTGCAGGAAAGTGTGGAGTATGTATTGTTTTAAGCTGAAGACAGCCAGTGCCTGAGTGTTGTGTTTGTATCTTTTGTGCTTGGTAGAGAGTGGGTCTGTGTTAAGGGATAAGGATGAATGAGAGCAAGAAAGGAGATTGAGAATACCGTGTTGTGGATCCAATTTTAAACTTTGGTCTCCTGTGCTTTGGGTTTTAGAAGATATAATGATAATATTAAAAGATGTCACGACCCAATAATATTAATAGTCCTTTGGTGACTATTACTCTTAATTTATTATTTATATTGCTCCAAACATACTTTATTAAAGGCTAGAGTGTCTGCTTACCTTGAAAACTTTCCAACCAAAGATTTTTGGCTCTCTTCCCAGCTGGCCTGTTTCTTTGTTGACAAAGGTTAGACATATGGAAGTATGTTTAATACTTCTAATAGGCATGGAGGTATGCTGTAGAGCAGGGTGTGGCAGTCATTGGCATGTGAAGCAGTTTCCTGTGACATTTGAACCTCTGAAACTGCCTAAAAAGGATTGAGAGCATAGCTAGGTCATTGATGAGCTCCCAGAACTGCAACTCCTGACGAGTCTCTAAGATCACACTTAATTTCCTAAAGTGATGATATGAAATGCTTAAATTGATGCTTAAAAGGATGTTGGCATGAATTTTTAACCCTGAGATCTTGGTACAAGTAAGTACACAGGAATTATTGTCTATATAACATTTCTAAAGCCGCTGTGCCTCTAATGATGAGCAAACTTATTGATAGGAAGGTTAGTAGGATACCAGCAATAGCACATTGATGTTGATAGACATTGGTATCTGGTCCTTTCACTAAAGCTATTTCTGGCCTTGATTTGAGTTTGAAGGTAAGAAGAACTAATTAGGTAAAAGTTTCCTTTTGTTACAGAAGGCTTCTAACAATGTGCAGCCGTGGAAAAGAGGAGTAAAGGAACACTATACTCCTCTAACTAACTCATGTCCATATGCTCTGTCTCCCTGTAGTTTTTTTGCAAAAACACTCTGTTTTTAAGTAGAAAACCCATAATTGAAAGGAAAAATACATAATCTAACTAGTAAAAACAAATTATATGAAGTGCAAAGAGAGGAAAGTCATTGATATTCCACCCCGAGGGACCTCATTAATAGTTGGTAACCCATAACTTTGCTGTTAAATAGAAAATATTGAGCATTTAGAGTTTGATACAGTATAAATTGTAAATAGCTGTGCATATACTATTATTATCACTAGTATGTTAAAGGCCTGCCTGGAACAAGATTGACTCATTTCTTAAACCAGTGGGTCTGGGTCTGCAGTTTGAAGGTCAGAAGTACATATATATTGCCTGTTGCTGGAAGGGACAGATAGGCAAGGACTAACACTATATAAAGCAATAAACGAGGAACAATTTTGATGTGGGAGAACAAGCCTGGGTGTGATGCAGGATCTTGGGTAGCTAATGAGGTAACTAATGGGAGCATAAGAATTAGAGGGATCGGGGACTAGAGAAATCAAGCAAGAAGTAGAATGGCAGTAAATGCCAAGTTTGCAATTTTTCTTAGGTTCAATGGACAGCTGTTGTCACTGATTACTATAGCGGTACCTGAGTTAAGCTATCAAAGTTAGTTTGGGAAGCTTCAAACCTCTAGCATCCCCCATTTGACTTAGTTTTACTATTTTAGACTAGCCTAGTCTTATCTTTCTACTTCATCAATGATATCTCTCCATCTAGTCTTTCCAATCATGCTGAGAAGAGGAGGAAATATAGATATGTCTCCCTGCCTTCTTAGTTTTCCTCTTGACTTTACATTTAATCTACTGCAATGTTTTCACTAGTCAGTGGATGTATATAGCACCTTCCCAAGAATGCTGACATCAGTCTGCCATGTTAAACTTTCTGTCCTGTCTGAGTAGGAACGAGGTCCATGTTGGTTTAGGATATTCACTTGGTCCTTGCCCAGTCATGTACCATTACATTACCATTCATGATAGAGAACTAGATCTCTCTGGCTGTTCTCTGGCTCTGGGTCAGTAAATGATCATCTGAACCAATTGTTAGAGCACTGTACATGTCTCATTATTATAGATTTTTCTCCTTATTTTGCCCTTTTCTACTTGCCTTTTCAATTTCTACTTTCCCTTCTCTTTTACTGTGCTTTAAGCCAAAGCTATGGCCATTGCTTTCTCACACTGATGAAAATCAGTATTGAGATGTTGCTGATAGCTATTCTAGAGAAATCTTTAGATGATACCTTCTATGGCATTCTACCCATCCAGTTTTATAAATATTTTGAAGCCGTTTGTTTCTGGCCTTGGTTTCTTAATAAGGTTAATGGAGACATAGCAGATATACATTAGATAATTTTATTTGCAGTTAGGGAATACTGTTATTAGAGATTATTTACTCTTACACTTAATGTATAAAATGTTAGCGTTTAAACATCTGAAAAGGACTTTTTTACTGCTGAAAAGGACTTAAAGGACTTAGGCCCAAAGCAATATGGAAGAGGGCTGGAAGCTATAATTTATGGTATATATTAAACACTGTCATTATCTTTTTATTGAACTCTTTTTGAATGTTTTTGAACTTAGGACATGAGAAATTCAAAAAGACTTAAAGTACTTTTTATTTTTTAAATAAATAGTGTTATTTCCCATCTGCCAAAGATGGGAAGTTAAATGAGTAAAATATTTTAACTAGAATGCTTTTGCTTTATTCACATTACCATAGACCAACATGAAAAATTCTTGGCTGTTCTCAGTTTTCTGTGATATTGTAATACCTTAGAATAGAATCAAATCCAGATAATCTAAAAACCTTATTATTATTATTTTTGTTGTTTATAGCTTAAGCTGTTCTCCAACCAAATCTTTTAATTTATCAAGGTTATAGTAAATAATAAAATATTAAATTGATTTTCTTCAGTAGATAGTGAATTAATAAGCAGTGAATTAACCACAAGATAACAGTGGAAGAGCAATATAGAACCAAAGTACTTGAATAACCTAACCTATATAGTTGAGAATTGACTATATGGGTTAGTTCTGTAAATAATCACGTGTAAATAGACATGGTGACATTTGAAGCTGCTGCAGTAGTGTTATACCACCAGCTTATGAGCAGGTCTCTGTCGTCCTTGCCCCTTTAACCCCTCTTGCCCCCCATATTTAAATTTGTTATAGCCATAACTATAAAGTGGTTTGTTATATTTAATTATGTACCCACAAAAAAATGTTCTTCATACTTTTCAAGATCTGAGCTAGGATTATATCACAGCCCTTGAACTTTAAGGATTAGGAACTATAACTTGTTTAAGAGATAGAACTATACTTTTTTTAAAAAGTAGAATGTTAATATTGAGAGGGATCTGTAACATAATGTAGTCTAGTCCTCTTCTTTTATAGGTAAGGTAACTAAGGCTCAGAAAAGTTGGTACTTACATAGCTAAGGTTAGTGCTGGAGTTGACACTAGAATCCAAGTGTCCTGGTTTCTTTGAATTGAAAATGCCATTGATAGTCAAATAAATACATCATTATTTTATGTATCACTAAGAAAGAATTTAAACTTCATACCATGCTTACCCTTTAGAATTTTTATTTTATAAATATTGAAAGAACTCTTAGATTTATTAGACAAAATTTTTATCATATAACATTTCTTAAATAAGGAAAATGTAGGTGAAATAAATCGGTTAAGGTTTTTCTAAAACTTCATATTTATAGTCCAGCTCATTCTAATAACTTCTCGACTCAGTCATTGACCTTGATGTCTTTCCATTCTGTATTAACTTCTGTGTCATCAAGAACTTTGAAGATGCAGCATTTCTTAAAGATTAAAAAAAGCAAAAATCATTGTTGCTGTATTCTTAAGCTACCTTAGCACTTATATAGAGCTATTCTTATACCTGAGATTTTCTTCCACATTATTAACCATACTTTCTGCAAGTTTTGGTACTAGTACTTTATGCTCATGCATATGCAGGCAAGCAATGATAATATGCACTATTGTAAGATGCATCCTGATGTCAAAGATGTTAAAATGTGAAAAAAATGTGCATCTTAGAATTGACGAAATATGATATATATCCAGCTGCTAAATGTTATGATATAGTAGTATATCATTTATATAGTAGTATATAGGAGGGAGAGACCAGCAAATTTGAGTAAATAGGGAAAGCTTCAAGAGGAGATAAAGATTGAAGGATCTTAAAGGAGAGGAAGGATCAAGAGCAGACAAAGCATTCCAGGTTGTAAGCACAGCTTGTAAAAAATACAGAATATTCCCAGATTTAGGACCTGAATTTGTCATCAAATACTTAGGTGTCAGGCAGTATTCTAAGCACTTACTGTATCATCTTATTTAACCATATATGTATCTATGAGTTGAAATTACTATTATTATTCTCATTCTTTTTATATATAAAACTGAAGCATAGTGGAGAAATGGAACTAGAGGCACAGCACTAAATATTTTTGTTGATTTTACTTAAATCACCTTTCCCCTTTTCTCCCTCCCAAATAAAATTCTCGAATCCATGTTTCACTTCTCCAAGGAAAAGTGATAAATCATTGGCATTGCAAGTTCTCATTTCCTCATTTGGTGGGAAAAGAAGCATAATATAAAACGGAATGCTTGATGGGATCTAGTTGGACTTTTGATTATCAGAGAGAAGACACTCTTGGGTGTGCAGGTTTTGGGTGGTCAGTACTAGCAACTAGGTTTTATAACAGGTAAATGACAAAATGACTCTCAGGGCTTTGCTGCCACTTTCTATTTTTCCATTTCCCTCTGCTTCCAATGTGAAATAGCCTTTAGTTTTTTCATAGGAGAGTAGAATTTTAAGTATTTTTCATTATTATTAACTTTTTTTACTAACCTGCTATGTAGGAATTCCTTTAGGTAGCTTTCATGCTAGGGATCTTTAATTACTTGTACCACTTAAATTTGTTTTAACAAATTCCTTTGTAAGCTATATTCAACAAAAGGTAGACTAACAAAGTATTTTCACTTTTAAAAATTGTGTTTTTGTTCACTTCCAAAAAAAGAAACTATGAGATGAGTCTGATCAATAAGCTCAATAAAACAAATGTTATTAATTCATCTCTTCATCTGTTTTCTGAAATTCATTTTCCAAGATGTGCCATTCGTAACTCACCACATTAATCATTTTACTTTTTCTCACACACTGGTTGATAGATGCAAGTTGAGTTTCATGTGCTGACTGTTTTTGTTAGAATTTCAGTACCTTTTCAAGTATTCCACATGTATAATATAAACTGGCTGATAGAACCGTGGTCATTGTTGTATTTATGAACAGCGTTAATGCAATGCTAAAGGTCAAGGAATGGGAATATAGAGATGAGGAAAATTGTTTATATAAGGGAGGATGTTTTATAATGCTGTGGCTTGATGTAACAGTCACTTTTATGCTTCTTCCTCCTCCTCAGTTATCAGGGAATATGAAGAATAGAAAAAGCATCCAAGAACCTAGATTTGATTATTACAACAATGAAGTTCCTGATATTGACCTCAGTGATTGTGAATTCCCACATGTCATTGAAATTTATGACTTCCCCCAAGAATTTCGTACTGAAGACCTTCTACGAGTTTTCTGCAGTTATCAGTAAGTATTTGCAAATCATTGGGGATATTAGAGAAGGTGGAATGAAATTTTCTTAAAATGTTTTCTGAAAAGTCATCTCTTTTGCTTTATATTCCCTGTCGTTTAGCATCAAGTTTGTTTATTATCTGTTCCAGGTCCATTAGAAATGGACTGTATTAAACAAACCACTCTTCTAAGTTCCTTAAAAATGCCAAATAGCCTTTGTAGACCCCATTTTAGCATTTAGAAAGAACAATATCAATGATTTCTAAATCTACCTTCATTGTGCATTTATTCCATTTATAATTATTGTAATTATTAATACACAGTTGACTCTTGAATAAGGTAGGAGTTAGGGGCTCTGACCAACCCACACAGACAAAAATCTACGTATAACTTTTGACTCTCCAAAAACTTTAATAGTCTTCTGTTGACAGGAAGCCTTACCAATAACATAAACAGTCGATTAACACATATTTTGTATGTTATATGTATTATATGCTGTATTATTCAAAAAAATAAGCTAGAGAAAAGAAAATGTTATTAAAATCATGAGGAGACAATACAAATACAGTACTGTACTGTATCAACACTGTAAATTAAAAAAAATCACATATAAGTGGACCTGCACATTTCAAACCTGTGTTTTTCAAGGGTCAACTGTATTTGGATATATACCTTCCATCTTTTTTTGTGTGTTTACTTGTTCCATCTTTTTCTCTTCTTTCTTGCCTTCTTTTGGATTGATGAGGTATTTTTTTCTCATTCCATTTTTTGGGGAAACGATACTCTGTTTCTAGTCTTTGGTAGTTACTCTGGAAATTACAAAATGCATGCTTAATTTTGTCAGTGGCTAAAGTTAATATTTTTACACTTTTTCAAACACTATTAGGGCTTTTAGCTCCATTCCCCAGTTTCGTTCTTCACCTCTTCTCCACCCCAATTTATATGCTGTTGTGATTGAGCATTTTGATCCTTTTAAATTTTTTCATTTTTTCTTTTAAACCCCATTTGATGTTTTTGTTTTATATATTCAGCATTTAGGTTTACCCATTTTCTGTGTTTTCATTTATCTCTTCTTGCCGCTCATACGTTCCATCTGAAATATTTTTCCTCCTGGATGAAACATATTTAGCATTTCATTCAGTAACTGTTTGCTGGTATGGTAACAAACTCAGTTGGTTTTTTGTGTGTTGTTGTTTTTTAATGGCTTTATATCAACTTCATTCTTTAAAGATATTTTTGCTAGATAATAAAATTTTAGATTGGCAGTTATTTTTCTCTCAGAAACTTGAAGTTGTTATTCTGTCTTCTGCCTTTCTTAATGGAGGATGAGAAGTCAACTGAAAGTCTAACAACTATCACTTCTGAATGTAATCTCTCTTTTCTCTTTGGATGCTCTTCAGGTTTTCTCTTTTCTTTGGTATTCTGCATTTTCAGTATGATGCGACTTTGTGTTTCTTTTTACTTATTCTTATTGTGATTATTTGGGCTTCTTAAATCAATGAATTAATGTATTTCATTGGTTTTGGAGAACATTCAGACATTATCTTTTTAAATATTATCTGTACCAGTTTCTCTTTTACCTTCTCTAAGATGCCAATTAAATATATATTAGACCTCTCACTTAATTCTCATGTCACCTCTCTTTCATATTTTCCATTTCTTTGTCAGTTACATTCTGAATAATTTCTTTACCTCTGAATTCCAGTTCACTAATTTTTTTATTCAGTTATGTTTAATTTGCTGTTAAATCTGACCTTTGAATTTTTAAATTTGATTTTGCTATGTTTTTCATTTTTCAAAGTTCTCTATCTTTTCCAAATCTGCATGGCCATTTTTTAGTTTCTTGTTTTCTCCAAATATTTTCAAGATTTAAAAAATTTCTTTAAGTATATTAAACATAGACCTCCTATAGTTTATGTCTGGTAATTCCTTTATCTGAAGTCCTTTTAGTTCTGTTTCTGCAGATTCTTACTCCTAGTGCCTTGCTTTTGGGGAAGTTTAGTTTTCATGTTTGTTCATTTGTTTGTTTTTACTGTGAGCCACCCATTTTCCTTGAAAGTTTATATATGGGAATTGAGATTTCTCCTGAAAAGATTTGTTTTTTTTCTGCCAAGCACCAATGGCACTAACAGTCTAAGAACACTGTAAATGAAATTATTGATTTGAGGTCAGAATAACCTCAGAAATAATCAAGTGAAGAATGATAAAAAATAATTGTTATGTGTCTCAACTAGTTTATTTTAACAACACTTATAAATGTCCACTTAGTTGCCAGTCTTTGATGTGGTACCAAGCCTTTTTTTTTTTTTTTTTAAGTTATTGGTAGGTTGATAGAAGAGTTCTTGTATGTCACCATCATAATATATTACTATGACTTCCAGTTTCATTTTTTTAGAGTAAGAACTTTAACGTACCTTCAGAGTCATCTGAATGCATATTGCTTATAGGGTTTACTTTTATCCATATTGCTTTTGGCTGTTTTGCCCTAACATAATTGATAATAGTTCTTTGAGTTTTTTAGTGACTTCACCTTTCTCTGGTCTTCCAAAGCATTCAACTCAGTTTTTATAGACACAACAATGCTTCTGTTTCCTACTTGTTTCATTGATTTAATTTTATTCATTTATGTAGTGAATGTAAATCGAAATTGATATAAGTGGTTTTGAAAACAATTGCACTGACTCTTAGTATGCATATCATTCCTAAAAGCATAAGAAAAGATAAAAGAGTCAGATCTCTAGTTTATAAGATAAAAACAAACTTCAGGAATAAAGAAACAATCTAGAAAGAAAGTTATCTCTAGTTTATAAGATAAAAACAAACTTCAGGAATAAAGAAATAATCTAGAAAGAAAGTTATTAAAAGATTTTCAGGGTCTGAAAAGAGGTCAGTACCAAGAAGAATTATACTTAAATGCTGTAATCTTGATATTAAAATTTTTAATTTAAAATTAATTCATGTAACTCTTGAATTTGTACAATTTTATATCATTTGGGGATAGCATCCAACTTTTTCTTAAAGGGCCAGATTATAAATATTTTAAGCAACTCTGTTATCGTTGCACAAAAGCAGCTATAGACCATATGTAAACAAATGAGTGTGGCCGTATTCAGTAAAACTTTATGTGCAAAATCAAGTGTTCTATTTTTCTATAAAGTTCTAGAACAGGCAAACTAGCTAGCAGCAATATACATCACTTATATTTGGTTGAGGGCGCTGGGCATCAGTTCTATAAAATAAAGAAGGGGTGACTGAATCCTGGAGGACAGTTAGTCTCTCTCATAGACCTTCTAAATATATAGTGCAGGTGGTCAGTCAAATTTATTAGTTATGTAAGACCCAGTATTAGAGCCTGTTTCATACAAAATGCTTTGTAGATTTTTAAAAGCAGTCAATGAGATTAAATCACAAATTAAAACTACCTTAGATTGTTATTAAAGGATCTAGACTTTCCTGAAGATTAGTTAATTCTTATGAATTGTTAACTTCCCATTGATTTGTTTTTTCCCGAACCTAAACCGGAAAAACAATTAAAAAAAAAAAACCAAAAACATCCTCAAAAGAAAAGCATTTGAAAAGATTTTAAATTCCAAAGTCTAAAAGACCCTCCAGAACCCATCTAGGTCTTTTTCTGTCCTTTTTGTAAACTATCTTACGCTGTAGATTTCTACTATTGAAGTTTTTCTGTCTCTAACTCCTGTGGTCATTTTATGTTATAGTCAAACTTACCCTTACATTCAAGAAATTTTCTTAACTACCTACAAAGCCTTCTTTATTTCTTTTTCCCTCAAAGGAATTTTTTTCTTAACTGATTGTTAAAGAAGAAAAGTATTTTAGGAGTTGTCATTTTTTTTTCATTATAGTGCTTTATAAAAATAAAGAAGAGGTCATAGTACAAAAGCCTATAATATCTGAGCCAAATACTAGTCAGCTTCATGTTTTAATCACCATTTTCATCAATATTAATAATCTTCCTGATGAGTATCGCTATTAATAATAAAAAATAATGAGGACCATTCATTTACTAAATGTCCACTGAGTGCTCAGCACCGTGTTCTTTGCCTTTTCATGGATGATCTCATTTCCATTTTTACAACAACTCTGTGAGAAGTACTATGCCTGTTTCTGCAGATGAGCAGAACTAGCTCAAGAGAGTTTAAACCTGCCCAAGGATTCAAAGTGTGGCAGAACCCAAGTCCATTTATATCTCTGACCCTCAAACACCTGAGTTCTTTCCACAGTACTATATTGAATCCATGAGCAGTTTTAAGCTTCTAACTGAAAAAAATAACTGTTGTCATCCTGATAGTCCTTGTGCTCACTATATAACTCTGCTCTAAAATGATGGTGTTTTTTTAGTACTTCATTGGTCATTCTTTTGATTCTAACTTAATTGATATTTCTCTTTATCTTGATTGCTTTTATCCTGATTTTTTCTGGCTTTGCCACATTTCTTTCCTATTTTCTCTTTCTACTTCCCTTCTACAACAAGTAAGAAAGAATAGATCAACCTTTCTGATTATAGTTGTCCTTTCTCTCCATTACTTGACTTTTTTTTTCCCTTTGAATGACCTGTCTCCCACTGCCTTTCTGTCTCTATCTCTATCTCTGTTCTTGAGCCTACATATGCATTAAATCCAGGTGACCTTCCCCGCCTACCTCCTCCTCTAATATTCTTCTATCCCT
Source organism: Pteropus vampyrus (assembly GCF_000151845.1). Lineage (NCBI taxonomy): Eukaryota > Metazoa > Chordata > Mammalia > Chiroptera > Pteropodidae > Pteropus > Pteropus vampyrus. The sequence goes on from NW_011889019.1 coordinate 2,425,286, forward strand.
CCTCTGAACTCCCTTTCTACCTCTTATTTTGTGCCCATATGCCCATAGAACGTCTCTTGTAAATAGTGCGTAAAAAAAAAATACCTCCCCAAGGGACTTGTGAGGATTAAGTAGTTGATGTCTGTAAAATGGCTGGGAATGTAAAATACTCCCAGGTAGTTCTTTATGATGGTATTATTGCTTTTAAAAATCAGTGGCTTCTTCTGTCCTCCAAGCTGTTTTTTATGTCATCATCCCCATTCCACCTGTGCTCTTGTTGAGTGTTTCTTATCATGCAGTGCTTTATGGGACTTTATTTGAAAGGTGTTTCATGGATGTAAATTTTAAGAAAGAAAATTGTGGGGTTTTTTTTGTTGCAGGAAGAAAGGATTTGATATTAAATGGGTGGATGATACACATGCCCTAGGAGTATTCTCCAGTCCGATTACAGGTAATTTACCAATGGATTTTAGTGTTCTTTTCTTATTATACATTTTCTTCTGCTACTTGTCCTTTTTTTCTCTTCAGTTCCAGCCAACTGGGATTTTATTTAGCCAGTATAGGTACTTGGCAGATAAAGGTTTTTTAGGCATGGTATTGGTTACCCATGTGCTTCCCTTCTCCCTTTTTATGTTAATCTGAATGTATTTGGAGAAATAGTCAGCTCCTTTTGAGGTTGTTTGTTACATTGAATGTATTTGGAGAAATAGTCAGCTCCTTTTGAGGTTGTTTGTTACATTGAATGTATTTGGAGAAATAGTCAGCTCCTTTCGAGGTTGTTTGTTACATAACTGTCAGTTACACTAGTACATAAACAGATTATAGGTAGAGATTTAAGATGCTTGTGTGAATAAATCTTACAGTACTTATGATTTTTCCCCCCAGACAAATGAATTTGAAGTAGCCTTTTAACCTATCCAGTGAGAGATTGTAATATCTGCTTTCTGAATATATGATTGGGCCTTTTCACATATATCATTGGCCTCATGTTACATCTGATGCAGAGGTATTCAGAGAAATTAGAGATTTTGGTTCTTGTCTGAACCACCTAGAAGAGAGGTCTGCAAACTTTTTCTGTAAAGGGCCAGATAGTAAATATTTTAAGGCATATGGTCTTTGTTACTACTTAACTCTGCTGTTGTAGCAAGAAAGCAGCCACAGACAGGATGCAAACAAATGGGCATGGCTGTTTGAGTAAAACTTTATTTACAAAAACAGATAGTTGGCTGGAAATAATCACAGAGCCATAGTTTGCTGATCCCTGATCTGAAAATAATCACTGTTAAGTTGTTCCTTAGGGATTTTCTAGAGCTTACCATCCCCTTTGCTTGCCATGAAAAAAAAAAGCATAACATCTAGGAAATACTTTCTAAGAATTAGTCTTAATTTTCCTTTGCATCACTCTTCTTCATGTCTTTTCCTCCTTATATTTATTTCTCTTTGTAGCTCGTGATGCTCTGGGTAGCAAACATGCCATGGTGAAGATCCGGCCCTTGTCACAGGCCACAAGAGCAGCCAAGGCCAAAGCTAGGGCTTATGCTGGTGAGTCTATAGTCTTGGTTTTTTTCTTGTTGATGTCAGTGTTATTGTTTTTTGCAGCACTTGTACAGCATCCAGAGTTCTAAAGACATAACACTTTTATTTTTAGTGTTAAAGGAAGTGTGTTTTTAAGGAAAAATAGAAAAGAGAAATGGCTATGTTGGAAATGTGGCATCTGAACAGCCACTTGGAGAGAATGGGAGATGCTAACTGCAAGCAATGCAGCAACCATTTTCTGATGACATCCTTACCTAGTTTACCTCTATGTTTAGCTGTTTCATAAGAGTCACTATAAGAAATTGTGTTAATAGAGATAATGAAGCAAGGGGTTGTTTGTGCTTTGCCATGTTAATTTCCTCTGATCTTCATCTTTCAGGCTTGTATTAATTACTACTGATGCAGCCCTTATTAGTCTATTTTGCATGTTAATTACTGAGTTAAATCACTTAGAGCTAGAGTGTTTTACGGTACTCCCTCTTACACCCTCTCTTTCTCCCATTCAGAATTCCTCCATCCAGCAAAAGAGCGTCCTGAGACTTCAGCAGCCCTAGCCAGAAGGCTGGTCATCAGTGCCCTTGGGGTTCGAAGTAAACAGAGCAAAACTGAACGGGAAGCCGAACTCAAGAAACTGCAAGAAGCCCGAGGTGAGTTGAAGTGATGGCGTTCTTCTCTAATCCCTTTAGAGCTCACTATAAGATATGTATTAAAAAACAAAATGAAGCTTATTCCATTTTGTCATTACTGTTTCCTAGAAGCCTCCCAGGTGTATTGAAATAGTTTTCATGCCTTACATTTAGGAGGAATACATTTCAGGATTTGTCTGCATGTTTTGCACACCAAGGCATTTTAATCCATTCTCTTCCTGTTGTTTTCCGAGATAGGTTCGGTTTTCTCAGCTCATCCATGGCTTTTTCTATAGTTCTTGCTCCAAACGCTGAGAAAATTTTTTCTGTGAGAACACAATAATCTCTGAGGCAGAAAACATTATTTGCTATGGTTTTACTGGGCCACGATTGCATGGTATTATCAAATGGTTTAGATCTTAAGTGAAGACAAATTAAAGAAAAGCCAGCAGCTGACATTGATAACTGAAGGAGGTGGTTTTTTTTTCTGTTTAGACAGTCCTGAGTGGCTCCATTAGAGTACATCTAGATTACCTAACTTCTGATTATTTTTCAGTATCTAAGAGTTCTCAGAAAATATTTCAACTGATTCACAAATAGGATTTTTCTTTCCCTATAGTTTTGAGGTTAAAATCTCTCTCTCCACTTTATAGGCTGTTGATTTGTCTGTAAAGGTTTGGGATTCCAGCTTTGTACTTAAGTACTTTTTATCAACCTTCAGGCTATAGACAGTCTCATTGCCTTAAGCCCACGATCTGTGGAATCTGTGAAGGCAGTTTATTCTTAAAATTCCACTTACTGAAAAGTAACTTCATTTTTTCATTAAATGAATTGAAGTTTCAAACTCCTTGTTTATTGCCAGTCTAACAAGGCCATTAATACTTCCTGTCCACTCTGCTTTGGTGATGGCAGGCAGCTTCTGGACTCTCAGCTGCACTGGCCAGATAACTAGTGACAGAGTATATTTTTGCAGGTGCTAGAGTTTCAGAACAGAACCCAACTAATGTTTTGAAACTTTAATGATTATAATAAGGCAGTCTTGATTTTTCCATTGCATTGTTCACTCAAAGGCCTCTTACAGTCTATAGAAATGAGAGGATTCCTCTAGTTTTTATCAATAGCAGTAACAGAATTAAAGGAGAATGCAGTGTCCTTAACTCTTTATTAATTGGTTGTCTCTGAAGAAAATGATTTCTCTGTGATAACCACAGTTATCTCAGAAGATCAATAGAGGGTAATAACAGTGGTATCTATAAAAAGAGTAGTGACTTTTTGCAGTGTATCATGCTTTCCTGTGTATCTCTACAGGTATCCAGCAACAGTTTTACATGGATATCAACTTGAGTATTCTCTACTTCTCTGTAGGCACATCAGCATGCAGCTCCACCTGAAGTATTTGTGTTCAGTACCCAGCTATACAAAGGACAGTTCAGTGATGCAGTTACAAATGAGACTGTTGGCTAAGTGGGTACCTTATTACTAACTTTTTTAAAGAAGGCCTTTAGTTGTGAATAGAGACTCATTGTGATAAGTTTCTACTATCTATTGGTGCCAAGGCTGTACATATTATAGAGGACTTTTCCTTTAATAAGCTTCAGAGCTTTCTCATTCTTTATGTCTGAGAAGATGCATGTGGAAGATTCCTGATTTATCTCTTTCTGGCTTCTTTATACATTGAGCAGATACTCTTGTATCTGCCTGCATGGACCCCAGAGTTTCTCACTTAGCAAGATTATTTTTCTGTGGAAAATAAAAGTAGTATTTAGGTATTAAGCAGAGTAGATATTTTTGTTCTAGACCTTTTTCCACTAGAAGGAGAGGGATCAACATAGCATAGTGGATAACATTATAGACTCTGGAATAAGACTGCCTGGGTCACACCTTAGCTCTGCCATTTATTGTCTCTGTGACCTTGGACAGATCTTTTACTCTCTGGAAGCCTATTTCCTCATCCATAAAAGGGAAATCAAGTGAGATAATCTACAAAAGAGACTTCATTTTCAAAAACCGTAGGAATGCCCTCGCTTCTGATTATATAGCCTATAGTGTGTGATAAATTTAGCTGCAGCTGTTTTTATTAGTAATAGGAGCAGTATCATTATATGGTGAGTCCAGCACAGACTCCAGTGCATGTTTTTTTATCATTACTCTTTTTATTTTACATTTCCTGTACTACTCTCAGCTACATTCAGCTTTCGCTGAGAACCCGCCCTGTGCAATGCATTGTGTGCTCTATTTAGGAGAATTAGAGAGTTGGCAAGATTTGGTCCTTTCAAGTGGGGATATCTGCCTTGAATAAGGAAGAAAATATGAACCTGGTATTTTAAGTACTTGTTTCTCTTCTCACTTTAGTTTGGAAGATTTTAAGATTAAAAGCCATGGGTTTTTTGTTGATTAAAAGTATTAGAAGGAGACTCCAGGTAATGTAACATGGTATGATAACTGTGTGATGGATGGTATTATCTCCAGTTTAGAGCCGGCCCAGAGAAGTTACATAACTGTCCTAAGGTAACCTAGCTGGTAAATTGAGGCGGCATTTGAACCTAGATCCCTCTAATTAAAACCCATGCTCCTTCTATAATACTGTGATCTCTCTTGAAGGATTTGGGGGCAATTAACATTTTTTCCCAGAAAAAAAATATTTAAAATGTTTTCGGGTCTTCAGAAAATAAAATATGACAGGCTTCTTTTTAGTTACTTATTCCAATGGTTAGCTGCTTCCACTGTCAGAAAATTCTTCGTTAGGTTTAACTTAAATCTGTACGATAGTTTAAACCAATTTCTTCTTCTTTTTTTCTTAGTAGAGAAATAGGAAACATCTGGACACCATTCTGTTCTAACAACCTTTAACTATAAAGATCAAGGGTAGATCATTTACAAATGAGGAAATCTGGGCTGTAATAGAGTTTTTGCCATTAACTAGTTGTGTGGCTCTGGGCGAGTCTCTGTGCCCGTTTCCAATGAAGTGAAAGTAATGTCTGACGTAACCTAATCTAATATGTGTAAAAATATTTAGAAAAGTGCTTTACAAATTCAGAATACTATTATTTGTGTGATTCTTAGGAAATTAGTGTTCATTATAATATGAGCCAGCAATGACAAACACATACTGTGTACTGCTGCTCCCCACCCATTACCCATAGCAGTGCTCATCAGTCATGACATTCTTGGTGAGTTTTGACTCAGTGACCATTGCCAGTTGATCAGAATTAGAATGGGAATTGAGATCTGTGTGCCTTCTTAATATTAATAATACTATAATCTCCTTTTTCCCACTTGAAGGATTCTGTCTGGCACAGTGTCTGGTTTATAAAAAGATACTCAATATATATGCATGTTCATTGACTGAATATGTGAATGATTTGATTACTTTAATTTTTCTTCACAAATCTTATTTCATTCATAACAGTACTCTGAACCTTGTCAAGTCCTCCATGTGTTTCTTTATAAAATCCAGAGTTGAACAGTGCATCTGAGACCCTTCTAATTAATGAATTTGGAATTCGTGATTCTGATATTTAAATACTTTCCTACTAAGTTCCTCCACCCTACTTTGATCTTTTTACCTTTTTAGTGAGAAGTCTATGTCTTAGTCCTTAAAAAGGAAAGAATTGAGAAAAGGGAAGTATCCAATTCATTTTAAGCAAATCATACTATATATATATATATCTGGAGGATAAAAGTGTTATTTCCTAAGCCTTTGAACATGTGGAAAGTATATTTTTCAGTCCAGATGAGTACATAACAGATTAGAACTTCACTGAGAGTGGGAAATGAAAGCATAGATCATCCTTCAGTGCTTTATGTATGTTTTTTTTTTTCAATTTTGTTTTTTATTTTTCAGTTATAGTTGACATACAATATTATGTTAGTTTCAGGTATGCAACATAGTGATTAGACATTTTAATAATTTTTGAGATTACCCAATAAGTCTAGTACCCATCCGACACCATACATAGTTATTACATTATTGTTGACTCTATTCCCTGTGCTGTACTTTATATCCTTGTGATTTTTTATAACTGGCAATTTGCACATCTTAATCCTGTCCCCCTTTTTACACCCCCAAAATCCATCCCATATAGCAGCCATCAAAATATTCTCTGTACATCCTTCTGGGCTTTGTATTTGATTTAATCACATTTAATCCACTAATACACTAAATGATAAAACTTTAAAGACCAAACTAAGGAATATGTGTAAAATTTACTCACATTCTACTTACCAAACTACTTGATTCTCACCTGAAATTGGAGATAGTTAGCATTACTTCTCAGAATAAGTTTCCTTCTCATTTTCAAAGCCTGTTATAATTTTACTTCATAATTTATTTCCATTTTACTCTTGATGATAGGTGATTAATTGGCGGTCCTAAAAGGCTGTTCTTTGAGTTATAGGCCTGAAAGAGTAAACAATAATTTGATCTCCTAGTTTTGATGAGTTAAATCACTAAGAACTTAAAATCATCTCTATAGGATAGTCAACTATAATGAAAAAATTAATCATAGTTGCTACCTTCTGAAGTCCCTTTTCAGGCATTCCATTTTTCTGCCTGCAAGAGTGGTACTGCATTGCCGACTCAAAAATCTAGGTCTTGGGGCATTTTCTTGATATCTTTTCTCTTCTGATAAGAAGTTCCCTTAATTTCTAACCACATTTTTCATTTTAATGTGGTCTTTTTCTCTGAAATGCAGTATTTCTCCATATTTTTGGTGTCACCTGCTGTTTAATAAACTTACATCCTGGCCTAGATCAGAGAGGAACATGTTGATCCTAGGACTAACTGAACATTTCACCAACTCTTGCTAAGTAAATAGCATGTAATTCTTTGTGTTGATACTTAATACATTGATAATCAAATCTACTCTCCAGAGTTATATGCCACTTTTTAACACTTAGGTAATCCAGACTATATTTTCCTGGCCTATTAATGATTATATAAATACTTGGTAAGCCTAAAATCTAAAACCTTCCTAAAATTAAGATATTATTTATATTACTTCTCCTTGATCTTCCAGGTCTGTCAAACCATAAAAGAAGGCAATTAGATTAGTTTAACCAGACTTGTACTGCAAGTCTTCATGTTGATTATTACTCTGTAGGTGACTACAGGTAGATTTTGTGATGATTTTCTCCATTTTCTTAGGTGTAGAAGTACATTTTTAAAGTTGCAATTTATATCTTTTTTAATTTTTTTCAAACATGACACCAAACTGGCCCTTTTTTAATCTTTAGCACTTTCTGTTCCCTCAGCGAGAAGTGATTTTAGTCAGCTCATTTAATATAATCATTTTTGCCTATTTATTTATTATGCTGGGAATGAAAAGCTTTTAGGGCCAGTTATGTGAATGCTTTAGGTTAATCATTTAATACTAATTCTTCTATTCTTCCTTACTTCTTTGCCATTATGGCTACCGTGGGGCTTTCTCTTTACTTACTGTTGTTAATTGTTGGAGGTAAAGTCAATAAGAGCTTTTTCACGCAGTCTGCTTTCCTTTTCCTTTAATAAAGGGACAGCATGTTTCTTTAACTTTGTCAATACATTTTTTTCCCACATTTTTTCTTTTTCTTTGTAGATATTTTCAGATATCAGGATAGTGGAATGTATGCTATTTGAAGTATTAAGGACCTGGGTTCTAGCTTCAATTTTTCACCATTTAACCTTAAGCAAGTCATTTAACCCCCTTCCAAGCTTCCATTTACTCTTTAAAATGAAGATTATATTTTTAAGTCTCATCATAATCTATATTTCTCTATTCATGTTTATGTTTCTAAATTTATACCTCACATTTTTATTATTTCTTTGTACTTCTCATATGGTTTTCTCATGGCTTATAATCAGAATTTCCTCTTATATTTACATATTTTTGGTAATAGAAATCAACAATTAGAAAGCATTAGGGTAGAGAATGTTTCAGAATTTAAAATTTTTCCAATTTTAGAAAGTAAACATGGTTATTTTAATATTTGTTTCATAGCACTAAAATCAAACACATTAACATTAATATTTCTGCAGAACAGTGTATGACTAAGTCATCCTAAATGGCTTAAGTAAAGATTATAAACAGGCTCATATCCCTCAGGTTAATTTATCACCAAATTAATTTTGGTCCAAACTTTATAAAATAAAACAAAACTTTGTTTTCAGAACTGCTTTCATTTTGGAATGTGGATTATGGGCCAGTCATTATATTTTCCTACTGCACCTGGATTTCGTTTCTTATAACTTCCCATATTGCTTATTGAAAACTTTGAGTTCTAATAATTCACTTTTCTGGTTTCTTCACTTTTTTCTTGTAATCCAGAACCAGTTTTTGATTGTTTTTTCTAAGGTTACCTTCGATCCCCTCCTGACTTTCCTCTTTGTGAGAGTCAGAACCATACAGTGCTTTCCTAAGAAATGTGCTGTTTCCTAGAGAGTCCTAGCCCAATTCAAGCCTGTCTTAAAGCCAGATCACACGACATTGAATTAGCGAGCCTTCAGTTTGGAATTCGCTACCCCCATTTTCTGCCTCTTGTAACTTGCTGCTATATTCTGATTGTGCCACAAGATGGTGCCCAAATAGCAGTGAATTTCTCTTTCTTAGATTTACAAGTGCCAGTCAGCTTCCTGACCAAGTTCTTTGCCCTTAAAGTACAGTCAGTTATAGTAAAGGAATTTTATAAGAGATTCTGCTGATTTGGAAAGATATGTCAAAATAGCAAGTATTAACTCTAAACTCACCGTGATTTTGATTTCTGTAATCCCTCTGGTTCATGACTTGCAAAATCTTGTACAGACATCTGAAATAATAATAGCTTGTAGAAGGAAGCACTTAGGCTTATCACCTACATTTTATGGTGTCAAGATAAATGACAAGCCATGGAATTAGAACGGGTATTGTGGCACCTAATGAAGTGCGTGTGCCATCAAACCATGTATGGTCTGTATTGTCTCAGGTCTTGGTGAAAGTGTTAATTGGAAATGAAGCTTCTGTGCTAAAAATTGAAGATGGATAACCCAGATTTATGCATTAAAAAAAAAAAAAGTCTGTAGTTTTCCCTCAGTTATATGTGGTCATTATTTCCTGTTAGAATTGAGTATTTTAGAAGATTTCTGGTTCCTGAAAGTGTTCTGAAAATACTAAAATTCATTTTGCCTCTGAAATATTTTTTCTAAGATTATAATAGATAGATATGGCTAAAGCCAGTAGCTACCATTTGAGCAGGAAGTTAGAAGAAGAATATTGAAACATTCTTGAT
>NW_011889019.1:2434718-2437513 GCF_000151845.1 Pteropus vampyrus
TTTGTGAGAGTCAGAACCATACAGTGCTTTCCTAAGAAATGTGCTGTTTCCTAGAGAGTCCTAGCCCAATTCAAGCCTGTCTTAAAGCCAGATCACACGACATTGAATTAGCGAGCCTTCAGTTTGGAATTCGCTACCCCCATTTTCTGCCTCTTGTAACTTGCTGCTATATTCTGATTGTGCCACAAGATGGTGCCCAAATAGCAGTGAATTTCTCTTTCTTAGATTTACAAGTGCCAGTCAGCTTCCTGACCAAGTTCTTTGCCCTTAAAGTACAGTCAGTTATAGTAAAGGAATTTTATAAGAGATTCTGCTGATTTGGAAAGATATGTCAAAATAGCAAGTATTAACTCTAAACTCACCGTGATTTTGATTTCTGTAATCCCTCTGGTTCATGACTTGTAAAATCTTGTACAGACATCTGAAATAATAATAGCCTGTAGAAGGAAGCACTTAGGCTTATCACCTACATTTTATGGTGTCAAGATAAATGACAAGCCATGGAATTAGAACGGGTATTGTGGCACCTAATGAAGTGCGTGTGCCATCAAACCATGTATGGTCTGTATTGTCTCAGGTCTTGGTGAAAGTGTTAATTGGAAATGAAGCTTCTGTGCTAAAAATTGAAGATGGATAACCCAGATTTATGCATTAAAAAAAAAAAAAGTCTGTAGTTTTCCCTCAGTTATATGTGGTCATTATTTCCTGTTAGAATTGAGTATTTTAGAAGATTTCTGGTTCCTGAAAGTGTTCTGAAAATACTAAAATTCATTTTGCCTCTGAAATATTTTTTCTAAGATTATAATAGATAGATATGGCTAAAGCCAGTAGCTACCATTTGAGCAGGAAGTTAGAAGAAGAATATTGAAACATTCTTGATCACTTGAAATATTTGAAAAGATAAGTAAACTGTGAATAATGGGCAATTATATTTAAGCACTCAACACAGTTGAGAAATAGAATTCTAATAAATATATTATCAGCAAGACTAGAATCTAGATCCTGCTAGATTCTGACTTAATCTGTATACTTTATATTCCTATTAGCCCCCTATATATTTTTTTTATGTCATAATAGTAACATTTCCATTTAACAAAGCACTTGGAAAGTTAAAGATATTAACTCTTGGAATCAGATAAGAGAAAATTAGGAAATCTAGCTTTTGTTTAATAAAGTTTGCCTTGTAATTTGGATTAAGGGAAAGTCACTGGTTATATGAAGTACACTACCACCTTTAACACTGCCCTGATTTGCAGAGAGAAAACGTTTGGAAGCCAAGCAACGAGAAGACATCTGGGAAGGTAGAGACCAGTCTGCAGTGTGAACATCACCCAATGAAAGGGATAATTCCTTGAATTCAGAAAATATTTCCACAGTCTTCAGATAAGAGGATCCTTCCAGAGCTCTGTGCACATGCAGATATGTGTGTCAAAGAAAGAAAGAAAGAGATAAAGCAATCAAGACAAGGACTGACTGGCATAGAAAGAAGACAGACTCCCGTTTGTCTTCATTCTTAAATGCAATTCTTTGGAATCGTCTTATTGTGTTGGGCTTCAGAGAGAGCCATCAGCCAGGAAGAAACTTGGAAAATGTGACTGCCAGGAGTCCTCTGGACAGGGCAAGTCACATTAACATGGGTCACACATCAGAGATGTTTTAAGCAAAAACAAAACAGGACTCAAACCTGCAATGAAGGGAGAGTTAGGCCCTGCAAAACCAGAGTGTTCCTTAGTACCTCACAATGCTAAGAACAGCAATATTGAGGGAAGGAACGGAGCAGCTAGTACGAAGAGACAGAACAGCGTCTGGTGTACTTAGTATTCACAGAATCTACACTGCCAGTTCCAGAACTCCAAAATTGGTGAACTGCAGCAGATGTGGGTATTTGGACTCCAGAATTTGTACTGAGTTAAGTGCTTGGGGCTGCTCCAGCTGCACAGCAGCCAGGGGCATGTCAGCTCCATTCCTCATAGGAAGCCAGTCTTGGGAACTGTATGCCAGTTCCAGTTTAAGCAGTACTATCATGTTGTAAGAGGGAGACATTAAAGCCCATTTTATGACATAGATCACTCTGGTATTTGTCAGTTTTGTCATTCCCACAAAGGAATTGGAGAGCAGCTCTCCTCTTATCTTCATCCCTGAAATGCTGTGCATGGGTTCAGTGGATGTGTTGATTTTGCTGAACCCCACGAAATAAAGAGCTAATCATCTCTCTGTCCCAGACTACATAAAGGTGGCTCTCCTGAATTTGGTATGTGGCAGCTCCTCTTCCCTCCCTGCCCTCTTTGGACACCTGCACCCCAACTGCTAGTCTTTTCCCATTTCTGTCAAATCTGACATCCTGCAGAAAGCATCTGGCACACAGCATGTTCTTGGTATGATCTTCTCAGTCCGTGCCAGAGGCACTTGGCAAGCAGCACCAGACCATCCATTACAATGAAGAATAAAACAAACACCTCTGGGCAGTGAGAGATTTCCTCCTAAAGGACATGGACAAGTCAGAGCCGTCACCTCAGGCTTTATCCATTTCATATCTGCATTCTCAGTGTTTTTGGAAAGTAGTTCTGTACTGAAGAAATGGTAGTGCTAGACCTTAAGATGCTGAGGTAGAAAGAAGTACTGTTTCATTGTGCTTTCAACTAGGGCAGTAGCCTCATTTTTTTAATGATTTAGTGCCTGTGACAATGATGGATTTTTAGCATTGCCTAGAACGTGGTGGAGTGGGGCTCTTTTGAGATGTTCCTCAAATGTCACTGGCCTTGAGTCTTAGTCCTGACACAACTATCCCTGCCTCT
>NW_011889019.1:2437563-2459054 GCF_000151845.1 Pteropus vampyrus
TTAGGCCCTGCAAAACCAGAGTGTTCCTTAGTACCTCACAATGCTAAGAACAGCAATATTGAGGGAAGGAACGGAGCAGCTAGTACGAAGAGACAGAACAGCGTCTGGTGTACTTAGTATTCACAGAATCTACACTGCCAGTTCCAGAACTCCAAAATTGGTGAACTGCAGCAGATGTGGGTATTTGGACTCCAGAATTTGTACTGAGTTAAGTGCTTGGGGCTGCTCCAGCTGCACAGCAGCCAGGGGCATGTCAGCTCCATTCCTCATAGGAAGCCAGTCTTGGGAACTGTATGCCAGTTCCAGTTTAAGCAGTACTATCATGTTGTAAGAGGGAGACATTAAAGCCCATTTTATGACATAGATCACTCTGGTATTTGTCAGTTTTGTCATTCCCACAAAGGAATTGGAGAGCAGCTCTCCTCTTATCTTCATCCCTGAAATGCTGTGCATGGGTTCAGTGGATGTGTTGATTTTGCTGAACCCCACGAAATAAAGAGCTAATCATCTCTCTGTCCCAGACTACATAAAGGTGGCTCTCCTGAATTTGGTATGTGGCAGCTCCTCTTCCCTCCCTGCCCTCTTTGGACACCTGCACCCCAACTGCTAGTCTTTTCCCATTTCTGTCAAATCTGACATCCTGCAGAAAGCATCTGGCACACAGCATGTTCTTGGTATGATCTTCTCAGTCTGTGCCAGAGGCACTTGGCAAGCAGCACCAGACCATCCATTACAATGAAGAATAAAACAAACACCTCTGGGCAGTGAGAGATTTCCTCCTAAAGGACATGGACAAGTCAGAGCCGTCACCTCAGGCTTTATCCATTTCATATCTGCATTCTCAGTGTTTTTGGAAAGTAGTTCTGTACTGAAGAAATGGTAGTGCTAGACCTTAAGATGCTGAGGTAGAAAGAAGTACTGTTTCATTGTGCTTTCAACTAGGGCAGTAGCCTCATTTTTTTAATGATTTAGTGCCTGTGACAATGATGGATTTTTAGCATTGCCTAGAACGTGGTGGAGTGGGGCTCTTTTGAGATGTTCCTCAAATGTCACTGGCCTTGAGTCTTAGTCCTGACACAACTATCCCTGCCTCTATGCTGGTCTTAAGAGCCCTGTCACGGTTCTTCAGCATTGTTTTTCTCAGTCTTGGTCAGTTCTGTTAGTGTCCCTTGTTTATGTTCAATACTGTCATTCCAAGTTTGGGGGTTTAAGTAAGTCTTGACCCTAGTTCTAGTACTTAGACCAGTGCCCCTGTCGTTGGCTTGTAGCTGTAGAGCTTGTGCTTTCTGTCTTCACAGAACAGACTTCTCTGAGACAGGCAGGTCTATTTGAACAATATGGCTGCATTTGAAAAGAAATGCAGAGAATTGTAGCCAGGCTTAAAACCAAATGATAGACCGTTGCTCTGTTTTGATTCTTCAAGGCCGAGAGTGACCTTGGGCAGTAAAAAGATGATTGCCTCTGAGGGTACTTCCCTTTTTGGCAGCATTTTAGCTTTTAAGAGCATTGTTAATATTAACATACAGTCTCTTGTTTATTACCAGTTTTCTTGAGGTCCTTATAATTCCTAAAAGTTACTTTTCTAGCTAGCAACTTACATTTTATTTTCAGCTAACAATTGGCCACCTCTAACTTTCAGATTTTTTCTTATAACCAGACCCAGAGGATTTTTTTTTAAAGCCAGTACTGAACACTGTAGAGTGCTGCTGCTTCTCCCATTAGTAGAGAAGGTGCTTTTAAGTTTTATTTTTCTAGTAGTTGGGATCGATGTATCCTGGCTGGACGTAAGAGGGCCTGCATGGCCCAGCACATACTACATTGAATTTGTACAGATGGGTATCAAATCTTTGACCATATCTAAACCATGCCTTCATAAGCTGAGCTAATTGGCGAGCACCCTGTAACTGCCACTGGCTCCTTTGTTAGATATTTGAGAAGACAGCTAGTGCACTCTACTTTGCATGTATGTTGCTTCATATATGTTGAACGTCTGAATCCAGGATCACCTGGAATTTATAATAGAAAGGTACTGCATTCCCCTTGGGTTCTGATACATTCCCCGTAGAGTGAAAGCCTTTGTGGAATAGAAATAAATTGGGCTTCTGAAGAGTAAGCTGAGGTTCTTAGCACTTTAGTTTCTCTGAGACTAAAGTATGCTGAGGTGAAAATCTTCTGACATTTTTGGTTCTGTCTGGAATTCGGTGGTTGGTATTCTGTTAACATTCCTCATCTAGTTACAAGTCATGCCAGCCACCAATCTTCTCATGCCCTTCCCTTTCAACTCAGAGGTGTAACAGCACAACCTTTGTATAGCTTTTTCCAAGAACTAGAACTAGCTGCACCTATCAAACGTGTGATGTGGGCAGCAAGACTGAGACCAGAGCTGGTGGCTGGCTGCCAGGCCTGCTTTTTCTGGCCCTCTTGGACACTGGATCCAGCAAGAAGCTGTGGGTAACCTCCCTGCCTGAATCTAGTCATCAGTCACCACATGCTTCCTTGCTAGCTTCACATTCCTTCACAGACCATTAGCTGCATGTGCGAGTATAATGTTGTTACTGTTTGGGAGATGTTTGCTGGCTCCAACAGGAAATCAGTCCTTCCCTTGTTTACCTAAACTGCCGTGCCAAAATATAATGCTCCCTCTGCCTAATGAAGGAAATGAGGGAGTCGAAAAGAGAGAAGGTAAAGGAGAAGGAAGAAAGTACTTTTTCATATTCATAGAGCATACCCCAGAGCATGTCCTTTTTTACTGTCTAAGGAGGGGATAGCTCTCGTGATGTGAGGAGGGAAACACTATTGTAAACCTGGCCCATTTGCTAACATTCATTTTGGCTTTGCAGCCTTGGTTATAAAAGTTTACAATCATTGAACTTTACCTCCTTGTCTCCTATCTTTAATCCCTTAACCTTTCCAACTCATGTTTCAGAATTGAGCCTGTGGTGGGAATTGGGAAGCAGATGGTAGGCTAATATCAGAGAAATGTAGTGAGGCTGTTGTGAGTAGTGTGCATCCTAGTCACCAGCTCAGTGGGAGCGAAAAGAGGTAAAATTAGTGTACTAGGAACTGCAGTGAATCACAGCCGATCTTGTCTTTAAAGCAGTCCATAGTGAGCAACCTTTATTGGCATTAGAGTGTCAGATCTGTAAGGATCATCTCTTAAGTTTGTCTAAGTAGAGAAGAGATTAAGAATTATGTCCAGGAAGACCATGGGGTTTTATACTACTTGAGCAAGACCATATCACAGCCACGTCAAGTAGGGATGGTGACTTTTCCTAGGTTTTGTCCTTAATTAAATGTTCCCCTATAGTCGCCTGGCCGCCCAGTCTACCAGACCTGTTCTTCCTACAGAGATGAGTGGCTTATTTGACCCAATGTTCTTTCCATTGCAAAAATTTATTCAATGCAAAGTTCACTTCAGAAACTTGGTTGAGATCTGAAATTTAAGCCAGTCCTGAGATACACAGTGATCTTGAGGGAGATTGGATATGGCACATAGGTTTTCCTTGGCAGAGGCCCTGACTGGGACTAGGGTCCATATTATCCATATTATCTCAGCAGTCTTTTTGCTTGACCTTCTCTTGCTGCCCTGTCTGGCCACTTCTGCAAATCTTGCCCCTTCTCAAGCAGTCAGTAACTGTTGGCCCATCAGAAGATAAGGAGATGCCTGAAGCCTAAGCTTCCAGGGATATTAGAAACACCCATATGTGCAGTAGGATAAAGGTAATGGCACTAAAGAACAGACTCTTAGAGAATATGACAGGTGAGTTCTAAATGAGAGATCAAGCAGGGGAATGAATTCACAAACTTCTCTGCTATTTGTGTTGCTTTGATCTCCTTGCAGAGGGCTACTCCCACCTCTTGTGTATTTTGGTCCTCTGTCTTCTACTCCAAGACATTTGCAAAGCACCATTTAGATGGGGGACTGGGCCATAGTCCATCCCTAAGGAACTGATTGCTCCTGAACCAGGAACTCTGGGGCAAAATCCAGGAAAGATTGGGTCTCCTTATGGAAGGGGAACTCAGCTGAACAAAGTCTGGCGGTCATAGTCCATAGACCAAAGGTCCTTAGGGGACAGGCCCAGAGCCATCCAAAGGGAGCAGTACCATCCTGGTTTGGTGATCTTGCCCTCAAAAGGCTTCCTGAGCAGTTCGTGGTGCCCCTTGGCACTGGCCCTCTTCTCTCTGAGTTAGGGTTCTGTGAAGGGCATGGCTCCAATAAGCTGAGGTATCTGGTGTGGGCAGCAGCTGGGAGTGTGCCGTGATGGCTTCAGATGAGGTTGTTCCTGAGACGCTGCTCCTGCTCCAGGGAGAGCTCTGCATTGGCTCGATATGAATCCCCTGTGGGCCAAAGGAAAACAGGTAAGTAGCCAACCCTATCGCAGGCTCATCCTTTCCTTGACAACGTCACAAACAGACATTCTGTCGAGCTATTCCTTTATACCATGTCAGTCATGGGCCAGACTCCAATTCATTCTATAGAAACAGACTCTTGACAGGTGTGTAGTTTGAGGGACATCGGGAAGAACAGGCTATTGAGTGGAAAGGGTTGTGCTGTTACTCTCCTTTGCCGCCTCTCCTTTGTTCTCTCTGTGCCCTGGAGAAATGACCCCTAGAGATTGCCTCACCCTGGCTCTCATCCTCTGGTTTCTGGTTGATTTAGGTCAGTGGGAAGCAACAGCAGGAGATCAGAGGGTAGAAGGGGAAAGAAGTTGAGATATTTCTTCCCCTGTTCTGGCAGTAGTGGTTGATTATGACTCCAGGCCAGGCTTTCCTTCCTCCACAGCTTTAGCTTTCATCGGCTCCAGGACACTCTCTGCCCCTTCAAGCCTAAAGGTGAAAATAGTTTTCCACCCTTGCTTATCCCTGGATGTCTCAACACCCCTGTTTCCTTAGTCTTACACTTCTATAAATAGACCATTCATTAAATAACTTCAGACTGTTATCCAAGTGTGCTCTTTTCTGCAAGGACCCTGATGAGTCAGAATTTCATTGTTTTTCTTTCCTCCTCACTGCCCTGGATCCCTCCCTCACAATCTGCTGCTAGCATTATGGAGGATCTGCTGTCTCCATATGCACAGTGTCAGATTGCAATTCCTGGTTCCTCTCATATTCTTATTTATTGGCCATACAATCTATCCATTCACACATATTCAAACCTTAGACCGTCTCTTCTTCCTCTTCTCCCTCTTCTCGTTGTCTTTCCATCTGTTGCTAGAGTTATCTTTTGAAACAATCTGATCTTTTTGCCCCCTTTGAAATTTGTCAGTGGTTCCCAGAAGCCTACAGGTTCCTTTAGCAAGAACCAGCATAATGCTCCCTGCAAAGAACCTTAGTGAGTTTGAAGTACAATAGAGGAAACTTCTGAGGTTGGGATTTCTTCACTATCTTACAGCTAGAAAGAGGTCGAAGTTGGATCTGGAACCTAGTGATGCCTTCTGAAGCCAAATCCTATGCTCTTTCTCCTTCTCTCTTTCTAACTTCTGCCCCTCTCCTTTGAAAACCAGCTCATATAACTTCCTGCTTTCTCAATATTTAGTTCATACCTGTTTGGGATACTCGGTAGTATTGGGGTTATCCATTTGCATATCTGTTTACACTACTTGATACTGAACTCAGCATCTTACTCCTATTTACATCGTAGTGCCTGGCCCAGTGTTCAGCACAGAAGTAGGTCTTAATAAATGTTTGTTGCCTGAATGGACAAGGCTGCCCTACCCCACATATGCAAGTGTGGATATGAATACACAGCCCATAGCAAATACAAGCATTTTTAAACTTGAAGATTGAGGAATTGCTACTTTTCCTTATAGGAGCTAAAGCAACCACCTCCTTACTATGCCCGCACTGGATCACCTGATACTGCCAGTCCTGCAAGTGCCCTGAGCCCTGTTTTCCATGGTCTCCTTGCAAGCAGTGATCACAGCTGAAGATACCAGCACAGATCTGGGGGGGCTTCTACTTTTTCCCTGTGAGTCAAGGATGGAGGCCCTTCACAGGACCCTAACTCAGACCCAGGCCGCATACCAGCTCTGCCACTCGCTGTGTAACTTGTTGCAGAGGTTCTGTGACCATATGAAAGGGAGGAGAAAAAACGGGAACGGGTAAGGGGAAATTCTGACATGGCTTGAAGTAACAGAGTAGGACAGATGGGAAACAGTTTGTAATCCAAACAGTCTGAAGGACAAGGGGATGTAGAAATAGCGATTGGATGAAGCTTGATGGTCTGATCAGTTCTAGAAATCTACCTGTGAAGATGTCAAAAGAAATTCAACTGTTCCATGCCTAGCCTTTTAAACACACCTTGAGGTCACACACGTGGGTACATTTAGAACCTTCCAGCACCCCCGAGCTGTGGGTCCCACAGTGGCTTGCAGTTACCTGTGTGGCAGTTGTGCAGCCAGACCCGGTGCCCGTCATACTTGCAGCGGCACTGCATCATGTTGTTGGAGAAATCTGACTCTGCCACTTCGTATTTGGGATTTACAACCACCTAGAGTGAGAGGAAAGGACAACTGAAAACAGGTGATTTGGCTTCTGAGTGAGTTGATAGTGACTGTAATAATCCTTTTTTTCTCATGTAGTCCTACAAAGCATGTTTCTATATTCTTTGTTTCACTAATCTTTAGTTACCCCAGGAGGTAGGCATTAATGTCCCTGTTTTATAGATGGGGACTAAGAAGTCACAACTGAAAAACTATGACTTGCTCATTGTCCATTGAATCAGGACTGAAACTCAGGTCCTTCGGATCCTGACTCAGTGTTTTTTCCCCTTTAGCATACCTAGCTCCTTCAAGTGCCTGACCTGGTTGGAGACCCTGTTTATGATACTCTTCCTTCATTTGACCCCAGTAAGCTTTTGGAACATCTGGAGGAAATGGAGTCCCTGCGGGGAATCCCCACCAGCCCCCTTACCTGAAAGATATAATCCCCAGGGCCCACATCTGTGATATCCACCCACTGGCAATCAATGTCATGTCGGTAGGTGTCCCAGCAGCCAACGGTCACTCCCTGTTCCCCAAAGTTGGCACATGCATAGCGCCGCTGCAGTCCTGTAAGAAAGGGTATTACTTGAGGTGATGGATAGGTACTCAGGACCAAGCACCCTGCTAGGTCTTCCACGTACTTTATCTTTTTACCTCACATCAGCCTTACCAATCAGATTAGAGACCCAATGTTCATTTAAATAACTTGTCTGAATATCAGAGTCAGAATTCCTACTAACCATGAATCCAACACTGTGACAAACCCTCCTCTGATGAGAGACTATTCCTGTGGGTGCTCTAGTGGAAATCTTTGTTGGCTTAGGAAATGTACTTGGAAGATTCCAGCTACTGTGCTAATACATTTGTCCATCCATCGGACACTCGGAATAGCCAGCGTTTACCATTCCTAAGGGGTAGGAACTATGGGCATGTAAATAGGAATCAGATGATCCCTCAAAGAACTTAGCAGAGATGAGATAGATCTGCAACTATTATCCCAAAATAGGAAGTGTTAAGCATCTTAAAACTGGTTGCAAAATGGTTGGGAATGCAGAGGAAGTAGAGATCTTCCACCTAAAATTTCAGAAGGTAAGAAATTGATCTTTTTGAATTACCTTGAGAGTTGACAGTTGCCAAGCCAGAGTCTCTAGGTACCTGGGGCTACTGAAGAGAGCAGAGGGGAATCTTACCCCAAAGTGGGTACAGAATATAACACAAAGAAGGTATGCTGACAGGAAACCACATACCTGTGGGGCAGTTTGTGTCCTCTAGACAGAAGCTGGCCTTGTGTCCCTCAGCCACCTTGGAGCCATTGAGAGTGAGTAGGTCATAGTGGGTGAAGACCTCAATGCTGTGGTAGTGCCTGCAGAAGGGTCAGAGCTGTCAGTGTGGCAGCAACAGGAGAGGGTCCTCTCTGGAGGAGTTGGCAGGGAAGACTGAGGCCCTGGGCCCCATCATTACCCAGAGAACAACGTTATAATAGCAGGGCAGTGCCCTTCTCCTTTCTAAACCCTAGATTAGTGTGACCCATGGCCTACTTTCCTGGCTCTCCTGCCTGACAGCAAGGCACAGCTGTCCCTATTACCTAAGGTGTCAACTCAGGTGAGGAGAGATGAAAGCTCTACAGAAGGCTGGCACCTGGCTTCAAGGCCTGATCTAGAGGTAGAAGGAAGGGGTGCTTATAGGAACCAGCCTAGGAGTTGGCTTTTGAAGAGGATGCTTACTCTGCTCCCTCTCCGCCTGGGACCAAATTGCTACCATTGTTTTCAATCCAGTTCTAATGACAACTCTGTTCGTGCTAGAGGGCAAGGTGCTTATTATCTCAGCAAGTCCAAGTCCCAGAGTCCTTGCCCAGTCCTCTCAGCTTTCCCCACCCTTGGCTGTGTCCTGAGGAGAAAAACACTTTCCATACTGCCTTTGTCACAGGCATTGTCTCTCCTGTCTGGGCTGGAGACTCCTGATAGGAAAGAATGCTCATTATCTCTTCTGAGTACCAGTATTCATGCTCTTCTTTGGGGACCTTGCTTTGCTGCTGCAGAAACCAGCAAGCTTTTCCTGCAGAGCCAGCATCCTGGATGAGATGTCTATTTTGGGTCTCCAGGTTTCTAGGAGTGCCCACTTTACCTGGCTTTTAAAGAAAAGACCTAAGCTCTAACATTGAAAAATTGTCTGATATTCTAACAGAGACCAGCTCTAGCAGCAGTAATTGCTGTTGGACATTCCTGGGGAAAATGGACCCCATGAACACCATCGACATGGCTACATCCAGGGCCGGTGATAGAGCATGGAGAGGGCAGGCTGATGTTACTGGGATTCTCTATTGCCTCCTGGAAGCAAGGCTAGTAAGGCGTCTAGGAAGGAAGACTCTTATCTAGAGTGCACACCCCTCCCAGGAAAGAGCCTAAGGCCAGGGAAAAACCAGACTGGTTTGCCCCCTGGAACCCGCTTTTTGTCCCTAGAGCCATGGCATGGGCAGGTACTAACCTGTGGCACTGGTGCCAAATCCAGCTGTGGCGTCCTGTCTTGGGACGGAAGTCAGCCCGGCCCAGGTTGTAGATCTGTGAGGAGAAGCGCAACAGGCGCCGATGTCCGTAGGGCCAGTCCATGTGGTCAGCAGACTGAGAGAGGCAGTTCTCTTCGTGGGCACAGTAGAGCTGGCTGAGCGGGCGGTCCTCCAAGTAGGCCGTCTCCTGCACTAGTTGGGCATTCATCACGAGGTCTGGAGCACCTGGGCCACAGAGAGCACGGTGGGGATACAGAGGTAGGAAGGCAACTGTGTTTGCTTTCTGTCATGGGGGACCCCAGAAGAGTAGGGTAGTTTGGGAGTCAGGAGATGTGAGATCTAGTAACAAAGGAATGATCTGTCATTGCCTTAACCTGGGAAGTGGCTGGTGTCACAGTTAAGCGTGCTGGCTTTGGTGCTGGGCTGCCTGGGTTCATGTCTTGGCTTCATTTCTGACTACACCATTAACTAGCTCTGTGACTTGCTTAACCTTTTTGTCTCTCGTTTTCCTCAAATGTAAGATGGGGATAACAATAATGATATTATTAATGTGATAATACCTGTAACGTGTTTAGATCATTGGCTCATGGTAAGCATGCAATTGATGTAAGCTTATATTTCTTTTGTAAAATGCTTCTCAGCCTGTAAGTGCCTTTGTGTAGCTTAGCTCTTACAACTTCAGTAAGCGCTACTGGTATCTAACTTGGTGACCTTAGCTTAGTCTCTTCCTCTGGGCCTCAGTTCTTTCAGTGAAAAGGGTGGGGAGGGGGATGAGTTGGAAGGGGTGGTTAGGAGAGTTAATCTCCAAGCCAGCTCCTTAGCTCAGCCATTCTAGTCCATTCTGCTGCAGTTTCCAGGACTGTGCTTTCTCCAAGGTTCCCTTTCTAATCTGATTGCTATAGTGGGTATTCCTACCAGGGCATCCTGTGCATTCCCCTCTGAGGCATCATGGCCATTTCTAGTGCTTCTCTATGCATAAAAATCCAACATGCTAGAGCATGTGTCTTTGATAAACTGCTCAGGGCTTCTCCCGTTCCCTTCCTGTCATGGGCTCTTACCCTCCCCAGAGGCCACACGCCCCCTCTACCATTGCTCTCCCTCATGTATGTCAGTACAGAAATGTGGAGATCCACGGCTGTTGCCATGTAACATCAAGAGAGAAAAGTTGCCTATTCTCAATACTTATCTATGCAGAAACGGTTACAGTTCAGATTTTTGTCAGAGGCATCATATGGGTGAGCCGCAGCGCTGACTATGGTGAGGTGGGAACAGTGGTTTACTTCAGTGGATGGGGATTGAGGGTGGGAGTGGGGTTATGGCTGGTTTGCTATATGGTGCCTGTACCATCACAAAAATGCACTTGACATTCTTGTGGTATATTTTGGGAAGAACCAGGGTGTACCCACTGACAAACCCTAGAGTTCCTGAGGGAAAGAAGGAGAACTTTCAGAGAGGAGACTAAGAGAGAGTAAAGAAAAGAAAGAAATGAGAAAAATCATAGAAGACAAATAGGAATGGCAACAGAGGCAGCAGGTCAGCTGTGCTAAGCCATTGTGAAGCATCAAATGCGTTCAGGAACAGATCGGCCACTCCAGGGGAAGGCCCACTCCCGTGCCCCATCACCCTGCGGGGAAAGGTGAGCTGTAAAGTCCAGTGTTCTTCCAAAGTGCACTGGACAGAGAAAGCCCTAAAGCTTACTGACAAAGGTTAAGGACGTCTTGGCATTGGAGCTTGGTTGGGAAGAAGGTCGAGGGGCCACTTGGGTTGGCGCCAGCCTGCATCTTTGGACTGGATATACGTAGTTACCCTGGCATGGACCTGGTTGGCAGGTTTCAGAGAGAGGTGCTGCTGCCCCAGGAATCTGAGTGTGTGGGGTAGACCGATGCCTGAAAGTGGCGTTGGCCTAAAGCTCTTTGTGCATATTCCACAGCTCAGAAGGAGAGCACACAGGGAGCTTTAGGCTCGTGTGTCCTCACATTTATATACCTTCTTATATCGCAGTTTTCAGACTTTTTTCTTACTACAAACTACAGTAAGAAATATATTTTATGTTGTGACTTAATACACACATACATAATTCCAAGAAAAAAAATACCTTTACTAAATGGAACACATTCTATTATTTTCTATTCTGTTTAACTATAGGTCATAACATGAAAATTGAAAAACATTGTATATCCTTATAGTTCACATATTCTGTTTTAATTCTCACAATAACTCCATGAAATGGGCAGAGCAGAGTTTGTATCCTCATGCAGCTGTCACTTGGCCACACACAGCTGGTAAATGGCAGAATTAGTGCTCCAAGTCCAGCCCTCCTTCCACTCCCCTACCCTGCTGGCCTTGAGCTGGGACCAACACTTGGGGCCCTTCCCGTGGGAGGGAGGTATAGGCTTGCTTATGGGGGAGCCCAGGCCTGCATATCCCACGGCCCTGTGGGCCCTCCTTGTTACTCACTGTCTGTGCAAGAGACTCCAGCTGAAAAGCGCCCCGTGCCATGGGAGCAGTGCACCGGCCCATGCCTTTGACACTGCTGCAGAGCTAGCTCAGTGCCTGAGCAGCGCACGCCGCTCATCACCACTTCTCCAGCCCCTGGCGTCCCCTGCCAGTACCAGGTATCCTGAGAAAACAGCCAGCACCACCCAGTCAGGGCAGAGAGATGCCTTTGGAATCATCACTGACTCCCATCCGAGGCTCAGACCCCATCCAACTGCCCCCACCATGCGGTGCCCAGCTTCAGCCTGAAAATATTTAGTGATGGAACAGTCCGTGACACTTTGGACCCCTCCAATAGTAGACATTTTTTGTGTGTATTGAGGCAAAAATCCACTGCCTTGGCTTCCACCACTGGCCCTGTTCCTATCCCTCTCCAACATGACAGCCCTCAGCTATTTGAAGAGGATAGTCCTGTTCCCTTCCTGCCCACCCAGGCAGCCTGTCCCATCTCCCAGCCCCTGATGGTAGGTTGTGCTCAGGGTTGGGCCCAGTTCTCCAGGTCAGGTGTGCCTGGCATTGTCGGGCAGGCCAGTGAGGGTGTAGTTAGTGAAGAGGTTTGTCTACTGCAGCCATTCCCAAATCCTCTTGACTTTGTTTTCTTGGTATCTTTTGACTCTATCCACTTATTTTTCCCAGGACCGCCACTAGCTTGGTCCCAGCCAGCATCATTTCTCATCTGGGCTACTACGACAGGGTTGTTTCTTGAGTGTATTTTCCTGTATTCATGTTAGTCTACACCCTGTTTGCCAAATAGTGAGGCAGAAATCTTTTCAAAATCTGCACTGCAGGCCTCAAATGGTCTTGGTCCTGCCTCCTTCTCCACCCTCACACTTCATAACACTCCAGGCCTAGTCCCTGACTGCCTCTACTGAGTCGAGCTTCCTCTGGCCACAGGTCTTTGCATGGGCTGTTTATCCCTCCCCTCCTCATCTGCCTAACTTCTGTTCATCTTTCCTGTGGACACAACCATGTGCCTGTTGTGTGAACGTTTTATTAACGACTGCTTCCCTCCCTTAGCTGACTGCTACGTGAGGCAGGAACTGTGTCTTCTTCATCCCAGTACCCCCAGCACCCAGCATTATATTGGCCTAGAGTAATTGTTGAATGAATGAATGAATGAATGAATGAATGAAGGGTTAGCAGCTTTAGCACAGGAAGTTTGGGAGCAAAATGAACCTACCTTAATGGCGTGGCTGGCAAAACCCAGGCCGAGCTGTCGGCAGGCCACCATGGCTTCAGTGAGTCCCCAGTGGTCACTGCACACAGCCCCCCAGCGTCGGACCCCGTTCAGCTCCACCTGCACCTCCACCACACCCTCCTCGGGGCTGCGCCCGCCAGCCAAGCGCACCTGCAATGGTCAGAGGTGTGTGAGGAACAGGGCGGCCTTAGGAGAGGAGAGCTCAGGACCTCCCGGCCAGCTCACTGTGCGGTCCTGGACACCACACACCCCTTCTCTGGGTTTGTCTCCTCTGTAACATGAGGACATTTCTTCCAGGTATTGAAGCAAAAATCATTACTAGATAGTCCTTAATGTCCCTGCCCACTCGAGAAATCTGACTCCAAGTGCCTGGTCCTATGGCTCCTACTCCAGTACCTGCCCCTCTCCTACTTGAAATCCTACCATTAATGACAATTTACCAATTGCAAAGGACTTCATCTCTATCGTCCCATTCACAGTGACCACGTGAGACACTTAACCCCATTTTACAGAAGAGAGAACCAAGATCAGAGACGTGAGAGACTTGCCCGCAGTACACATTAGCCTGACACTTGGGTTCTCGCCATCCCAGCAGCCTCCCCAGTGCCACTCCCAGCTGACAGCCCATTGGCCCTCTGCCCTAGGCACCTTCTTTCTCAGCTTTACAGGGATTCTGAGAGGGCGTGATGGGAGAGCACATCCATCTGAAGGGTCTCGCTGCGCTGAGGGGATGTGGGCCAGGCTAGGGGAGACTCAGAGAGGAGAGGGCTTTCCAGGCTGCCACAAGGGAAGGCCGACTGAGGCCCAATGCAGAAGCACTAGCTGCCTCTTGTGAACTCCTCCCCACTGGCTCCGTGCGGTGTCCTGGGGCTATCTCCGGGCTTCCCCAGTCCTCAAGCCTGAGGCGATGCCTAGACTGAGCTCACCTGATTCTGGAAGCCCGTATTTGGGACATGGCACCTGACGGCAGCATCATTCTCATGTTGACAACCATTCTGGGACCCTTCCAGGGAGGGGCATTCACTGAGGGTCCGCTCATATCCCTTGCAGCGCACCTCACTCAGGTGTATGGGCCCCAGCCCTACAGAGGGAGGGAGGGAAATGCCATGTGAGGCTCCATGTCCGTAGCCACCCAGCTGTGGCTCCCCCACCACAGAGGGGGAGAGCTGTCCTGGACCCTGGAACTACCTGGGCCACCAAGGGATAGACCAGTGGCACATTCAGGCCCACCCACCCCGCTCCAGGCCTCCTCACTCACCTTGGCCCAGCTGGGCCCCAAACAGGGCCTCCCGAGCAGAGCCAAAGCCAAGCTGACGACACACAATGCTGGCAGAGATGAGGTTCCACCCGTGGTCACAAACCGTACCCCACTGGCGATTCATGAGTACTTCCACCCGGCCCTCACCCGCCTGGGCCCCAGAGCGGAGGCGCACCCTTGGCTCCTGCTGGGAGAAAACCAGCTTCAGGGAGGGCCGAGGAGTAGGGTCAGGGGTTGACCCACCGTGGGAGCCCTGGCGGGGCCCCTTCAGGCTGGCCAGAGCCACCTATAGGAGTTCCAGTCCCTCCTCTGACTGCCTGAAGCTATTACCTCAAATAAGCTCTTTTTCTCAACCTCCTTTTCTTCAGTGACGAAGAGCCACCTCAATAATGATAATAAGAACAAATTCCAGTTCTAACAAAAGAGCCTTAGGAGTGGGGTCCCTGGGCTTCAAAACCCTGCCACCTAGTCCCTAGACAGTTCCTCTTGCCCAGCCTCTGCTTCTTTGTCTTGTGGAGTTGAACTAGATCAACACTTCCCAAAGGGATCTGTGAAATGATTTTAAAGACATGTAGGGACATGGCGTTAATTAAACTCACTTACATAGTGGGGAAGCGATATCCATTTTAACTCTGCCCCCACTCCTTCCTATTTCATGGAGGAGACCATCTCATCAGGTGCTGCCCTGTCTGTAACACCTCACCAGCGCTTGCTCATTGCTTTTTATAACAAAGGGCCAGGCTCAGGTTCAACACGGGATGTAGCTACAGTGTAATTACTGTTTTTATGGTCACCTTCTATTCATGGCAGGTGATGTCAGCTTTCCATTTGTGGTAGATGGGTTATAACCAGTCCTTTTAAAATAAATTCCAAGATTCTACCATTCGGTGCTTCACTCTCCTCCTCCCAGTTGCACTTATGCCTCCTTGATGGGCTGCTGTCCCTCCTCTCCTGCCTGTCCTAGAGCTCCTCCCCACCCATCCTTCCCCAAAAGGCTGGGTCCTGCTAAGAGGGGCCTGTGCCTTCCTGCCTGGGTGCAGGCCCAGAGGACCCACCTCTGTCCGGGACTCCTTGCGCCCAGGCTTTGCCTTTGGAGGGCGGAAACGGGGCCCTGCCACACAGCTGACCACAGTGTGCATGCCACCTGGGCAGGCTGGCTGCCGCTTGCCCCGTGCTGGCGCCACCTGCACCTGGCAGTTGGCAATGTGGGGCTCCTTCCCCAGGCAGTTGACCCGATGGATCCAGAAGGAATTCTTCTGGGTCAAGCTCTTCAGCCTAGAAGACAAGGGACATTGTGGGTGGGGGAGGGGTTGAGGGAAGCTCAGGACTCAGGGAGGCCAAGGCATTGGGGAGGGGAGAGCGGGGCAGGGAGGCCCTTTATGCCACACCCCTTTACATCCTTCCCCAAGGGTATACTCCTCACCTAGACTTGGCATCCTTCATCTTCAAATCCCAGACTTTCCTGGGTAGGAGAAAACAGGTGGGGAGTGGCGTACATGCAGAAACCCTATCCTGTTACCCTGGCTCGTCACAGTTGTCCTTGAGTTT
Organism: Pteropus vampyrus; assembly: GCF_000151845.1. Taxonomy (NCBI): domain Eukaryota; kingdom Metazoa; phylum Chordata; class Mammalia; order Chiroptera; family Pteropodidae; genus Pteropus; species Pteropus vampyrus. The sequence continues at coordinate 2,453,049 of NW_011889019.1, forward strand.
GTGCCAGACTTCACAGTTTGTAAACTCTGTTCATAGATCTTATTTCAGTGCTGAGCATCACAGCAGCCCCGAAAGGATGGCCACCTCACAGATTTCCTTCCTGTTTTATAGGGAATGAAAGCAGGGCCTGGGAAGCCCCCTTGAATAATCCCCAAGTCAGGTCTCTGTTGTACTGGGCTGCCTTTGGGGCAGGCAGCTCCCAACTCACCCTCTCCGCAGTCCAGAAGAAGGGGCACTTTAGGGAGCATCCCAAGAGAAGGGACGCAGGAGAGAGGTCCTCTGGGAACAGGTGGCAGTTGAAGGCCTTGCTGGTGGGGGCTGCCCACCCATAGGCTATAATCAGGGTTTCCCTCCTAATGAGTGGTAGGTGTTGACCAGGCCCAGGTGTGCAATTACCAGGCAGTGGGGAGTCAGGAGCCCCCATCCCAGTCATCCCCAAAGATGGAGCTATGTGTCTGGTCTTTAGTACCAGGGTTATCTAAATCAGAGACACAGGCCAGAGTGACTAAAACTGATTGGGGTCAGAGGGTAGACAACGCAGATGTACTATGGGAGATTTTTCCCTTGATGAGAACATAGTCTCCACTGACAGAACTGGTAGAGCTGTGACTGGCCATTATTTACAGGCTAATGCAATCTCGTGACTATTCTGTCACGTTTCTGACAGACTATTTTATGTCTCCTCTCCCAAATGCCACCCCACCCCATACTTTGCTCACACATAACCCAGTCAAGGCCTGGCTTGGATGAGAGTTGAGGAAATTCTCTGTGGCAAAGTTGAGATAATTCCCTGCGGACTGGATAATTGAGGCTCAGATGCCCTGCTGAGGCCCCACAGCTAGTTAGTGGCAGAGCTGAGACCAGAACTCGAGTTGTCTAATCTTTATGGGCAGCATTGTAAGTTATCTTCAGGAAAGTCTACTTTTTAAATCAGGAACACAATTTTACATTCAATTGTTTTCATTTAGGGAGTATTGTATATTATAATCAATTCTTTTTATTGATTGGCAAGTACAATATTTATTTTCTGACCATTTCTAGGCATCTCCCAAGGTCTCAAAGTTCATATTCACTCTCCTCTTAATTATTCTGAGGGTTCCAGAACCCAGGAAATCCAGGCACATTCCTCATTTGGGCCTGTTTTCCTCCCAATCCCAATCCCCACTGAATGTCCTGCCATAGACTCCTACCCCTTCCAAGCTCACTGACCTCTGCAAGGTCCCATACGTGTCACACACACTCACACATGTGCACACAGCCAGTGCCCCTCAACCCTGCCTCCCCGGCACCTTCTACCCAGCCATCCTCCTACCTGTAGTAGTGGTTGTCGACGGGCGCCTCGCTGGGGAAGCCCAGCATTCCGCACACCACCCTGCTGTTGTTCCTGGTCCAGCCGTGGTCACACACCTGCCGCCAGTGACCCTCGTACCTCACTTCCACAGCTCCCTCAGTCACCGGGCTCTGCCGCTTGGCACTGGCAAGGATGGGCTTGAGCCGCACCTCCTCCAGCTGCCGGCCCTGCAAGGTGCACGGTCACCATGGGCCCTGGGATTCTTGCCCCTGCCGAGCCTACTGCAGGTCCTCACATGGTAGAATTGGGGCTCATGGTGATTAGAGATGACCCACCCACGGCCTCCCGATAGGATGTGCTGGTAACAGAGGCCCAGACAGGGGAAATATTCGTCCCAAGGCCACAGGGTGAGCACAAGGCAGAACCTTGGTTTGTTTAGGGTCCTTTCCTCAACTCCAGAGAGAGCCAGGCAGATCTGCCTTCCCTGGGGTCAGGATGGGAGCCCTTGGAGTTTGGGAGGCTTCCACTAGGCACAAGGGGCCTTCCTCTTGCCACCCTAGGGAGAGCTGAGGATGAGGACAGCTGCTAAGACCACCAATACGATCCTTCGGCCCATGAAACCCCCCACTTTACCCCTGAGGTGACTTAGACCATCCAAGCCTACAGTGCTTGGTGGGCCAGGGCCAGCTCTCCTCAGGCTGAGGGTGTCTGGCAGTGGACGGTGGGAGCCAGGACCTGCCCTGCCTGCTCCTGTTGTTTGGCTTGGGCTGTTTTTAGCTTGGGGTTGTTTGTGCCGGGAAGAGGCAGCAATTGTGGCCGGGCCTTGTGGGTGAGGCAGCCCCTTCCCCCTCTACTGTCTCCCTTACAGAGAGCAACTTCAGTGATTCTTAGCAGGCCCAGCCTCACACTGGGGCCCTCTGTTCAGGTCCCTGTTGTAGGCCATCAACAGGAATCAGGGCCCAGGGATGCTTCTTAGCCCATGCTCTGTTCCCTTTCCCCTCTCTCCTCCAGATTCATCACCCAGGAGGCTCTCTGTCCCCTGACCAAATACTTGGCTCAAGCCAAGGCCTGAAAAGCCTCCTCACCTGGGGCCCAAGGGCATTGGAGACCCTCTCAGAAAGATAGCCACGCTGGCGCTGGGGATGGCACACCACGCCGACATCCTCTGAGTGGCTGCAGTCACTGACACCCCAGCCATTAGACCCGCACTGGTCCAGGGAGCTTTCTGTGCCCACACAGCGCACATTGTCCAGCCAGATGGGTCCTGTATGGGAGAGGATGGCTGATGCTCAGGTCCCACATGTGTCATACACACACATTCACACATGTGTGGATACAGAAAGGCAGGTCATGGGCTCTGCCTCATGGATAGGACCCCACAGTTATCGACTTTCCTCTTAAACCCTGCATAGAAAGTGTGAGGTGGTGGGAGTGGAGAGGGGAGAGGAGTTGGTTCTCCTTGGATCTTGGTGTCTACAACCCTGCCTACTGCCTCCTCTTGTCATCGGGTCCTGTAGAATCTGTTTTTGGGAAAAGCCAGGTAGGCTTAGGAATTAGTCCAACCTGTTCACGCATTCATCCATCCATTTGTTCATTCAGCAACATTTGCTAAATACCCACCATGTGCTCAAGGAAGTTAGAGTTGAGTGATAGTGGTAATGGTGGTGGCCTCATTACAAGTGCAAAAGGGAGGGTCAGAGCAGGGGTCATCTGCAGCTGGGGCACTCAGGTAATGCCTCATGGAGGAGGTCATTTAAGCTGGGTATTAAAGGACAGGAAGGAGTCTGATGTGTTCTGTTGAAGCCCTGGTGAGCTTAGCCCCTGAGAGAAGCCTCTACCATTTCCTTGTCATCCTGCTGGGCAGTACCAGTCACTCACCCTCCCCTGGGCCATACTTGGCACTGTGGGCCCAGGTCAGGGCTGCCTCGAAGCCTAGCTGGCGGCAGACTACTGTGGCCTCCTGGAGTGCAAAGCTGTCATCACACACGGTGCCCCACTGGCCTTGGTACAACACTTCCAGGCGGCCCTCTTCGGGCCTGCTTCCTGGGCCTACCAGCCGTAGTTTTGTGCTGCCCAGTGACTGTGGCCTGCTGGGAGGGGCTTGGCCCAGCAGCAGGAGTAGCAGGAGCAGGGAGAGGGTGGCTGGTGGGAACCACATCATGGTGACTTCAAGGGCAGCTGAGGCCAAGGCACCTGGAGAATAAGTAAACGTGACAGTGACCACCACCTCTACCCCCGACCTCAGGCCTCTTCTGCTGACAGAGAAAAAGCATGGAAGGGCCCTTCCACGTGTGTGTTCAGTGGCACTGATTGAACCTGGGTTCTGAGATTATTCAATTTTATTCAAACTCACCATTCATTGGCCATGTGACCTTGAGGAAGTTTAAGTGTAACCTTAGCGAGTATCAGTCTCCTCACCGGCAAAGTGGGAGGTAATAATTCCTGTCTTACAGTGTTGTCGTGACTGTTAAATAAAGTACTGTATGTAAAATGTGTAGTACAAGCCTACCACAGGGTAAGTGTTCAATAGCTATTCTTGATACAGTCTTATATGTAGATAGAAGAGGTAGCCTACCCTGTGAGTCATGGGGGAGCTCCCTGGGGCTCAGAATATCTACCCCAGGGGTACTGTCCTCACCTACCTTTCGATGTTCCCAGCATCCCAGCCTCCCTCACCATAGAAGGCACATGGAAGGCTGAGTGGAAACAGTCATTTGAAGGAGGCCTAGACCTCTACCACTCATTTGTGGTGTGGCTTCAGCAAGTCTCTGAAACTCTCTAGGCTTAATTCCTTATTTCTAAAGTGAGGAGGATGAACCAAATATTGTCTAATCTCTTCTCCAGCTCACATAGTCTATGATATCCTCAAGCCCTAGCTCTAGGTCCATCTAGGTGCGTGATTCATACATTGATTTAACAAACATTTTTGGGATACTTGCATCAGGCCAATTATTAGGCCAGGTGGTGGGACAAAGAAGTGAAGACATCACACACTACTCCCTGCTTTCATGGAGCTCAGAGAAGAGGAATCGGGGAAGGCTTTCAGAGAAGGGACATTTAACCTGGGCCTTGTTGGATGAATAAGAGTACTCCTGGGTGGGGAAAGGGGCATACCAGGTAGAGAGAACAGAATGGAGAAAGGAGGGAAGAGGGAAAGAGATATTTGTGCAAGAGAAGGTGCTCTCTCTTAATCCTGTATTGCAGTATTGGGAGCTTGGAGGGGATACAGGTGGAAGGACAGGCTGGAGCCAGATGATCAAGGGCCTTATGCACCATGCAGAGAGTTTCTCCTTCATCCTGAAGGAAGCAAAGGGTCCTGGGAGGATCTTAGGCAGTGACCATACACCAGAGAGGGCTCCTGTTTCCAGGAGGCTGTAATCAGATGCTCTTTGGGTCCTTAGAGGGAATGAGGTTGGGGGCTGGTCCTCTCCCTCATACATTAGCAGCCTTGGTCTTGGGACCAGGATCAGGGAGGAACATAGAGGATTAAGTTATAGCTGAGAGCTGTCCAAATGTCTGCAGCTGCCAATGCCAAAGTTTCTCCATCTCTGGGCTCTGCTGCTGACGGGGAGCTGAGGCGGTCTGGAGCAGTGGATGGAGAATGTTGTCCTTCACTCCCTGTTCAGTGCTTGAGTCATAAGAAAGCATGTTCTGGGGGACACCCCCCTCTTCCATGGCCACTGATGTCTTTGGGGGGCTGTGTAGCTGGTCCATCTCAGCAGGGAAGGTCTCACAGGGGTCCCCTGCCACTCCTTTCCCTTCGGGTTGGTATCTGACTGAAAACCACCACTCCATACTCCTTCCCGCAACCAGCCCCAGCCCCTTCAGCTGCGAGGCCTCTTGCTTTGGCCAGTCCAGAGCTAGGCAGAGTGGGCAAGCTCTGGGTAGAAGTGCCCTGGATGGGCTCAGGAATGAAGCTCCAGCCCCCAGTGCCCAGAATAGAGCCAGGATTCTCGTGAAAGTTAAATGAATGAATACATGTTAAACCCTTAGAAGAGCAAGTTCTCAGTTGACAGTTAACTATTAGTAACCGCAGCTGTAACAGCTACTATAGAACCATTGGACTAGGTTGGTCCCAGCCCCTCTTTAGATAAAGAAGGAATGGAAGCCACATGCTAACTCAACAGTAAGTTCCTGGTACCCTTCTCTGTGACGTTCTCCAGCTTTGTCTCTTTTCCTTCTGAACCCAGGTTCTCTTCTCTCCACTTCCTGAGGCTGAGTGTTGCCTCCTCCCCTTTCTTGCTGCTGAAGCCTCTCCCTGCCCTGACCCCTCCTGCACTTCCTTTCCAGACTTAAACACTGTTTTCTTCACGTCACTCCCCCTGCCAGCTGGCTGTCACCGGGAGCAGAGTGTTCTCTGCTGCTTGGGATGTCCCCATTCCCTCCTCTATCGCCCCTAAGGAAAGAGGTAGACGACGAGGGACTGACCCAAACTCAGTCACTGTGGGTAGGGACATTTCAAAGATGACAAAAGAGGAAGGGAAGAACTGGGTTTAGGGCCCTCCAGCTGTGAGGGCCCAGCGGTCACATTGGGTCTGGCCTGAGAGATGACCCCACTCCCCATTCCCAGGAGTCAGGATACTCCTCACTCTGCCAGCGAATTGTTATGTGACTTGAGGAGGGGGTGGCCCTAGGGGGTCCCCAAATCTATGACATGCTCTAATGGGCTGTGGGATGGGCTAAGCAGATCTTCCAGTGTGGCTGTAGCTGACGTC
>NW_011889019.1:2459975-2469253 GCF_000151845.1 Pteropus vampyrus
AATATAAAATTTTTATTGAATATGTATCTCTACTTTACAGATGAGAAAATGAGGCCCAGAGTAGCGAAGTAACTTCCTCAGCCAGGATTCAAACCCAGGCAGCCTGGACCCAGAAGCCAGGCTCTCAGCCATGAGAGAAAGGGAGATTGGAGGAGGAGGGGGAAGAATGAAGGGAGGCAGGGAGATGAATGAAATTCCAGCCTGTTGCTGGTTGATTTATGACCCAGCTGTGGTGTGAGGTCACTGGGGTGGATGCCAGGACTGAATGCAACCAAATGACAGATCCAGGACCCTGCCAACTTGAAGCAGAGAGGCACCTGCTCCAGGTGCTGCCAGAGGACTCTGGCACCTGGCCTGACCTGGCACCCCTAGAAAGGACTGGAAATGCCCAAGGGTATTCAGGAGGGAGCATTGTGGGGTGCTGTCCTGGTGGGCACCAGCCCGGAGTTAACTTGAACCCCTTCTCTCTAGCTCTTTGGAGATGGGGTGGAGCTTCCACTCTCAACTCTGATACACTCCCTGGGACCACTGATTATGGTGACCTGAAGCAGTGCCAGCAAATGGTCTCTGAGCCCTACCTGTCCAGGCATAGGAAATGTGGGGGTTGAAGCCTTCTACCCACCTTCCACCCTCTGCCTTCCCTCCTCCCCTCCTCCCACTACCCACCCCCATCATCAGCTTTGGTCTGGTTAGTTGGAGAGCTAACCCTGCTGTGTCCTGCTTCTTTTTCCCCCAAGTAACAGGAGAGACATCTGAACCTGTCTTGTCCCTTCCCCTGCCTCCTTCCTGGGTGAGAAGGCAGAGATATAGTTACACTTAGTGTGCTCACAAACAAGGCACGCATGTACCCTGAGGCCCCAGCACACCATCCTAGGTGGGCCTGGGGCCAAGTTCCCCAACTTGGACACTTCCATTGGAAACGAACTGTGAGCGACTAGGGGGCTAGGGTAACTGTCCAAGTGACCTACATCCCTCCCAGCGTTCAACCTTCAGGAACCCTCAGAGGCTTGCAGACCCATAGAGAGACGGAGGTGGACAGACAGGACAGCAAGAGACAAACCCAGGGTTAGGGCGAGGCGGGGGCTCACCAGCTGGAGCGCGGACGGTCCGGGGCTGGGCGGGCACTGCGGCCAAGCAGCTCTAACGGGCCTCCTGGGGCTCCTAGGGCCCTTTTATCCCGCTGGGCCACGGGCGCCCCCCACCCAGCGGGCGCGGAGGAGGCCTCGCAGGCCCCGCCCCCGGGCAGCCCTGGACGAGGCGGGCGCCCCGCCCCGAAGCCCCGCCGCCCTGCGCGCCTAGCCGGGACGCTGGCCAGGGCGAGCGGGTGCCAGCTCGCGTACGTGTCTGTGCCCACCTGCCCTGGGAAATCCCAGGGTCGCGAAGTTACAGGGCGTCAGGGGGGAGGAGGAGCTGTTTTCCATGTAGGAAACTGGCGCGCGGCAGCAGGAGGGACGATGGGAGGATCCGAGTCCCAGTGAAAGGACAGTGGCTCAGCGCCAGCGAGCTGCGTCTCCCAGGACTGCCGCTATGGCTCCCGAGTCCCTGTCTGAAGCACGGTTTCCTTCTCTGCAAACCGGGTAATAGGCTCACCCTCAGAGTTGACCTGGGGATTACATTCAGTGCTTCTGGAAGGTGCCAGTGGACCCCCCACATAGGAGCGCCTCCCTGTCGTAAGGTGCTTGGTTACTTAAGACAATGTAGACTCCCTACTGGAGGTGCAGGCAGGAGGGCTGGGGGGTGGACTCAGTTCAGAAAATCAGGATGGTTGGTACAGGTTTGCTTTCTTTCGAGTGGCAGGAGGCCTTCTCCATTGCTCTGGTCCCTCGAAGTTTATTGAGTCCTATGTAGGCATGAGTTCTACCACTGAACAGTTGGGAACACTGAGGCCCAAGGGACATGACTTGCTCCCCAAGGTAATAAACAGTCACTGGAAGAACTTAAATTCTCCATTACAACCCTTTACAGAGTGGGCTGAGACAGTCCTGGTCCTTGACAGGCTCTGGGGAAGGAGGGTGCACTTGAAAGTGGGGTGGGAGAAGGAGGCTGTGGAATATGACGAAAGTAGAAATGGCTGAAAAAGGAGAGTCCCATCAGCTTAGCTGAGCACCCAGGTGCCAGATGCCAGTCCCTTTCCCCCAAATTCTTTCCCACAGTCTTGGCCCCTCCCAGTGCCTCAGTGCCCCAATCTATAAAACGGGCAGAGAGTTCCAACCTCCCCGCTTTCTCCCTAGGCCCGATCAGTACAGCCTGGTTCTGGCTCTTCCCCCACCCTTGCCTGAGTGTTGTTCCAAAGGCTCATTCATTCAGCAAACCTTTATTGATTTTCTCCTACATGCTAGACAAGGTGCTGGAGTGCTAGACACTGCAGGGGTGGGCGTGGGAGGGGTCTTCTCAGTCTGGGGGCGGGGAGGCAGACATGTAAGCAAACACCACCACAAGGCAGAGTGTGATAAGGGCTAGGGTGGCAAGGTGGACCTTTTTGATCCCTGGGTGACAGCCCGGTCACACTGACCTGGCTGCCGGCGGACTGCCATCCACCTTTGGCCACTCATGTCCTAGATGCCCCACCAGTGCCCCTGCCCTGCCTTAACTGGGCCCAAAGCATTCCCCGTGATGAATCAACAGGAAAGAATGCTCTCAGCCTTGGGTCGGTGGCAGCAGCAGTAGCCCAGCCCCTCCCCCAGGGACAATGAGGCAGCTGTGGGCTGCGGTGCCAGGTATGCCTCGGCCCACTCCCCATGCCCAGCTACCTCTCATGCCTGGCCAGGAACAACAGAGAGGGCTCGGAAACATGGGCCCCGCCTGCTGCCAATCACCGGCCTGGCTGCCCAGAGCTAAAAATACCCTGGAAGCCCAAGAATGAATGGATGTTGCCCGGAAGTCCTGTAACCTGCAGCACTCTGGGCAGAGGCTGAGGCTGGGGAGCAGTGGAAGGAGGGATATCTCAGGGTGTCCCTGTCAGTCCCCCTCCTTGAGAAGTGAGGGGCTGGAGTCCCAGGCCCAGCCCCGTCCTTGACTAGTGGTGAGATTGTCTCAGCTGAGTGGCCATCTCCTCATCCTTAAATGCTATGGCTGTGGGGGTCACATGGGACAGTTCCTTTCATCTCAGTAAGCTTTGAATTGATAGAGACTGCCTGCTTCCTCCTTTGTGCCTGACTGTGCTCACAGCCTCAGCAGCTCTAAGACCCTCTGCTGCACTCTTGATGTATAGGTCTGTGTCCACCTTGACTTTGGGGGCCCTTTGAACTTCTTATGTATCTCTAAACCCAGATTCTATCACAGGGTTTGGTACATAGAAAGGGCTCAGTAAGTGCTGGTGAATTAAATAAATGGACCTACTTTGCGCTGGTTCTTGAGACAGCGCTGGGGAGATGAAGACAAGCCAGATGTGATCCCTGTCCCCAAGGAATTTGCAGAGCAGTGGGGGAGACAGACCCAAACCAACCAAAAGACAAGACATCATTGTCATCATCATGACGGCTAGCAGGAGTGGGGCAGTTATTCTATGTATTATCTCATTTAATCCGCTTAAAATCCCTGTGGACAATACTTTCATCACCCTCCTTTTACAGATGATGAAACTGGAGCACAGAGAGGTTAAGTGATTTTTCCAAAGTCACACAGCTGTTTTCTGCAGAGGGTAGCAAGTAGTAAACTGTAGTGGAAGCACATGCCTGTGAGAGTCCAGAGGAGGGAAGTCTGAGGATTGAAGGCTTCGTGGAAGGAGATCCTTGAAGAATAAATACTATTCACTAGGTAGAGAGGTGGGAAAGTGGGGTGGTCACGAATAAAGCTTTGGAAGCCACAGAGAGCACTGTAGGTCTATCTGCACGGATTTACTAAAGTCAGGAATAGCCAAGATGCAGGGAAGGAAGGAGAGCAGTTTGGTCCTTGGATGTCAGAGGGGCAGGGAGGCAAAGTATCAGGAGATATCCCACCTCCCTTTGCCCCTCACCCAGTCCTACAGGGCCCCAGGGTGTAAGCATCACCATCTGCCCGCCTCTCCCAGGTTGAGGAGCCGGGAGGTTGAACAGTAGCTAACACGAATCTCTTCCCCACTGGGCATTCCTCAACCCTTCCCAAGTCAGGGCCTGTGCTTTCCTTCCAAGTGAGAAGGCCAGAATCTCCTGCAGAAAGCTATGACCTGGGGATGTTGCCAGCAGCACCCGGGGAGAACCTGGCTAACGTACCCAATGCCATGCCTGCTTGGCAAACTTTCCCCTTAAGCAGCCTTCAAGACTCAGTGCAGCCCCACCTCCTTTGAGACTCGGTATGGAGGAAATTGTACAGCTTGATACTCAGGGGACCAGAGTTCTAATTCTGACTGAACTGTGTGGCCTCAGGCAAGTCATTTCGCCAAGCCCCAGGTACAGACTCCCGCATCCATTTGTCCTGCCTTTGCCTCCCTGCCCCTCTGACATCCAAGGACCAAACTGCTCTCCTTCCCTCCCTGCATCTTGGCTATTCCCGACTTCAGTAAATCCGTGCAGATAGACCTTCCTAACATGTTGTGCCCTAGCTCAAGAATCTTCACTGTCTCACCGTTGCCCACAGATACCCCACTGTTGCCCCTCCTGTTCCTTCTACTCCTTTCCTCTTCTGAGTTCATTTTCCATGTTCTGTCTATCCTTCAGGCCTAACTCAGCTTCCAACTCCTTGCAATTCGTCTATGAAACTATGTATGAATTCTTTTAAAGTATAAGGTGCTGGAAGTCATGCAGCTGAACCAGGTGCAATCCCTGCCCTCAAATTGCTCACCGCCTAGTGAGAGAGATGACTCAAAGACACAGCATTGATGGGAAGTAGCTTGTGATAACAGAAAATGGGACACGTGGGGAGAAGAGACCATTTAGACATAGGACAGGCTACTCCTTGGCTGAGAGCTGTTTAACCAGGTGCAGGGCTGTTCAGGGAGGCGATGGGAGCTGCGGGGACTTTGAGAAGTCTTGGGGGATTGGGGAGTGAAGAGATGGATCTAGCAAGGCTGGAGGGGCTAGCCAAGGAGATGGTTTCTGGGAACAAAGGAGAGACGAGCTGGCTATAGTAAGGAGAGGAAATTGGAGGGGAGAACAGAGTTGATCAAATAGAAATTTTAGGAAGTTTTGCTTTGTGATATTCAATGTCACATTCCCCCATTCTTCTGAAACCTTCAGAAAAAAATCTCCATTACTTAATAATGTTTGCAATTGGATGGGCCCACCCCAGCATTTGCAGGTCGTGGCCTTAAGTCAGAGGCCTCATACCTTATGTGTAAGTATCTAAGAGTTAAAAATCAAGCTACTCATTGTCAAATAAGACACAGTCTCTCCTTTTGCCTTGACAAATGCACTATTTGAAAGACCTGTAAGGCCAGGTTTGAATGCAGAACTTTCCAGTCCTTGGAATTCCGTATGGAACATATTACGAGGAGTGTCTAACCCTGGCCCTGAGCCCCGTGTGGCCCACCCCCTCCTTCTCTCACCCTACACAGCAAGGGGCCTTCTGCTGTGACAGGACCATGTACAAACTGGGCTCCGTCTAGACCTTCACAGTAGCTGCCCTTTGGCCACCCTGAGCCTGGGTGCGCAGCCTGGAGGAGCAGTCTGCACTCAGGAGGAAGGGCTGGAAGCAGGCTCTGGCCCCCTGGGCAAGAATTCATGGAGCACAGGTGTGGAAATGAGGTGGGGCTTCTAGTGGGCACATCCTTTTGGCTATGTTATCTCTGTGCTCTGTGAGAAGGGGCACGATTGGACAAGGGCCATGGTGATGCCCTCTAAAAGCATGGAGGACCAAAGGAGGGACCCTTTGTCCAGGTCTAAGGACAGCTGTGGGAAGTGGGAGGCAGGAGAGACAATATGAAGGTAGGAACATGGCTTAGAGGTGGTTCCTGGGAGTGGGGATGGGGTGTCAAGTAACTCAAGTTATGTTTAGAGAGCTGTGGTCCATTTGACCCCAGAGCCCGGTAGGAACCTCATCTTAGCTTGGCAAGTTTGGGGGCACTAAAGCTTTCTGAGGAGGGTAGGGAGTTGGGGTGAGGGACTGATTAGAGCTGGGCTACAGGACTTTAATCTTCCATGGTGCTGTCTTGAGCTGGTATTTAACTCTTCACAGATTCATACTTTTCATGGGGGGGCAGGTAGTCTAGGGAAGGGAGGTGTCTTGGAGGGGGCACAGAGAGGATCTTAAAAATCTGTAAGCTGCTAAAAGGCAGAGAACCCAACTTAGATACCCCCAATCCCACCTCCAACCCTGGGATTCCCAGCAGAAAGGCCCTGAGGTTCCCACAGATGTTTGGGCATTTGATTTCATTTGTTTACAATAGCTTAATGTTCATCTTGGCCCCACAGCCTTATCCCCACCCCCGCCCCGCCCCCCCCAAAGATACAGGCTCTCACCTCATTACTCCATGTCCTGTCTTTCAGTCCTTGCCTAAAGGTCATCTCCATCATCATTTTCTCCCTCTCCCTCTAGACCTGCCTTCCTCCCTGCTCTCCCCCTTTCTCTCTCTACCTCTTCCTTTCAGCCACACACCCCTCTCTAGACTGTCCTCAATTTTTCTCCAATTCCCTTAAGAATATCTCCCCTTCTCATCCTCTCTCCCCCACATGCCACCTACAAACCCACGTTTCCCTGTCTCAGCAGCTAACATAGGCACGGTACCTAGACGTGCTTCTGTCCAGGTACATGAAAGCCATCAGTTCTGGGGGAGATGAGATGGAATGAAGACACAGTGCCACAGCCCCAAAACTCCCCAGGTCCCTTCAGAATCTCACACAGGTCCGACGGACCTTCTCAACTGCCAGTAATTGAACCCCTTTTTCCTCAAGCAACACCGGACCAGTCAAATTAAAAAAACATTTCTTTTTCCACACTGTTTTCCTGGATCTTTAAAAACAACTAGTGTAGTAACCACATTGCTCCTCTCAGTTCCTCATGGCAGATGAAGTCGATAGGCCTTAGCGGGCTAGCCTGGGAACCTCACGGCCCATCCAGCATCTTCCCAGCCTCTTCTTAGCCCCTTTAGGAAGATCATTGATGATCTGGGAACAGAGCCAAACCGAAGGCTAAACTGATCCTAGCCCTGGATCAACCAGTTGTGAATTACCTCTAGAATTAGTGGAGGCAGTGAAGGGAAATATGAATTCAGGAACAGAGCTATTGATTAAAGAGAGGTACACATGGCCTAAACACAGTTTTGTATTCTCTTGCATCTGAGTTTGTTTTTGTATAGCTTTGCAAACATTTTAAAGTTTCTCGAGGAACTGGTTTTATCTTCTCAATTAGAATATAAGATCATTCGAGACTGGGACAGACAGAAGGGTTAATTTTCATGTAACCAGCCAATGTTCAGCTTCCAGGAACCAGGAGGGGGCAGCAAGGAGCTGTCCGGGTCAGGAATTCTCTTGACCTGGACTGCCAGGAGGAAGAAGGTGGGGACCTGCCAGGGTAGAGGTCAAGGGAAATCTCCAGATGAAGCAGGACCTAAGACAAGATCAGGCCTAGAGAGCTGGAGACGAGATGAGTAACCATCTCATTAAAGGTCGAACTGGGAGTGAGGATGGGGGGTGCAGGAGAGAGAAAGCCCTACCAGAAGGCAGGGCTAATCTGATGAGCCTATTCAGACAGCACCAGACAGAAAGAAGCAGGCCCGGCAGCCTCACACCCTAGTCCGGCAGTTCTCCGAGTGTGGTCCCAGACTAGCAACATCAGCATCACCTGGGAACCTTTAAGAAATGCTGATTATCAGGCCCTACCCCAGACCCACTCAATCAGAAACTCTGGGGATGGAGCCCAGCATCTGCATTTCACCAAGTCTTCCAGATAATTCTAATGCCTGCTGATATTCAAGAACCACCTCTATAGTCCACGGCCTTGAAAAATGTTTGCATTGGCAGAGCCTAGACCCCTGTGGATGCCTTGTTCCTTGGAGTCCCAGATCCGACTGGCAGGCTCGGCCCTGTCGGAGGCCTTTTTTTGTTAAGAGGAACCTCCTCCACATCTGATGGACTGAGTCTTTGGGGGTCGAAGTCTTCTCCATCGCAGTTATGCTGGGGTGGGAGGTCCATGTCTTCTGTCCTACACAGAGTTCTACAAGGACCTCTATGTCTCCAAGGAGTGTGTCATTGGTGGAGGGAGTCCTCATTATTGTCCACGGGAGGTCAGGCCAACATTTAGATTCTGGCAAGACCTTTCTCCACAACAGGAATTTCACCGTCTATTCAACACCACAAAAATCCATGCCATTGTGAACATCACACTGAAGTCAGATCTGGGAGGCCAGTTGGCCAACAAGTGTCATTCAGGCCTAAGATGTCCCCCAGCTTGTGGCAGGCACAAGGGACCTGGAGCCTGTTCCAGTTGCCCTCTGCTCCCCAGTAGCTGATCTTGGTTTTCATAATTCTCAGTGGATCCCGAGTTGCAGGAATAATTCTTAGTCTTGGACCATTCTGGATACATCAGTGGCCAAAGAAGAGTTAAATAGCTACAAGATTGTTGATTTGTTCACAAAAGAAACTGCCCAGAAAGGACAAGAAAAGCTTCATTTCTTAGCCGTTAACTGAAAACCACTTTTCTTAGGGCAACTTGACCTCTAACGTGTTGACCAAACTATCCAGAAAAAATGTAGATAAACGACACCTCCTTTTAGCATTGAGTGCTAGTAAATAAGGCGAGAGAGAAGGAATTCCACCAAGATATTGGCAGAAACTTAATTTCTTAGATGAAATAATTTCCTCTCTTCATTACCAATTAATGAGCATAAGATTCTGCCCACCAGCACACTTTGAATTACTGTCACTGTGGTGAGGTGGTGTGACAGGAACTTGGTGTAACGCCTCTGCCTTTACAAGGATTTGTGAACCAGAGCTAATTGGTGAATGTGTCTCATTCGAGTTGGGGTGTTATCCTGTACTAAATATTGGGCATGGACCCATCATGTTTGTACAGACAACGCTTTGCTAGGCATGCTGGGGACACAGAGAGGTAAAGAAAAGACCCAGTTCCTGCCCTCAATGTAAGTCACATAAATCACGAGTTATATTTATATCATTATATGAATTATGTGACTTACGTCAGCCAGTGAAATCTGTTTGTATAGATGAGATCATTCATTTACTTGTGCGTTCAACAGATATTTATTAAATACCTATTGTTTGTATAGCCACTTTGGGCATTCTAGAAAAGTAAATATAACCCACATCTGGGCTCCAGGGTACTACTGGGTCATTAATGGTAAAGGCCCTATTTTCCGGGTTTTAGTCTCTGTTATTCAGGTAGCATGTCTAGTGCCACTCCCCACC
>NW_011889019.1:2469303-2474275 GCF_000151845.1 Pteropus vampyrus
CACATCTGATGGACTGAGTCTTTGGGGGTCGAAGTCTTCTCCATCGCAGTTATGCTGGGGTGGGAGGTCCATGTCTTCTGTCCTACACAGAGTTCTACAAGGACCTCTATGTCTCCAAGGAGTGTGTCATTGGTGGAGGGAGTCCTCATTATTGTCCACGGGAGGTCAGGCCAACATTTAGATTCTGGCAAGACCTTTCTCCACAACAGGAATTTCACCATCTATTCAACACCACAAAAATCCATGCCATTGTGAACATCACACTGAAGTCAGATCTGGGAGGCCAGTTGGCCAACAAGTGTCATTCAGGCCTAAGATGTCCCCCAGCTTGTGGCAGGCACAAGGGACCTGGAGCCTGTTCCAGTTGCCCTCTGCTCCCCAGTAGCTGATCTTGGTTTTCATAATTCTCAGTGGATCCCGAGTTGCAGGAATAATTCTTAGTCTTGGACCATTCTGGATACATCAGTGGCCAAAGAAGAGTTAAATAGCTACAAGATTGTTGATTTGTTCACAAAAGAAACTGCCCAGAAAGGACAAGAAAAGCTTCATTTCTTAGCCGTTAACTGAAAACCACTTTTCTTAGGGCAACTTGACCTCTAACGTGTTGACCAAACTATCCAGAAAAAATGTAGATAAACGACACCTCCTTTTAGCATTGAGTGCTAGTAAATAAGGCGAGAGAGAAGGAATTCCACCAAGATATTGGCAGAAACTTAATTTCTTAGATGAAATAATTTCCTCTCTTCATTACCAATTAATGAGCATAAGATTCTGCCCACCAGCACACTTTGAATTACTGTCACTGTGGTGAGGTGGTGTGACAGGAACTTGGTGTAACGCCTCTGCCTTTACAAGGATTTGTGAACCAGAGCTAATTGGTGAATGTGTCTCATTCGAGTTGGGGTGTTATCCTGTACTAAATATTGGGCATGGACCCATCATGTTTGTACAGACAACGCTTTGCTAGGCATGCTGGGGACACAGAGAGGTAAAGAAAAGACCCAGTTCCTGCCCTCAATGTAAGTCACATAAATCATGAGTTATATTTATATCATTATATGAATTATGTGACTTACGTCAGCCAGTGAAATCTGTTTGTATAGATGAGATCATTCATTTACTTGTGCGTTCAACAGATATTTATTAAATACCTATTGTTTGTATAGCCACTTTTGGCATTCTAGAAAAGTAAATATAACCCACATCTGGGCTCCAGGGTACTACTGGGTCATTAATGGTAAAGGCCCTATTTTCCGGGTTTTAGTCTCTGTTATTCAGGTAGCATGTCTAGTGCCACTCCCCACCCCCATCAAAGTCTTACTCAGTTTACACGCAGTAGTTTTCCGGGGGTGGTCAACAGGTGCTCATAAAACAGCCGATGGTTAGACTGCAGCATCTTCCATAATTTTCCACAACAGCTTTGTACCCTCGCCTCCCCCACCGCTGATATCTGTTACCTGAGAAGCTTCTTGATAAAAATGTCAAGTATTTGTGCTCAGTGCTCACTGCTTCCAGGACTCCAATGACATGCATGATGATTAGACCTTTTGTTAGAGCCCCAGAGTTCCCTGAGACTTTGTTCATTCTTCTTTTAAAGTCTTCTTTTATCTATGTTGTTCACATTAGGTAATTTCTATTTTTCTATGTTTGAATCCACTGATTCTTTCCTCTGTCTTCTTCCTGCTGTTCTTGAGCTCACGCACGGAGATTTTAAATTTTGGTTATTGCATTTTTCTATTCTGAAATTTCCTTTTGGCTCTTCTTTGTATCTTCTTTTTTCTTCTGAGACTTTCTATTTCTTTGCTGAGACTTTTTATTTTTCCATTTGTTTCAACTGTGTTTGTAATTGTTTGTTGAAGCATTTTTAAGATGGCTGCTTTAAAATCTTTGCTAGATAATTCTAACATCCCTATCACGTTGGTGTTGGTATCTCTTCATGGTTTTTTTCATTCAGTTTGAGAGCTCCCTGGTTCTCAGTACAATAAGTGGTTTTTGATTGAAACTTGGACATTTTGGGTTATTATGTTATGACCTGAGGATTTTGTTTAAACTTTTTGTTTTAACTGGTATTTTTCTGACAGCGTCAGTAGGGGACAAGCGGGTACCATCTGTTACTGCTCAGTCAGGGTGTAAGTCCATGTTCCCCATCCAGCCTCCCTTGACCCATGAGGGGAGGGCTCTGTGTTATAGCTTGATCAGCTAGCTCCTTGAGAGGCCCCCACTGATACTTCCCTTGGCTGCGTGGAGTAGGAGTGCCTTGTTGCTGCTCCTCAAATGTCCTTCACTGGCACCACAGGTGGTAGGTCACCTTGTTACCACTGGGTGGTGATGAAAATCCGGACTCTCAGCTAGGCCTTCTCTGAGACTGTCCCATTGGGGAGGGAACGAGATGCCTCCTTATTATTGGATAGCAGTGGAAATTCAGGTTCCACTGACACTGTGGGAGAGGGTTGAGGATGAGAGGAAGCTCATTACCACTTAGTGGGATGCAGAACCCAGCTTCCTACTCAACCTTTTGTGATTGCCCCCTGCATGAGAGTGGAGATTAGGTGTCTTGTTACAGCCTGGTAAGGCTGAAATCCAAGCTCTCCACTCAGCTTTTGCTGGTGTGTGTGTGTGTGTGTGTGTTTGTGTGTGTGTGTGTGTGTGTGTGTGTGTGTGTTGTATGTTCTTCAGGTTGGGGGGGATGGTACCACAGCTTTTTTTTCTGTGGCATTTGCTTGAGTAGAGCAGATATTATCTAAAAGTTCCCTGTCTTGATAAGCTTTCTGATCCTTTGGCTTTTCTTGGGGCTTTTGTGGTTCGTGCCTGTTGGCAGAGCTAGGTTGTTGGTTTCCTCAGTAACAAGTCTGAGATATATGAGACAAAAAAAAATTCAGGGAATTCACCATCATATTGTTCCTTGGGTCCCAAGCTCCCTAACTGGTCTGCCTTCTTCTCTCCACCTTTTTGTCTTCTGTTTGTTTTACATATAATGCCTGAGGTTTTTAGTTGTACTTAAACTCTCACTTAGGGGGAGGGATAGGGAAATGTACCTCTATTTCATTTTCCCAGAAGCAGAGGTCCATTTCTCTCCTCTTTTATTTCTGGAGAATTCTGTAGAATTGGTATTATTTCTTCCTTAAATATTTGGTTAAAATTTCCAGTGACACCACGTGAGCCTGAGGTATTCTCTTGCTGGCTGTCTCCCATGAGATGCAGCCTGTTTTCTAGGGATGTTGATGCCCTGCCTAGCACTGATGGAGGGTAAGATAAGCAGGGGGAGGCACATAGATAAGAGCTGCATTTCATCCCCAGATACCAGCTCTACTGGGTTGAATAGTGGCCCCAAATAAGACAGGGAATCTATGCAAGTGACCTTATTTGGAAAAAAGGTCTTTGCAGATGCAGTCAAATTAAAAATCTAGAGATGAGATTATCCTGGATTTAGGATGGGCCCTAAATCTAATGACTGGTGTCGTTATAAGAGAAAGGAGAGGGAGATTTGAGACATATGGACACCTGGAGAAGGCCACGTAAAAACAAAATTGGAGATTGGAGATATTGGAGTCAAGGAACTCCTAAGGCCACCAGAAGCTGAGAGAGGCATGGAAGGGTTGTCCCCTGGAGCCTTCAGAGGGAGTATAGCCCTGCTGACACCTTGATTTCAGACCTCTGTCCTCTAGACTATGAGAGAATAAATGTCTGTTGTTTTAAGCTACTTAGTTTGTAGTAATTTGTTACAGCAGTCACAGGGAGCCAGCATACCAGCCACAGACTGAAAGTTTTGTTGTGAGAGGACCAAGCACCCCAAAGATGGAGCAGCTGCCCCATTGCCATGTCACCTCTGGTTGCTGGGAGGTGGCTGCTCAACAGTCTGCTGGTCTCACAGACCTCATTCCCATATAGCTGAACTTGGCCATATCTGCAGTCTTAGTACCCATGCACTATGGTCTTGACCTACACAGTGTCTGCACTTAGGCTAGCCCTGAAGTGGCCTAGTTGCTCCTTCCCCACCCTGACAGAAGACACGGGATACAGCCTCTTGTCTGTCATACCTCATAATTTTTCTAGCAGAGCCCTTCGTGGTGACATGGGTCAGTTATCTTGTGCTGCTTGGGAAAAATAGACAGCAACTTTGACTAATTGTAGCAAAAAAAGAATTTATTGGAAGGATACAGGAAAAGCTGAAAAATCTAGGCTAATAAAAGACAGGCTAGGTGGTAACAATGCCCATCCTTTTCAAAAGAGATTGTTAAGGGAGAGGGAAAACAATGGCGTAGATGATAGAGGCTCTGTTCATCTCTCCGGCGAACAAATCAAAGTCGTGACAGAAACAAGGAGCTGCGGTAAAGAAAAATCGCCTGGGATCTAGATGAACAAGCCATACAACTAGGGAGAAATCCAAGAAAGCACCCTGCAACGGCAGAAGGTAGGATGGGGCAAGGATGCCTGGTCTCCAGTGGCTGAGTGAGATGGAGGCTGTGGCAGAAGTCTCTTAAAGGAGCCCCCTACGTGAGCGGATTTTCATGGTGACGGATCTGCTTGCTCTGAGCACCAGCCGATTCAGCTGCATGCAGGGTCCACGAGGGACTTACAGGGAGACATTGTCGGAGTGAGGGCCGAGGCAAGACTTGCTCTGTACAGAAGTGACAGCAGTATCAATTGTTCCCTGTTGAGCCCTCCCTCCGACCAGTGCACAGACACAGGGCTGCCATAGCCATGAGGTCATCAGACTAGATAACAGAGGCCGCTCCGCCCAGAGGATTTCCTGAAATCCCACCTCCTCCAACTCACAGCCCCACCCAAGCCACATCCAGGTGTGTCCTCAGCGAGTCAGGTGCTCCTTACTGAGCAGCGCCTAGACTCACACTGAAGACAGCTGGCCTTGGTTTCTGGTGTGGCCTTTTGAGGCAACTATAAGCTCAGCCTCTGTGGATTGCTTGCTGAATCTTAACAGGTGGCTCCGGAGGGGTAGAGGCTTGGGCTAAGT
>NW_011889019.1:2474325-2476102 GCF_000151845.1 Pteropus vampyrus
CAGGCTAGGTGGTAACAATGCCCATCCTTTTCAAAAGAGATTGTTAAGGGAGAGGGAAAACAATGGCGTAGATGATAGAGGCTCTGTTCATCTCTCCGGCGAACAAATCAAAGTCGTGACAGAAACAAGGAGCTGCGGTAAAGAAAAATCGCCTGGGATCTAGATGAACAAGCCATACAACTAGGGAGAAATCCAAGAAAGCACCCTGCAACGGCAGAAGGTAGGATGGGGCGAGGATGCCTGGTCTCCAGTGGCTGAGTGAGATGGAGGCTGTGGCAGAAGTCTCTTAAAGGAGCCCCCTACGTGAGCGGATTTTCATGGTGACGGATCTGCTTGCTCTGAGCACCAGCCGATTCAGCTGCATGCAGGGTCCACGAGGGACTTACAGGGAGACATTGTCGGAGTGAGGGCCGAGGCAAGACTTGCTCTGTACAGAAGTGACAGCAGTATCAATTGTTCCCTGTTGAGCCCTCCCTCCGACCAGTGCACAGACACAGGGCTGCCATAGCCATGAGGTCATCAGACTAGATAACAGAGGCCGCTCCGCCCAGAGGATTTCCTGAAATCCCACCTCCTCCAACTCACAGCCCCACCCAAGCCACATCCAGGTGTGTCCTCAGCGAGTCAGGTGCTCCTTACTGAGCAGCGCCTAGACTCACACTGAAGACAGCTGGCCTTGGTTTCTGGTGTGGCCTTTTGAGGCAACTATAAGCTCAGCCTCTGTGGATTGCTTGCTGAATCTTAACAGGTGGCTCCGGAGGGGTAGAGGCTTGGGCTAAGTCTGGCCTGCAGCTGAACCCCTCTCAGGACAGTGCCACTGGACACCTACTTCACAAATCCACACTAATAAGACCCGGAGACTTAGGAGCTTTACTTAGTACATAGAAACAGACATGGAAAGGCAGCCAAAATGGGAAGACAAAGAAGCAGAAACCATATGAGAGAACAGAACAGAGATCCAGATATAATGGGGTCAAGTAATCTAACAGATGCAGAGTTCAAAACACTGGTTATAAAGATGCTCAAGGAACTTTTGGGAAGTGTAGATAAATTCAGTGAGAACTTCAACAAAGATAAAAAACATAAAAATGGAAGTAGAAATTATAAAAGGGAACTAGTGTGAAATGAAGAACACATTATCTGAAATGAGAAGTATATTAAATGGAATAAATGAAGGAATAAACAAAGTGAATAAAGAAGAGGATCAAATGACCTATATAGAGGATGTGAAAGCCAATCGGGACACTCAATCAGAATGGTAAGAAAAAGAAGCCAAGGCTATAAAAATAATTTAAGGAGCATATGGGACACTATTAAGGGTCCAAATATCCACCTGATCAGTGTAACTGAAGAAAATCAAGATGTTGAACAGCTGTTTGAAGAAATAATGATGGAAAACTTCCCTAACCTGGTGAAGGAAAAGGATATAAAACCCCAGGAAGCTCAGAGAATTCCAAAAATCAGGGATCCAAAGAGGCCCACACCAAGACACATCAAAATGAAAATACCAAAGATTAAATACAAAGAAAGACTATTAAAAGCAGCAAGAGAAAAACAGATAATTACTTATAAGGGACCACCCGTAAGACTGGCAGCTGATTTCTCAAAAGAAACTATGCAGGACAGAAGGGCTTGAGACAAAATATTTGATAGGATGAAGACCCAGGATTTACAACCAAGGATACTTTATTCAGCAAAGCTATCATTTAGACTTGAAGGACAGATAAAGAACTTCCCAGACAAAAATAAGCTAAAGGAATTTATCATTACCAAGCCA
>NW_011889019.1:2476152-2476576 GCF_000151845.1 Pteropus vampyrus
GCCTATGCTGTCTCCAGGTATTGATTACAGAGTCCCGTGTTCTAGAAATCTTAAATCACCCTCCAGGGATACTACCACGGACACTGCGATTCTCCTAGGCATGTGAATACCCTGTGCTAAAGCCAGCCTTTCCATGTGGTTGCTTGAGATGCTTTTTCATCTTAATTGTTTCTGAAGACAGGACAGAATAGCAGCTCCTTCTATTGCTAATCTGAATCTAAGTGGGAAGGAGCGGCCTAGTTAATGGGGCATACGGCTGTTCCCAGGTGGGAAGGATGGGGTTGACTGCCCCAGATGCCCTCTCAGAGAAGACATGGGATACTGCCTAGAGATTGGCTGTGAACCCTTGTGAGGATGATCAGTGAGGAGAGATGACCTGGGCAAACACCAAGTCACCCCCTCCATCCATAATCACCATAGCAGG
>NW_011889019.1:2476626-2477030 GCF_000151845.1 Pteropus vampyrus
AAAATAAGCTAAAGGAATTTATCATTACCAAGCCAATATTACAGGAAATGTTGGAGGGACTTCTTTAAGAAGAAAAAATAGAAAAGACTCACTTCCGATTAAAAGATACACACAGACTAAAAGGAAGGGGATAGAAAAAGATATTGTTTTGATGGACCTAGAAGGCATTTCAGACAAAGATAAACACTATATGATTTCACTTATATGCAGAATCTAAGGAATAAAAAGAACGAACTAATCGAAAACAGATTCACAAATATAATGGACAATTTGGTGACAGACAGAGGGGAGGAGGGTTTGGGGGGCTGAGAGAATGGGGTGAAGGGTTAAAGAAGTACAAATTAGTAGCTGATGGATGGTCATGGGGATGGGGAGCATGGCATAGGGAATGCAGTTAGCATTAA
>NW_011889019.1:2477080-2483683 GCF_000151845.1 Pteropus vampyrus
AGCGGCCTAGTTAATGGGGCATACGGCTGTTCCCAGGTGGGAAGGATGGGGTTGACTGCCCCAGATGCCCTCTCAGAGAAGACATGGGATACTGCCTAGAGATTGGCTGTGAACCCTTGTGAGGATGATCAGTGAGGAGAGATGACCTGGGCAAACACCAAGTCACCCCCTCCATCCATAATCACCATAGCAGGCAGGCGACAGGGGCTCAGGACTGGCCAAGGGCCCTATTAAGTGGAAGGGCCTTGAGATGCCTCAGGTCCAGGCAGTGTGGAAAAGGAAGGGGGCGCTTCTAGGTCAAAGGAAGGAGATAAGCTGAAGTGGTTTTCAACCTGGCTGCACATTAAAAATGACCCGTGCCTCAGCCCTACCCCAGGCCCATTGTATCAGAATCTTCAGTTGTGTAGTAGTGGTTCTGGGTGTTTCTGTGCATATGTATATTTTGTCTCTAGCTGACATTTTATTGCACAGTGAAGGCTGAGAATCACTGAGTTAGAGCAGATTCCTCGGCCTGAGGTGAGATTTGGAGGAACTTGTGATTTCCCCTGAAATTGTATGCAAAATTGTCTGTATATATACTTTTCTAGGGACATGAATACAATGCTTTCATCAGATTCTCAGAGTGGCCTGTGACCCTCCAAAGGACATAAAACACTGAAATAAAGGGATAAAGGACCTGAGCCAGGGAAGGGCAGGGGGGATTTGCGCTATGGTGCTGCCGGTGCCAGTAGTCTCATGGGGCTCTCCTGTCACAACCCAACAAAACTGCCCTCCTGCCCTTAGCTCTGCAGCCAGGTGGCCTGGCCACCAGCCCTGCTGGGTAACTTCTCCATCAGCTGCATGAAACCAGCTGCAAATAGACAAGGACAAGATTTGGAAGTGGATGTAAAGTAACTAGGGATTTGCCTCAGGCTTATCTCACCTAAAATTAGGGCGGCAGGAACCAGTTCCAAACCCTGGAAGGCAGTGGTTCTCTAAGTGTGGTCCCCAGACCAGCAGCCTCAACATCACCTGAGAACTTAATAGAAATGCCAATTATCAGGCTGCACTGCAGACCTTCTGAATCAGAAACTGGCGGGGGCCAGAATCTGTGTCTTAACAACCCCGCTGGATGACTCTGCAGCACGGTGAAGATAAGAACTACTATTGTGGGGGAAATGAGTGCCTCCTCATTTGTCGATGGATGGTTCTGGGTTAGCTGAGCACCTGGGTAAGGCTGATCCCGCAGGTTGAAAGCTGTCAGTACTGTAGCTGAGAAAGGCTCAGCAAAGGCTCAGAGTCGAAATGCTCTGGACGTCTGCACTGGGTGAGAGGAAGGACGGAGCTGCTATGTTCACTTCTTGGCTGAATTCGAGAACACAGAGGCTGGGGAGGGGGCAGGTTTTCTATCCTGCTTCAGACATACGGAGACCTCTGTGTAGATCATTCTGGTAGTCAGCTAAGAAATGTCGTCTTGACTTCTTGGGGAGATGCTGCAGGGCTGGAGTTGTAATCACTGGCAAGTAGATTTAAGTCACACAAGGAAAGTACGAAGGGATGAAGAGAACTGAGCACAGGACCTGAGTCCTTTGGAATCCTCTCACCGGTCAGAGTGTCTACCCTGAGGCGGCCCTGAATTAGGGCCCCATGTCCATAGCACTGGGGCAATTCCTGCCCTCGAGCTGGTGGTCCAGTTGGGAAGAGGAGACCCACACATAGGAGGGAGCTGTCGCGCTACTTGGAGTGAAGAACTTCAGGGGAGGAGGGGGACATGTGAGTGTTTGGGGAGCACAGAGTTGGAAGGGAGGCTTGTACCAGGAGTGATCCCCGAGAGGTTCTCATGGGGGCGTGAACCTGGTGTGGGGTTTGAGAAGCAGGTGGGTTATCCACAGGGATACAAACTGGGAGGGAAGGCATCCCCAACAGCCTCCCACGTGGGACTGAGTCAGAGAGTGGAGGCTCCAGCCTGTTGGAGCATAAAACCAGCAGAAGTGCCCAAAGGGAGTAATGCTGGAAAGGCAGGCTCAGTGCTGGGTTGGAGGGAGCACAAACAGCCCCTGCCCGTTGTGTCAGGTCCAGTAAGTGAATGATACGTAAATGGTGCATGAGGAAGAGCAGTCTGGCAGCACAAACAGGAGATACCGAGCGGGGAGAATAGCTGGATGTCATCCTAGGGATGTAGAGAAAAGGACCCTTAGTTAAGGTGGAGGCAAGTTAATGAGAGAAGCTAATGTTCCAGCTAATGGCCAGGTCATCATTTAAAGGCTTTTTGTTGAAGTGTGGATGGTCAGCACAGTGTGGCCCTCCCTGCCAGAAGCAATCCCCAGGGCCACCTGCTTCCTTCTTTACCTAGGCCTGGGAAGTGCCCATAGATAGACTGTGAATGAACCCAAAGACTTGTGCAAAGAAACATGGTTAGCAACCAGAGGGGAAAAAAGTGGGGAGGATTTAAACATTCTTCAGTAGGGGAGTGATTAAAGAACCCATGGCATAATACAGCTATGAAATCAGATGCTAGAGAGAAAGAGAATGAGGCCAATCTACACACACTGACTTGGAGTGGTTTCTTGGCATTTTGCAAAGTGAAAAAAGCAAATTCTATCCCGATGCATTAGAATGACGCCATTCTGTAAATGATGAGAACTTCGAACTATATATGAGTATGCAAATGCATTTTTAAAAAGGTCTAGAAAGATGCACAGCCAGTGATTGGCAGGGGCATTCTGCAGGGAAGGAAGGGTGGCTGCAGAGTGGGTGTGAGGAGTGCCTACACTCAGTTTTGTTGCAGAGTAGGGGAAACAGTGGTGGCCTGCAGATGCGTGGCCAGGATCGGGGTGAGATGAGGGGTAAGTTTGAGAATCTCCTGTTGCAGGGATTCTCAAACTTATCTGCACTAGAATAACCAAGGAACTGGTTAAAAGGCAGATTCCTAGGCCCCACCCCAGCCATACTGGTGTAGGATGTCAGGGTGAGGCCCAGACTTATGCATTTTAACCAGCTTCCGATGATTCTGATGCAAATGGTGCCTCAAAACACTCCTGTGACAACTCCACAAAACTGCCCTCCCTGCCTTAGCTCAGCAGCCAGGCACTCTGGCCACCAGCCTTGCTGGGTAACTGGGCGGGGTGACTTCCTGTTTGGAGGTGGGAGGGCTGAGGGAGTGCTGTGTGGGTGGCATGCTCTTCAGTGGGATACATACCATCCTCAGCCACCGCTGCTTGTCACTCAGCTGGGAGGGAGCTCAGTGCTTTGAGCTTGATGCCGCTGTCTCCTCCAGGACCTTCATTATTGAGAGGCCAAGGTAACTATTCAAGCTTCCTTAAGCAGTTTTTAAAGGAGAGCTGAGCACCCAAATCATCCTTCCCAAATTCATTTTGAATTCAAAGCAATTAGGAAAAACTTGCATTAATTAAATATTGAATAGATGTCCATTAAGGCTAGAATATTGGTTTTACTTCAAATATAAGACACTGTATTTTTTACAGCTGCATATATATTGCATATAGACCATTGGTTCATTTCGTGTAATAAAGGGTTCAGTATATTCGTGCCCATTTTATAGGACTTGGAGCATAACCAGAGTATCGTAAGTGGAGACATACAGCATTGCATTTGTGATGCTGGTGGTATCAGGGATAAATTTGCTACTGAGTCTCCCCTATTCAGACCAGATACCAACGATTACAACTCTAGGCCTCTCAGAGAATGTGACTGCTTTACAACAATCCATTTTATTATGCAGTGTTCAGGTACCTGGTGAGGTACAGTGGAGTCTGTACATTTACAAGGGTAGGGGTGGGGGTTTGGGGTGGGACATCCTGTCGCCTCATGTGGCCAAGGCAAAGTCCAGAAGCAAACTTCTGTGGCTTAAACATGGGAGATTCACTGTGGAACCCAGGGGGCTGCGAATGATAGATATATGCAGGCAGGGGAGAAACACACAGGCTTCCTCTTGTTCTTTTGTTCAGCCTCCAGAAGCCCTTGACTTGGCCCTCTGCCCCCTCACAAGTGACTCCTTCCATCAGTGACAAGGACTCTAGAGTTTCTAGTCTTCTGCAGACAAGAGAACTGATCTGAGTCCATTGGGTTCCGTGGTAAAAACTGAGCTGGCCAGAACTGGCCCTTCTTCTAGAATAGCCCTAGTTTCTAATAAATCAGTTTTATAGAACTTTAAATTTCTAAAATGGATGAAGTAGGCCCCACTCTATTTTACGAACACAAGAGCTAGAAGAGAGTGTATAGATCTGAAGTCCAACATCCTCCTTTGAAGTTTAAAAAGCAACAACAACAACAACCAAGCAAACAAACAAAACTAATCATTTCTGACAACACCTTGTGTGCCAGGCCCACAGTAAGGGCTGCACAGGCATTGCCTCATTTGACCCTCAGAACAGCCTCATGACAGAGACGTGGACAGTGAGGCCAGCGAAGCTGAGCGACTTGCCCGTGGTCGCCCAACGAGAAAGTGGCTCGGCTTTGAACCCAGTCTCCCTGGTTCGAGCCCGAGTTCTCAGTCTTCTGCTGTGGGGGACTAGAGGCTTCGATTCTGGAGAGGCAAGCCTAGGGAGGAGAGGAAGGGCAGAAGGCAGAAAGGTGGTCAGGAAAGTTTAGACCCAACCACAGTTTATTTGTCACTTTTGCCATAATAGATTTCTGTCCCCTGATCAGATCTATTCCTTGGCCCTTAAATCTGAGAACAGTTCCCACACCACCGACTTCTTGGTTGTGACATACAGATTTTCAATGGCTATCTAGTAGCTTTTCCTCAATATTTCAGGAGAGATTCTTTCCCCAACCATGGCTTGGAGGTTGGCCACATGTGGGACCTAAGCTTTTATGTTAACCTTCTTCTGATGCTCACCATAAAGCCTGACCCTGTCATAATCGAAATACCTTTATCAAACCTGCAAAAATCAACCCCAGTAAACTTAGGTTTAGAGCAAGAAGCCTGCCCACAGGCGCACGGTTGAGTCCAGGCTAAAACCCGGCTTTGCTGAGACCCAGCCCAATCTCTCCCCTGATGTTCATGTCTTGCTATGTCCACCTGAAGCCTCAATTTGAGATATTTCCGCCTGGTGGTTTGGGGAAGGCCCCAGATGGCTCACAATTACTCTGGCCCACCACACAATTCATTCTTGGACTTTGTTTTTATCTCAGTTCATTGAGTTCCTCTCTCCCTGCCTCCTCCTTGGCAGGGGAGGTGGGTGGTTGCCAGGGGGAGATCTGGCACGGGGGAAGCAGCACTACAGGGGGAAGCATGAGTCTTGGGGACGATGGATCTGTCCTGTATCCTTCTTACGGTGGTGGGTATGTGAATCTACACATGTGCTAAAACTCATGGATCTATACACGTAAATTAAAATACAAATAAAACGGGAAAGGATCCACCTCTGCTGGAACACATATAGTAGCTCCAACAGGACCAGGAAGAGGGACTTCATGTGCAAGAGGGTGGTTCTGGGGTCTGACCTCGCAGACCCTGCCTTTCTGCTCTCCAAACCAGCAAGACAGAGCCCTGCTTCGAGCTCCAACCTGATATGCCGGTCCATCAGGTGGCACTTCTCTCCGCTCTTGGAGGAATGTCCACTCCGCTGGCAGTCCACCTCCTCCCCACCATGGAGTTGTACTGGTGGGGAGGAGTGCGCTCCAAAGCATTCTCCAGACTCCTTTGGGATTGGCCAAGACTCTCCAAGGCTCTTTTTCCTCTGGATGCTGAGGGGCAGCTGGGGGGCTGTGGGGGACAGAGGTGGATCTATACCTGATGGTTCCTTTGAGCTGTGCTCTACTTCCTGGTGTCCTGGAGAAAAGAAGCACACCCTCTATGCCCATCCTCCTAAATCATACACAGAGAGGCCAACTCCCAGTCATTCCATCTGCAACAGGAAAAGTCGCCTGGAATTGAATTAGCCCGAATTGGGCAACTGAAGCAGGAGCCTAGGGCATGCAGGCGTGGGTGACCCAAGGATGCAGGGAAGAGCTCCCAGGGTGATGACAGCGATGTCGGCAATGCCCTCCAGCCCTGTCTGGTCTGGAACGCATTTCTGAGGCTGGAGCTCTGTGCACAACCTACGTACCACAGGGCCAAATCAAGAGGCACAAGGAGAAAAGGGATGGTGGTTTTAAACAGTGTGGCTCAAAGAGGGGGGTTCTCTGAGTGGCAGCTTGTGGCATGAGCAACTGGCTGGGCCTGGGCACTGAGCCGGGAGACCCCAGGCTGGACTGGGCTGCCGGCCCGACAGCCAGTACTTTTCCTCGCTTACTCATCCTACTCAAAAACAACCCCACCCACTTGCGGTGAATGCCGCCTGCATTTTTCACCTTTGGGCTATCATTCTGAGGAAGAAATATCAGCCTGGGAGGAAAATTTTGGCCAGGTTCAAAGGGAAGGGCTTGGGGAATGGAAAGTCCTTTGAAACCTCACTTGGATGGTGACTGCCTGACCCAAATTTTTCCTTTTCAAAAGTATGCTCAGAGCTCAAAGGCTCGGGTGTCATGTAGATATGGGCGTGACAGAATCTCAGGGAAAACAAACCAACCAAGGCCCAGCTGCAGCCTCCCTCAGAGAAACCTCAGCCTGAGTGTCAGGCCAGACTCCAAAGGGAAGCCTGACTGTGGGTGCTCCGT
>NW_011889019.1:2484373-2496625 GCF_000151845.1 Pteropus vampyrus
GTCTCCTTCCAGCTGACCGTGTGCGTTGACCCAGCAAGGAGTGCCCCCCGGGGGTTGGTTCTGAGGAGAGGGTTTTCCTGGAGTGGGAGGTTGCTCTTCTCCCTCCACATCTGCATTGAGAAGTAGGTTCTTCACAGTTTGTTCCTCCCTTCCCCCTAGAAAGGAAGGACAGTGAGAAAATGCTGAGACTGAAAGCCATGAGCCTGTGAGCCAGCTTTTTCTTGGTTTCCTGTCTATAGAGTTGGGATATTCAGCCCTGAATTACTGGGGCACCAGCTGGGAACTCATGGCCATTCCAAGGTCAAGTCTCACACTAAACCCAGCTACTGGGGCCCTTGCAGTTTCATGGGAGCCATAGTAACATATCAAAACAAACTTTAGCTTAATTTTTATAATGCACCCCTGGGCCTCAATTCTCCCCCACCTGCCGTGGACCCCATGGCTGCTGGACAGACTACCAGATATGGTCTCTCAGTCCAATCCCATTCTTCTATATGAGGCTTTGTGGTGCCTGGGCTGGGACTCTGCAAACCACATGTTCCCTTTGCTAGCTGGTCCCTGGTAGGCTCAGCTCTGGGGAGGCCAGAAGGAGACAAGAAGGCTGGGGGAGGAGGGAGCTGGGACTTGTTTCTTCCGGATTTGCTTCTTCCAGATTTGTTCTTCAACCTCACCCCAAGGATGATTCACCTGTAAGGAGAAGTCAGTTTCAGTTTCTAGCTTTTCTTACACACTTCTAGAAGCAGCCTCATTGCGCATCGTGCCCACTCAGATACACCAGCTAGGAAGCCATGATCCCAGCTCCTTCCCCTGCAGCCCCTCCTCTAGCTTCTGGCTTCTGACAAACCTAATTCTTCCTCTGTTCCTGCTCTGAGTGGCAGCTGCTTCCTCATTATTCACTCTGTTTTCTCACTGTGTTCCCCACTTCCCTGCAACCTTTTTTTGCCCTTTCGGTTATCCGATACACATATAACCAATTCTCTAGATTAAATTCTCTCTGTTAAAATAACTGCTTTGGTTTCTGTTTTCACCAGACACTGACAGATACAGACCCCACTGCTGCCAGACAGACTACACAAGGAAGCTGTAATTCACCATCTGGTTTTTATCCATCAAAGGCGTGGGTGGCTGCCAGATTATCCTCTTGCCACACAGCATTGAGGCCACTTCAGCCCAAAACAAAACAAACAAACAAACAAGCAAGAAAACCCTGATACCTCGGTGGTCAGCCTGTGTGACCTGATCATGAGCAGAATCATGGTTTCCTGTCTGTCTTTAGAAGCAGTGAGACTTCTTTGCAGGGTCTCTTAAGATCCCTGGGGGAGCGGGGGAGGAAGACTACGATGGATACATGGATCTAGTCTTGGGTCCCCTTATGCTTGCAGACCCCTCTGCTTCCCAGATGGCTCTGACACTTCTGTAGGCTCCCAATTTCCATGGTTCCCTCCCAGGTTGCCACCTGCCCTTGATGCCCAACTCTCTCCTCTAGTCAGTCATCAGGGGATGGTCCCCTCAGTATGGTGGATCTGAGCTTGAAGGTCCCAGACAGAGAATGAAGAAGAGATTCCAGCCTACATGGCAGCTAGAGTTGAACTTTTCTCAGACTGTGGCAACCTTGTCCCCTGTCTTGGAGTTGGAAGAGAACCTGGAGGTCAAATGCTCTCAATCTGCTATTTTACTGATAGAAAAACCAAGACCCAGGTTAAGCAACTCGTCTAAGGTCACATAGCTTGTTAGAGGTAAGTCCATGGCTAAGGCCAAATTCTCTGTCTCTGGAAATCTCTGGGCTCCTCCCATGAGCCATACTGAGATTTCTCAGCCTATAAGTGTCTGTAGGCCAGCTGAGGTCACTTTGCCTAGTATCCTTAGCATTTTCTAGCTAGTTTTCTGCTTCCTGTGATTTTGCTCTGAGTTTCCTCTGAGTGTCTCTGTCCCCTCAATCTCTGTCTTATTCTCTATTTTTGGTCCAGCTCCCTTGATTCTCTGCTGGTCCTAACTGTACTTTCCCACTTAGCCCCAAAGCCTCCCTACACCTCTTCGGAGAGCTGAGGGCTCTCACTTTCTCATTATCAACTAACCCTTAGCAATTAGTCCTGGCTGTTGGATTATGTAAACAGCGCAGAGTATAACCCTATAATCATAGGCACGTCCCTGCCCCAATGCCCCATAGGCACTGATTTAACTGTCTTTCACTAAAACACTGTTTTCCTCAAATTGCAGGCCTGTGGGTACCATTCTTCTGAGGGTTCTTGGGAAGATAGGGCAACACCCTTAAGAGTCCAGACACTTTCCTTCTGTCGATTAGCCTGGAGCGCTTCCTGAAGCACTGTTCTGGTGAGCTTGCCACTGCAAAAGGAAAGCTATTATTTCGCTTTGAGCAGTGAAGCAGAGGCAGTTCTTAGAAGTCACATCTAAAGTCTTTACCCCCGAGGCACAGCATAATAGAGCCTCAGCTATGTCTGTGCTGTGAAACTGTTTACCCTCGTTCAGGGCTCTCCAGTCTGATGTAAATTCAAATCACAGAGGAAGCTGTGTAAAAATAAGTCCCTGTCCCCACCACTGAGCTTTCAAAACAATCCCTGAAAGGAGGGTGGGGTAGTAGATTAAGGATTTTTAATATTTTAAACACTCTTTAAATGATTCTGATGTTCAGCCAAGCTTAGAAGCACCACCTAGACAGATAACAGAGGCTTGCTGCAAGGGTATTAGGACTTATTGGTAAGAAGAAAGGATGCAGAGAAGGGTCCCAAGAGCATGGAGAATGAGCTTATGCAGTTAAGCCCTCTGAGGCTGAACATTTATCCTGGAATGGGCTGTGTGGGGAGAGATTCTAGGCTTAGCTCCCTATGTGTGGTCCATCCTTCTTGGCCATGAGTGTCTCTGTCAGGCTCATACTATCTCTGGCACACAGACTGGAAAACCAAGAGGCCCAGTCACTACTGTGACATCCTTCCCTGTCAGAAGCAGAGGATGACTCTGGGACTGCGAACACCTTTGGGGTTCCTATGCAAATATTATGTCTGCAGTGTTTTCCACCATGGTCCCCACACAGTAAAAGTTATTGCATGGCATTGGTTGGTCTCACTCTGACAAGGACCATTAACTTTTTATTCTGCATGACTCTGATGACAAGAAAAACACATTTTAAAACTGTATACTGAAGTATCTTTATCTCTATCACTTTTAAAGCCCTATCTCTGTCCATGATCTCTATCTATCTATCTATCTATCTATCTATCTATCTATCTATCTATCTATCTATCTATCTATCTATCTATATCTATCTATCATCATCATCTATGGTACAACAATCAGATGCATCAACCAGCATCTGAAAGTGATTCGTACTGGACATTTAAGTGTCTCTCTTGAATGTGTGTTTGCCTCATCTCTCTTGGGAATGGCTCTCCCAGACCAGTAGCCACATTCCTGCTGGGTGACCTGCCCCCAGTCTGGCTTGTTTGTATCAGGAGTCATTCCAAACAGACATGATCAGTTTTTCTCTTCCAATTACTGGAATTAAGACTGAGAAAATGGAGCCAGTCTGGTCCAGTATCTATTCTAGACCTCTAATGTGAATACTCATGAACTACAGAGGGCCCATTCTGTTGAATGGGTGGAGGAATGGAGGCAACTGACTTCCAGATGGAATAGAGACACCAGAAAAAAGAGGAGATGGGAGATGATGAAGGTGCTGGTGGCCTCACTGCTCCCAGTATACCACCTGACTGAGGTGCAGTGTGCTCAGGCTCTTGGCTTCCATTAGACACCACCATGTCCTTGTAATGCAACCCCATTTTTTTTACATAGGCCGAAACCCCTTTTCTGTTACTTGAGACCATTGAGTCATTACTCATAAACAGGGAAAGGGGTCATCAGTCTAGGGATTGACAGGTTGATAGAGCAGCGTAGGTACAGCACTGAGGTTGACATGGATGATAATGTAGGCATTTGTCATTGAGCATCTACTATATATGCCAGATACAAGATAAGAGTTTCATATTCACCAATTTTTAAAATCTTTACAACAACCTTGAAAGGCAAATGTTATTTATTATTTCATCTTGCAGAAAAGGGAGCTGAGGATCAGAAGAGATAACTTTTCCAACTCACATAATGAGTGGTAGAACTGAGATTCGAACTCATACCTGTGTGGCTTAAAAATCTATCCTCCTTCAACTACACCATGCTGCTTTTTCATGTTGTGTAAGATTGAAGAAGGATGTAGACACCAGAAGACTATTCATATTGGGTGTGATTGGTATCTGGAGGGCAAAATCCAGGAAGGCAGGGACGGCAGACCCAGCTCAAGGCCTGAGGGTCCACTAGGTCACAGAGTTTTAAGCAGAGCTGTCAGGACCCTGGAGAGCTCCCAAGGAGCCACAAAGACTAAACCATCCCACCTGGTAGCTCTGCCCCTTATCTTGAACCTCTGGATGCAGAAGGCTATTCACTGACATATGCAGGGAGGGGTTCTTCCCTGGGACTCTAGGGATTATCCTGGGTCATCCCCTGCACTTCCCTAACCCACCGTCAGTTTTTCTCTGTATCAGCTTTTGGGAGAGAATGCTGACATAGGGTGCCCATGTCTCTATGTCCAAAGAATTGAAAAATAACTTTAAACAATCTCTTCCATTCCAATTTGCCTTTTCTTAGATGAAGTGACTGGCGAATATGATCTGTTAATCATGCCACACCTCCTTTGGCCATGTAAAACCAAATTGGCTGCTTTGCATAATAAAAGGTTAAAATTATAAGCCATATGAGGAAACAAATTAAGCTTGGTCATTCAGGCTCAGAATTTGTGACTGAATGTCTTTGCACTTGCCTTTCACACTTGCTCCATCGTCATGTGTCTGCCCTCGACTACAGCTGTTTATTTTTAATCCACATTTCCCCAAAACAGATATTAATAATTTTCCTGCATCTTCTCTGGCAGCAACCTCCACATCGACCAAGAGCAACAATACTTCTTTGACCATATGCATTTGGGGTTTTGTTTGACACCATAAATGGATCTTTTGTTTGGTATTTAAGTTGGCTCTTTGTGGGAAGCATTGGCCAGTTTAAACTTCCTTCATAAGTTCTTCATGACTGCATTTGCAATGACATTAATGAAATCATTCTGAATATCAGTAGGCAGATAATGAGCCCAGAGGCAGTGACTAAGGTGAGGGCCCAGATGGAGGGGTGGGGAGGGGTGGGGTGAGTGAGGGAAAGTGGGAGCTAAGCTGTCTTCTGGCTCCTACTGGTAGGTGAGAATGAATTTAAACCCCCAGGGTCTGACTTCTCTTTTCTCTTCCCATTTTGAGAGATTTTGGTGGAGACTATCCAAGAGTTTAATATTTCTGTCCCCAGCCTGTGTAGGAGAATGAGACCAGGAAGTCTATGTCCCCAGCTCTCCCCTCTTCTGCTCTCCCTTTGAAGAAGTTAGCTAAGGCTTTTATTCCCATTTTGGAGGGAGACCTTGGAAGGAGGGTCTCAATGCTTTCTGGGTGCATTTAGGCTTGTACCTCTATTTCTTGTTTTCCTTATAGACCCCCATGCTGACCTGTGTTCCTATACCCTGCTGCCCCCATCAGCATCCTCTCTACACCGCCAAGAGAAGTTCCCAGCCTCCTGTCCCCTTCTTACCCTTCCAAGTAGTTGTTAGCTCCTATCTCTGCCTTGGGGCCTCTGGCCATTTCTTGTGCTGAGGACGGTGGAGGAAGCACTTAGATCCTAGCACAGGGCCTCATCATTCTGCTCCCTGACTTTATGGATCACCATGGGCTGTTCATCCCAGGCTGCCACACACCACTGTCCAGGTGATGTGTCACACAACTGTGGAGGCCCTATTCATATTGTATATATTGCAGATCTGTAAATGGATTAGGATGGTTTCCTCATAATCAGGTATCTTGTACTAAAAAAAATCAATATATTATAACATTTTTTTCAACAATTGGAAATTAAATGGGTTGTGAAAGGGGAACCTTTTTCTATTTTACACAAAGATGCTGTGTAGGCTGGAGTAGCCCTCTACTTCGAAAACCCATATATTTTCAAGGACTTCCTGCATCACACATATAGTAAATCTCATTCTACCAGTTGTGCCTGTCCCCAGGAACGTGAGACTAAACTGGTTTCCAAACCTTTGATTTATAGATAGAAGAGTGGGAGCCATGTAATGGGCTTCTCGCTTGACTAGTTGAAACTCAACTAGTTATCCATAGATTCTGGTGGCTGTAAAACCCAATGACCTTCACCTCCCAGGGTGTTGGGAGGCACAGGCATGAAAATGACACACATGTGCTTTGAAATTTGGGATTTGGTGTTGTTTAACATCTCTGACCCCATAATAAACACAGGGCTGAAGCCGGGGCCAGATCATTCCCCACCCTGCAAATAGCATTTCCATTTCATCCTTCCAGACATTCCAGAGCTGCTAGAATAACAGTCTGCTCTTTAGAAGGACCATTCAATAGCTGCGGCCCTGCCCGGCCCCTCTGGCTCTTCCTGTAAGAAAACAAACAGGAAGGCAATGTTGGCTGTAAACAGAGTGGGACCAGAGGCCAACCAGCTGGCAGGAGACGGGGGACTGGTCCAGCCAGGTGTGGAACTGTTACTATGGGCAACAGATGACCTGGCCGAGCAGCCCAACCAGCGAGTCCCCCAGGGAGGGCACTGAGAGGCCAGGTGCTGTTGCTCTGCCTCACTGTGGATTTGTGTTCTTTTCCGCTCTGGGCCTTAGTTCCCCAGCTGTTCAGTGGAAGAGTTGGAGGAGATGATCTCTGAGGTCCTTGCCAACTCCGATAGGTGTGGTTCTGGGCAGCTCATTTTCTAACATATCCCATAGGTGCCAGGTAAGGGGATGGTTCACATGTGGGTTTATGTCCATCTTGGCCTTGTCCCTGGAGGTGGCCTTGTCTCAGGCCACCCCCAGGCAGTTAGGCTGGAAGAAAATGCATTCCTCTCTCATTTGGGGGCCAGGTAGGCCTCAGCCCAGCTCCATGGCCCCAGCTCCCAGACAGCTGGTCTCCCAGCTGGAGCAGGCAAAGATTCCAGAGCAGCAAAACCACTCATGCAATTGATTTCTGTGAGACGCGTGGAGGTTATGTACGCTCCCCCCCCACCCCGCACCCTCCCTGCCATCCCCCCCGAGAAACTGTTCCTTGTAGCCAAACGTCTCAGCTCAGGGAAGTACAAAGCTGATAGAAATATATTTCAGCCAGAACAGCAGATATGAAGAGAGGGGACAGAGGTTCAGATCCTCTCTTTCCTGAAAATTTAGCACAGGCCATGTGCTCCATCCTGGGGGAGGGGACAGTGGTTCTAAGGGCAATTGCTCCCTGCCATCTTCCCTCTCCTGAACCACCATATGATAGTGCCTGGACCAGTGTCCTCACTCAGGGAGGGACAGCAAGGGAGAAGAAGCTCGTGTCCGGAAGAAGGTTTCTATCATTTAAAAGAATGGGAGCTTGGTGGTCAAGCAAATCACACCTGTCCAGGAATAAAAATAATCATGATAATATCAGCAATAGTAGCTAACATTTACTGAGTGCTGGCTATATACTGGATATTGCTAAATGTATTATTTCATTTAATCTTCAGAGTAAAGGCATAGAATAGTTATTATTTGCTCTCTTTCTCAGACAAAAATTAGGAACTCAAAAAGAGTGACTACTTGCCCAAAGCCACCCAACTGGTCTGCAGCAATGCCAGGATTCAAATGCAGGCCCATGCCATCAAAGCCCACGTGCTCAGCAATGAGGCCAGGTGGGGAGTAGATCTGCCTTAGACTCATGGATCCCAAGCTGCAGAGATGAGAAGTTGACCAGTCAGGGCCTCTGGGAAGGCCACAGTGATAGACAGTTGTGGGTGGCTCAGGCAGATGTCCAGCACTCAAGAGCATGTCCTATGAGAAATAATTAAGGGTACGGGCCTGGCAGATGTGCCTCAGCTATCTGGAGTTTGAGGTGTTGGGGAACCCTGGGGAGGTGGTCCATGTTTGGACATCTGGTAGCAGGGCAAAGCAGGCAAACCACCAAGCAAGAGTCAGCCCTAGGAAGTGAGGCCAGCCTCACTTTTAGGGGTTCTTCTGAAGCTTTCAGAAGCTTCTACAAACTTAGAACCCCAGGTCTGGCCAGCCAGCCTCTCTCAGGAGTTGGATTTGCACAAGCTCCTCGAGTGATTCTAATTCAGATACTACAGTGAAATGCTTTGAGAAACCATGCCCAGGACAAGTGATGAGAGCAGGGCAGGATCCAGCCTCAGAGAAAATGGGCTGCAGGGCAAGTAGCCAAGGGAGGAGCTTGAGCATCAGGACACGAGTTGGGGCTGGACACTAGGGCAGAGGCATGGACCTCTAAGAGGAGCCTCCAGTCAGGTGAATGAGGTACTCAGATCCTCCAGGTGGGGGTTATGGGGCAAAAGGTAGGATTTGGGCCTGAAGCAATGGGGATGGGAGGATCTTGTCATTCTCCTACTTAAAACTTTATGGGGGCTCCTCCATGGCCATCAAGGCTCTGCATGATTGAGCCCTGGTTGTCTCTTTGGCCTCATCTCCTCAGTCTCTGCTCTGTCAATCCCCCTAATATATACACCCCGTCCCACGTCTGAGCTTCCGAATGCACTGGTCCTTCTGCCCTGGTGAACTTCCTTTCCTTTGTGACAATCTCCTTTCCTGTCCTGTCCCGAACGAGGGACCCCTGCCGAGGAAGGCTTTGGACACCCCGTCTGGGATAGATGCCTACACACTGTGCTCCCAGTTATTTTCCATCTTGCTCCTTGTTGATTTCTCTCATGGTTCTCTTCAATATTTTGATGTCTTGCCCCTCACTCCCTCCCAGTGGACTGTCAGCTCCATGAGGTCGGGGGGACATGTTGGTTGATGACCTGTGTATCCTACCATTTTGCTGGCACCTATTTAGTATTTGAGGTGGTGAGGGATGTGGAGAAATTCAAGGCTTAAGAAAAATCTCTCTGGAAACTTTCTGAAACGTTTTTTTTTTTTTTTTTTTTTACCACTAATTTAATCTTTAGTCAAAGCAGAGAGAATTCACATCATCTTCTGGTTTTATTGCTGGAGTTTGAAAGAGAGGAGGTGAGGGAAAGGATGTATGTTCTCGTTGGTGCTTAAAAAGGTAAAATAAATAAATACAACACCCACTGACAAATTATGCTTCTTTGAGGCTTTGCTCTAAATGACACCTCCCCCAGGAAGCCCTTCCTGATCACCACTTGCCTTAGCAAGTCAGATGAGATTGCTCCCTCCCTTGTATTTTTGTTCATCTTTGGTATGTCTTCTATGGTGCTTATCACATTCTGCCTGGATCGTGCTACTGTGTGCCCGTTTTTTTCCTTGCTTTTATTTTTTTATCACGATATTTTAAAATTTAAGTATAGTTGATATACAGCATTATATTAGTTATGTTAGTTTCAGATATACAATATAGTGACGTTTTTATACCTTACAATGTGATCACCCCACTAAATCTAATAATCATCTGTTGCTGTGCAAACTTGTCACAAAATTATCCACTATATTACCCTTCACTTTTATCACCCGCCCCTACTCATCTTCTCTGGCAACTATCCCTTGGTTTCTGTTTCCTAGAGTCTGTTTTTGTTTTGTCTTATTTGTTTGTTTGTTATCTTTTTACAGCTTCCACATGTAAGTGAGGTCAGCAGTATTTGTCCTTCTCTGTCTGACTTACTTCACTTAGCATAATACCCTCTAGGTCCATCCATGTTATTGCAAATGGCAAGATTTCATTCTTTTTTATTGCTATGTAATATTTCATTCTATATATACTTCATCTTCTTTATCCATTTGTCTATCAATGGATACCTAGGTTGTTTTCATATCTTTGCTATTGTAAATAATTCTGCGACGAATATAAGGATGCGTATATCTTTTCAAATTCGTGTTTTCATTTTCTTTGTTTAATTACCCAGAAGTGGAATTCCTGGGTCATATGGTAGATCTATTTTTAATTTTTTGAGGAATCTCCAAACTGTTTTCCATGGTGGCTGTGCCAATTCGCAGTCCCACCAGCAGTGCACAAGGGTCCCCTTTTTTTCATATCTTTGCCAACACATTTTATTTGTTGGCCTTTTGATACTAGCCATTCTGACTGGTGTGAGATGGTATCTCACTGTGGTTTTGATTTACATTTCCCTGATGATTAGTGATGTGGAACATCTTTTCATATGTCTGTTGGCCATCTGTATTCTTTGGAGAAATGTCTTTCATGTTCTGTTGTGTGCCCATATGTGTTATGTGTGCATGTCTGAATTCATCAAGATGCTTTTGGTTGCAAACAACAGAAAATGCCAAGTAGCTTAACTCATGAGGGGTGGGTTGACTCATATAACTAGGAATAAAGAGGTATTGCTAGCATTGGACAAGGATGGATGAGAGTTTCTCTCCCTGTCTCTCTGTCTCTCTGTCTCTCTTTTCAATCTCTCTCTCTCTCCTTCCTTTTCTATCTCTCTCTTTTCTTCCCTCCTTCCTCCCCATCACTCTTATCTCTTGGCTCATCTCTCTGTATGGGGACCTCGTTCTCCTCCATTGAGGAGTTTTTCTATGTGGTAAGAAATATATACTACTGTCAGCTTCAGGCTTATTACAGCATTGGTCACTGTCCATGGAGGATAAAGCCTTTCTCCTATTGCCTTTATATCAAATCACATGGAAGCACCCTGATTGGCCCTGCTTGAGTCACATGCCCAGCCTTTTGACTAATCACTATGAATGGGGAAGGGGCTTGATGAGACCTTGGTTACATGCTCATCCTTTCAGCCGGGGCACAGGCCACTGTGACTGGCAGAATCACATGATTAGAAAGGGGAAAGAACAGTTTTGCCAAGATGAGGGACATGGAAAAGGGGTGCTGGGCAGACAAGCTTAAAGGAAGGCTGCTAAACATCTTGTGATGGTGTCTATTTCTAAGGTGTCTGTGTGTTAGAGCTGTGCAAGGCCTTTCCATGTGCTGTTTCTAACCTTTTAATAGCCAATCAAGGTGAGTATCAAGTGCCCTATTTTTAAAATTTAGATTCAGAGAGGGTAAGTAACTTGCCCAAGTAACTCGCCCAAGCCACATAGCTTGAGAGTGGCTAGTCTAGGATTCAGACATAGGTATGCTTTTCTCCAAGGCAAGCTTGATCCACTATACTGTTACTCCTAGTTACAGATAATCTCACATATTCCCATTTAGAAATTGTGTCGGGAGAGGCTTGGTTAAGATACAGTGACAAATAACCTGAAATCTCAGGGGTTTAACATAGTTTTCTTTCTTTCTCAGCCAATATGTCCATTATGGGTCAGCAGTAGTACTGTGCTCATCATGGTGGCTTAGGAAGCAAGGCTGATGGAACAGCCACCATTTCAAATGTTGCAAGTCACTGTGCCGGAAGGAAAAAAGTTTTGGAGGGTCTAGAACCTTCCACTCTGAACTCATTAGCCAGAAGTAGGCATAAAACCTCATCCGACCATAGGAGCCCTGAAAAATGCGTATCTAACAAAGGACCCAGAAAGAGAAAAACTAAAAACAATTTAGAGAATAACAGTAATGAACTTTTAAAAATGATTTTGTAGTTTTTCTGTGGTATGTCAGAGAGTAATTTTTAAAGGTAATAATGCAATTTTAGATTAGTGTATTAATAAAG
The DNA here is from genome assembly GCF_000151845.1 of Pteropus vampyrus. Lineage (NCBI taxonomy): Eukaryota > Metazoa > Chordata > Mammalia > Chiroptera > Pteropodidae > Pteropus > Pteropus vampyrus. Next base: position 2,496,023 of record NW_011889019.1, read on the forward strand.
ATTATATTATAAAGTTTATTTAATCACTTTTTAATTATCTTCATAATGTTTAAAGATAAATTTGGGCATTTTCCCCGTTGAATAAGTGATAAATGCTGTTTAATTTACTTTAAATTAATTATGCCAAATGGCAATTTGATGATAAATTTTAATTTGATATATTTCATTTGGGGACCAAATATATTTTAAAATGCAGATAGTAATTATAAGTTGTAGTAAAAAAATTATAAACTGTTTTTAGGCTTTTTTGTTTGGAGTTATTGAAATTTTTGTGGTTTGAAAAATCAGCTAGTCTTTTTAACGTAAAGGGTTTCCTTTGGATACTGAGATTAAAGAGAAAATTTGAAGTTGCTATTTGCAAGTACTTTTCAAAAACACATTATGGGAATAGATCATTTTTATTCTTAGTAAATAAAAAAGCCAAATTGTCTATAGTTGCCACTGTGTGTTTTCCCTTTTTAGCATTGGTTTATGGAGTACTCGAAAATTTTGAGAATTGTTATTATTTTTTTTATGTTCCTCATTAACTCGATATTGTATTTTCATCTCAGAGTTTCTTATGCTTCTTATTTTAAACCAATGGTCCATACTGGGTGTAAATTA
>NW_011889019.1:2498470-2541193 GCF_000151845.1 Pteropus vampyrus
AACCAGCCTCTCCTACAGGACTCCCAGGGCCTTCAAGGCCTTTCAGTTCTGGGCTTTCCATGACATTGGCAAGGATGTTCGGGGCTCTGGCTCCTAGAGAGAGACAGGGGGTTCAAATTCACCCTCAGAGAGGGGAGCTGGGGGAGCACCTTCCCCAAAGGACCACCTGGGAGCAACCTTGGACCCTCTTCCCACAGAGAACAGAGACAGCTCCATGTGTCACCCCCTTGCTCAGAAACATAGCTCTCTGCTGTTTGGAAATCAAAGAAAAACACCCAGTGCTGGGGGAGCATTTTTAAGCTCTGGCTCCCTCCGTCTCTCTCTTCCCAATTTCCCTTCTTATCCTCTGTGCTCCATTTAACTCTCTGGCCCTGACTTTCCCCAGGTTCTCTGCTCAACTAGTCCCTTTACTTGCAAATGCTGGTTCGTGCCCCCAGCATCTCCAGCCCTGCCTGGGAAATCCTACTTTCACTGCACAGCTCAAGCATGGGCTCCCCTCCCCTCCCCGCCTACCTTATGAGGTGTAATTAGTTAAAATCAGCCTGAAGCCCCACTACTCACAGCAGATGTGTAACTCATCAGCAGAGCCACTGTGCGCCTGGCATTTTGTTCTTGGTTTTTCATCATTAAATAATCATTTTCTTCTGTTGCCACTTAATCCTTATAATAATAATTTACTGGCTGCGTGATTCGTCATTAGATTAAGAGTTCTCAATCTGGGTTTAGGGGTGTCCAACAGATGACTTCCGACTGCTTATTCAACCACGGGAAATCTACTTTTATCTTTTTCGCAGCCTCATTATCAATTCTTGTTGTCCTTATAATACACTGTGGCTCTGGGAAAGATTTCATTTGGAAAAAAATTGTGCTTTAAAACACTTAAAGATCACAGAAGTAGATTAATAAATAGGTACATAACCGAATGTATCATTTTGAAGAGGGATTTTGCATATGTAGACTTTTCTTTTTTAAAAATTATTTCCTTGGCATTTTTCTTTTCCTGCTTGACGCAGTAGTCCTCTGCAGGATGTATTTGCCTTGTCCTCCCATTAGAACAGGACTCCTGAGAGTCAAGGCTGGCTCCTGGGCATCCCAAAGCCTGGACAGGTGCTTCACACACCACAACACCCTCATTTAATGATGACCTAACGGAGGCACTGACAGGTGAAAGGCAAGGCTCTTCATCAGAATCGTAGCAAGTGAGCATTTGTGGAATTGAATGGGAAAGGGGAGGTTGCTCCAGGGGGGAGCTGGGATGGTCCTAAGTTGGATGGGAGAGAAGTTCCCATTCAGAATTTCTCAGCAGGTCAGGGAATAGCAGAGGTTCTCCAGGCGAGCCTTTGTGGGCAGGGCAGGGCAGGGCCTAGATCTGGCAGGGGTTTTATAATGAGCACAAGGATGAAACAGGCCTCCCTGACTGCCCCCACCCCCCGGCCTTGGTGAACCCTCTCCCACATTCAACACTCCCATCGTCTCAGAAGATTCCACGCTAGAGAATACTCCCATAAAAATCTTCAGGCGGAGTTTTTACTGGACGTAGTTGCTAAGGGCCTGGGGCTGGTGCCTGTTCAATAAAAAAGACAGCGTGGTGTAGCCGAAAGTACTCTGGGCTTGGAATTGGGGAACTCAGCTTCAGATTCCAGCTTTACCACCTGAGCTGTATGGGTGAATCACTTCTCTGATCTGCTGCTTTCTCCACTATTAATGGAGACACCACAACTCACCCAACAGGATCAGCGGCGTTGCAGTCAGAGCTCGCTAGAGTCAGCTACTTGAAAGCTTAAATGGTTCCGTCTCTCTTCTTTCCTTCCATAGTAATTTCCCAACTCACCTTCATTTATATTCATTTTCCAAGTAGTAATTGATACCCGCCCTGCCATCCCCGGGGACAACCGATCACTTCTTCCTTGGCCTCGTTCCCTCTCCCCAGTATGGTCTCAGAGTCTTAATCTCTCTAATTATAAATTGGACACACTATTTCGTAACTCACTGGGCTATGTGTGGACAGGATGATGTGTCGTCCTGGTGACATGTTCAGTATGTAGTATGTGCTCACTAAAGGTCACTTTTATTCAAGGAAGGAAGGGAACATACCCAGGTTATAGGGGTGCTAGGCAAAATCTTCAAGGAGGCGTAATGGGTAAGCTTTCCCTTAAAAGGGTAGCCGAGGTGGGTATAGGGAGTGCCTTCCTGGTCCCCGGCCTCCACCTGCCGAGTCTTGCCTGGCAAAGGCCCACTCAAGTCTCCCAAGGACATTTGAATCCCCCAGGCACACTCAGCAGGTCTGTGCCCTTCATTTCACCCAGACATTCTGCTGTGGAGGTGTACTCGGGCATAAGAGACACAGTTCTCATCTCTGCTTGGAGGAGAGAGACAGCCCTGGCCCCATCTTGTGTGGTGGCCCTCAAGTCATACCCATAGGAGGGGAGCACAAGCCAGCCCCTAAGCCAGCCCCTAAGCCAGCCCCTAGCATGGGGCATAGTGAATCAGGATTCCAAGGGGCTTTAGAGATTCAGCCAACACCCTCATTTATTGATGACCTAACGGAGGCACTGACAGGTGAAAGGCAAGGCTCTTCATCAGAATCGTAGCCCCAATAGTTAGAGTAATTCCTTGTTTAACAGGCATATGTTTTGCTGACATTTGATCATTTTCCTATGGGAAATAGGGTTGGGAGGAAGTTCTAGTTTCTTAAATGTCCTAAGTCAGGGAACCATGTGAGCTAGCATCTGAACTTTTGAGAGTAAAATGGAAATTTATTTGTACAGGGGGACAACAGGCATAAACCGGGCAAACTGGATCATACGTTAGGTTACCTGAATCCTGAGCTGTAGGTGAAGACTGTGGAGATAGGGTGAGGTGTAGCCGAGAGCACTCGCAAAGCTCACCTCCCAGGTACCCTGTAGGCTCACGGGTATAATGACAGAGTTAGTATTACCAAAGACCAACCCTGCCTGCTCCTCACTCCTCCCACTTCCAGTGCTGCCTTTGTTGCAGGATCCAGAGAGATGACTCTTCCCACTGGGCAGTCCACGTGCTACATCGGATGCCCTGGGCACGTCACTGGGCTGCTTCTAAGAAATAGCATCATAACAGCTTCCCTTTGAATGGTAGAACCCTGTGCAGTTTATAAAGTCCTTTCATTTTGCTCTAGCTCATTTAATCTTCATAAATAGCATTCTCGGGAGGTCAGCATCATAGTTCCCATTTTATAGATGAGGAAGCCAAGGCTTACAGACATTAGGGTGTCCCAAATCACACAGCTACTAAGGGACCAAGTGGGGACCCTGGGCCAGGTGGGTCCACCACTATTTCATGGCTGTGAGCTGCAGACTGCACAACATAAGCCTGAATGCTCTGAATGGGAAGCCGAGTTTGGTGATGGGGGTTACGAATTATTTGCCAAAACCTCAGGCTAAGTACTAGGCATTCTGTGGTTTTGACTAAGTGTAAATGTCTTCCCTCAAGTAGAGGGCCTCTGGAAGCTGGGCTAGCCCAGCCGGGAATTCACTTTTGGGGCTGGAGATATGTATAACTTCACTGTTTGTGGAGTCAATATTCATGAGCTCTTCCTTGGCATCTGTATTGTCAGTTAAAGGTTTGCCTTTCTCTCCTCCGCAACAGTCCTTCCCAACCTTTTAGGCTGAACTTGTCTCGATAACTTAGGCAGGCTTTTGGAAGTGTGACAAGAAAAGGCATCACTATGGAGGAAGGGCCTACTGTGTGTGTGCCAGATACATTGCTTCCACTTGCTCCTTCCATTCACTCCTTAAATTGTCAACATGAGCCTTGGAGGTAATTAAGCTAATGTTTCAAAGAAAGGAGTCTGTGCCTTGCCCAAGGCCACCCACCGGGGAAGGGAGGAGCTGGTCTGGAACTCAGTGTGGCCGGTTGCTTTTCTCTTGCCTCTAAAGGCCAAGGATCCCAGGGGGCAATTCTCAGAAGCCAGTAATGTCCTGGGCAGGGATTTAAGCTACATTTAATTGAGACAGAAATAGAGACTGTTCCAAGTGACCAGGGACACTTGGAAGCATTAAAATCTGTTTGAAGAATTCCAAGGACAAAGACCTCGGAATGCTGCTGACAAACAGCTTTAGAATTGAAGGGGCCTTAGAATTCAGTTAAACTCAATGAATTTTTATTACTGCCTTCTACAGGCCAGGCGTGGTGCCAGGTGTTTTGGAGGCAGCAGAGATGATGGAGGCAGGTCCCTGCCTTTATGGAGTTGTCTGGATGGGGATGGGGGCACTTCTGGCCTACCCACGTTGGATGGCTCCACGCCTCGAGTGGAGAGTGGAGAGCCCCCTGGTGACGGCCTTCAGACATGTTTGGGAAGCACTGCGCTCCGGGCCCTTCTCCAGGCAATCATGCACATCCTATTCCCAAAGGCTGGAGGAGGAAGGATGCCGGTTGAAGGTCTTTTAGTCCAGAGTTTCCCAAACTAATTTGACAGTGGAGCTCCTTTCCCTCCCCCAATGCCCTCTTGCCCCTGGTGGTCTATTAACATCTTTGAGATATTCCATGGAGCACATTTTGAGGCACAGAAGCCTGGGGCAGTTGCACGGTAGGGCTGGAAGACTAAAAAACACATTCTTTTCTTTAAAATAAACTAGAAGTTTCTCTGGGGCTATCAGTGTTTCTCATCCTCGCTCTCTTGGACAGAGGATGTGTCTGCCGATGCTTGTGTTTAACTTTGGCTGCTTTCTTAAAAGAGGATTCTTTTGAAATTGAAAAATTACTCAGGCCTTTGAGCCTTTTAGCTAAAGGGATCCCTTGGGTCAGCAAACAAGTGTTTGGGGAACATGGATATGGTCACGGCTTTCATAATATATGCAGGAACACAATTTCCAACAGGGGATTGATGCAGTCTGCATTTTAACAGGGAGAACATACTGGAAAACAACAGAGCAGGGACCCTTTGCCTGCGGCTTGGGGGCTTTGGTCAACAGGGCTCTCCTTTCATCTGTACTGAGGACATTCTGCCCCTGGCCAGACTCCAGGCATTTATTTGCAGGATGAAAATGGGTGAGCAACTGTTTCCTACATGTCAACATCCAAACCTTGGCCTCATACCAGTGGCCTCTTCATAGAGGTGACACGTAGCAGAGCTGTTTATTCAGCAGAGCCTGTGCAAAGAAGTGACTTAAATCCTCATGGCTAGAACAAAATTAAATGCCTTCATGGGTGTGGCGACATGGTTGGGAAAGAGCCTGGCACTGTGATTAAAAGGATGCTCTGCCATGTCATATAGGCTTGGCCCTGCCTTGGGCCTGTCATGTGATCTTTCTGAGCATTGCATTCTTCTGTCAAATAGGGGTAATTCCTACCTTGGACTATCTGGTGCTTGATGAATTTGAAGGCCCCTCGGGGGTCTGGCATTATGATTGGATTGTCAAGAGGAATGTATATGAAAATGATTTATAAACTGTAAAGCACTGCACACATGGAAAAATGCTAAACTTTACTGAGTCCTCATAATTTGTCATGGTCTTTTAAATGAGTCACATGCATCATTTCATGTAAGCCTCACAACAACCCTATAAAACAGGATACTGTGATTCTCCCCATTTCACAGATGAGGACACAGACCCAGAGATGTTAAGTGAATAGCTTAAGGTTACATGTAATGGAACTGGAATTCCTACCCAGGTCTGTCTCTGCAGACCCCCAGGCCTCAGTTCCTGATTCTTCGCCATGGCAGACGTGCTCTCCTGCAGGGAGATGGGGGATCTGGACATTCTGAGGGAGTGCCCAGGGCTCTGAGGGTTATGTCAGGTGCTCCCAGAGCAAGGAGTAGGGAAGGAGGAGGAGCCTTCTCCCCCGACTGCTGCAGGCGATGGTACTTCCCGGCCTCCTGGTGCTGGGATGGGGGCATAATAAAGGCACTGCTAGGACCGCTGCTGTGAACAGGAATATTATCGAGCCCTCTGCCTCATTTCATCCTCACAACAACTATGACGGAGGGTCAGCTGAACACCTCATCTCACAGCTGGAGAAACTGAGGCATAGAGAAACATTGCGTAAAGTCACGCAGCTAGTAAGCCTAAGAGCTGAAACCCCAGCCTGCCTCTAGGGCCTGCGCATTTAACCCCCATTCTATGTAATGCTGGTGTTTCAGACCCACTTGTCAGGCCAAAGGGAAAGAGAGGCCGGTTCCTAGGCCAGGCCTGGAGAGAAGCACGTAGACCCTTTACATGTTTACATTTTACTAATCTCCACAATGAGGTCTTACTGTCCTGCTTTTGCAGATGATGGAATGCAAGCTGAGAGAGTCTAGAGACCTGTCCAAGGCCACCCAGTCAGGAAGGAGTGCCAGGTCTGCCTGGCTCCAAAGCCTACCTTGTCTCTCTACATCCTGGTCACCCTTAGGGGCCTTCTGCTCTCTGAGGCTCTGATTCCTTGAAAGGTCCAGGCACACTGTGTCCTTGTCAGTGGGGCACCTGGGGGACCAGGCATCTCTCACATCTTACTTTATGCCTCTTTCCTCAGCAGCCAAGACCCAAGGACAGGTGGTTAAAAAAAGGTGGTGATCATGAAAGGGTAAAACATGTTGATGGGGTCAAGCAAATCACCTGCCTTCTACCAATGATGGCTATACCTGCAAGTCTAAGCAAAGAATTTAGATTTCTCTTTTCTCTTGTCTTCTGGACATTTCACTGTGCAGAACCATGACCATCTTTTCTCCCCTAGAATCACAGGCTCTCATTGGTAGCTTGTAGCAACACAGAAGGCATCAGGCTCAGGTGCTCATGGCAGAAATCAGGGCACAGTTCTGAGTTATGGTTGGAAGAGCCAGGCTACAGAGTCACTCTGCTGGGAAGAGCTGGTGAGTGGGGCAGGGTGGGGGGTGATGCTCTCACAGGCTGAGCCTGGGCAAAGTGGGAGAAGCAGGGAGAAGACATTCATTTATTTATTTGTTTCTTTCATCATATTTTATTAAATCCCTACTGTGCGACAAGCACTGTAGTTGGTGCTAGGGTTAAGAACACAGGCTTTGGAGCTTGTTGGACTGAATTCAAATTTCAGCTCCATCCCTGGGCTAGTCACTGGACCTCCCTGCGCATTAGCACCCTCATGTCCAAATTGAAGACTTTGGAGCACCTGGCTCACCGAGCTGGAATGAGGATTAGATGAGGTTATGTATATCAAATACTTAGAACAGTGCATGGCACGTAGTAAGAGCTGAATAAATGGTGGTTATTAGCACTATTATTATCTCTGTCCTTGGGAGTTCACAGTCTGGTGAGACACAGATATTAAAAGAAACAGGTAATTTTCTAATGACTCGGGCCAGGAAATAATGCTGAGTTACACCAAGTAGTTGTGTCAGAATTTCTTGCCTCCCTGCTCTCTACAAAACGTATTGAGGTCATCTTCTGTGCTTTGCTCCAGAGACGGGTCTGTCTGCAACTATCCCCTCCACGCTGAGCCCGTGAGGCGTGTGTGTGTGTGTGTGTGTGTGTGTGTGTGTGTGTGTCCAGGACCTGGGATCTCACCACTTTGTCCCTGTTCAATTTCACCTTCTGAAAGAAGAGAAAAACCGGGTAAGAATTGGAAAGAGTCATGGAGGCTCCTTTACAATTCTTCCCTGCAGACAAGAGACAATGAGATGGACACTCCAAATGGCTAAAATGAATATATAAGAGCAAGAAGTTTAACCACCTGATGACAAGCAGCACATGAAATGATAATCCTCTGGGAGAAGTGTTTCCGAAGCGATAAAGCAGAAGTAGATTGATGAGGTGAAGCTGGGGACCCTCATTCCCCCGCCTAATGGGATTACTCCGGGGGTGGGGTCTGGGCAGCCATCTAGTCTGGCAGAGGCTTCATTTTTCCATTTTGCTGCACCTGGAATAATCACCCGGAGGTAGAACTCTGTTTTCAAGTATCACCTGCTTTATTATATTCACGATCTTAAGGACAATATTTCCCCAGGGGCAGAGGGACAAGACCTCAGAGTCTTGAAATTCTCATCTTTAATCAGGCTTGGGATAATTGTACTCTCCAATCCTAACTGCAGAAAATAAACAATTCTAAGCTTTTACTTGTCTTTCATTAATTAATTAATTAATTAAATTGAAGAAATGATCCAAATTTTTTTTTCCTCCCGTCTACCTCCCCCCTCCCCCCTCAAGTTTTTTCTTTATTGTCAACTTCGTACCAAAAAGATTGTTTCTGGGAACTAGCTTTAGAAATTTTTAATTATTAAAAAAAGTTATTTATGATTTTGGAATAGGTCACAGTCCATGTGTTAAATCTAATTCCTTCTAGGAGGTCAAGTTTGAGATGAGACTGAAGCAAAATGCAACTATTAGGGCTGCCTGCTGATAGGACCATTCATTCTTGGCGGTGGCTACTGATGGGGTCCAAGCATGATTTGGATGCTACAATAATGTTAAACCAAGACCGTGGGCAAGAGCGGGATGTAGAAGCTGACTGGGGAAAAGGGAATCCCCAGGGGAGCCAGCATCATGCCTGGCAACGAGAGTCCCACCGCAGTGATCTTGTCTCGGTGGTTGTGAGTTGAATGGTGCCCCCGCCCCTGAAAGATATGTCTCCATCTTAACCCCCAGCACCTATGAATGTGACCTTATAGGGAAACAGGTTTTTGTAGATGAGATGGAATTAAGTGTCTTGAGGTGAAATCACCCTGGATTATCTGGGTGGGTCTTGAATCTTTATAAGAGATAGGAGAGAAGAAGGCCATGCGAAGACAGAGGTAGAGATTGGAGTCATGCCACCACAAGCCAAGGAATGCTTGCAACCACCAGAAGCCAGAAGAGGCAGGGATTCTAGCCTTTGGGCTCTGCTGACACCTTGATTGACCCAGAGATATTGATTTTGGACTCTTATCTCTAGAACTGTGAGAGAATAAATTTCTGTGGTTGGAAGACCCCAAGTTTGTGGTAATTTGTTATGGGAGCCCTAGGGGACTGATATGGTGGGTACAGAACTAAGTGGTGAGGACGTTGATTGAAGATGAGAATCCTTGAAGACTGTGACTCTCACACAGAGGGGGCCTTTAGGCAGTGGGCCCGGGGAGGGGGGTGGCTGTAGGAAAGAAGGGAATAGAGTCAAGAGCCTCTCTCCTCTTCCTCGGGCAGCACAAACTCAGGCCCGGGGTGAGCTATCTGGATAGCTGAGTGGGACTCTTCTGAGTGACATGAATGGTTCCTTTTGGTTCCTTCTTCCCCATCCTTCTAGTTATGTCCACCTGGCTCATCATAGTCACAAGGAAGAGATTTGCCCAGGTGACTTAAGGATGCATGAGAACATGAGGTGGCTGGGATATCGTCTCAGCAGCAGCAAACTCACGCCGGAATCGAGTGCTTTAACCAGATGTCTCAGCCACTCCAGGGCTTCAGGACAGAGCTGGGGCTGCCTGGGTCCTGGGGTGCTTCCGATGGCAAAGCCCATGTCCATGCAGCTGGAAGGGGCTTTCTCACTATCACAGGCTGGATTCCTGCTCAAAACTGCTCAGTCTTCTCACCCCCAATCCTTGATTTTTTTCCTTAAAGCTTTGGTACCTGCTGTTCCTTGACTGCTGGGTGCCTCAGGAGAGAACAGCATGAATGAACAAGCAGCATACAAATATAAAAAAGGAATTGCACGCACAGCCAATATCAACTTGGCAGCTCTTTTTCCTTCTTCTAAGACATGTGTGTTTGTGGTTGCGATATTATATTGCACGCATTAATATAGTCATATTTTCTGCTAGTAAAATTGTTCCTGGCTGGTATAATGGCATTAAATATATCAGTATTTCATGGTGTTCCACAAAAAGCCCCATAACTTCCAGGTGCTCAGCCACATGGACAAGTTTGAGAACCACTGATCTATAATAAAGGGTAAAATCGTTGAACACGTAAGTAAGCAGGATGTTTGAAAGAAGCCATTTGTCACTAATCCATCAGCATTCTGGGAGGCGGAAACTGTATTTGGGTACAGGCAAACTGACAAATGTATGTTATCTAAATTTTTCAAAAAGTATTTGACTAGACTTCATGTCTAATAGAATTGATAAGAAACACTCTTGATGACCTCTTTTGGCCTCCAAAACCAAACAAGAGAATCAGCCTCATTACTGCATGAGCTAAACATAGTCTCATTACTTCCTGGCCACACTTTGCTTTGTCTGTCCCAGCCCGTCCAGGCAAATGTGTGCTGTATGTATAACAGCTACACCACAGAGATTGGCCCCAGGCTCCAGAAGCCATATGCCTCACCACTCAGTCAGTTGACTAGGGAAGCACCTTTGGGATAAGGGAATAGCCTGGGGTCAGGGCCGTTGTCCCCTGGACCCGAATGGCATCCTACTGAGCTATCAAACAAAATCCATAAAAGGGACCTAGAGACCCTGCAAACTCTCCCTTGTTTATAAGAGGGCATTCTGCAGAGGCCAAGAAGCCTGCACATTGATGGGCCTCCTGCTGGAAATGCTGTTCTGCCTTTGAACGCAGCCAAAGACAAGCCACAGTAGAGTGTGACATGCATCTTGGTCACTGGACACCCCCAAATCAGAGACAGTTCAAAGAAATTTCCAGAGGCCAGGAAGGTGTTGATTTGGGATGAGAAGACAGAGAAATAAAAAGAATAATTAGACTATACAAATAATAGTAAAACTATTTTAATAATAATATCACGAGCAAGCAAGGGACACACTTTAGACCTGGAAAGGGTGACTTCAAATCAAATGAATGAAAAATTCCTTTGTAAAATGAAGTATATGACAAGAAAGCATACACTTTTTCCTAGAGGGGAAAAAATGATTTAGATAAATCCCTCTTTGATAGATTCATGACTGGCTCTTAAAGAAAATTATGAGTTTCGTTTATTCAGTAATAACGTATTCAGTCCCTACCATGTGTCAGGACATTTGCTAGGCCCTGGGGAAACGGTCGTGCCCAAGACAGACGCCATCTGCCCTTTGAGGAATGAACCCTTTAGGGGGGAACCAGGAAGAAAGGTGGTGATGCCGACACCAGGTGTGATGATGGGAAACCCAGCACATGAACAAAGGAGGGACATGCCTCCTCCCCCTGCCCCCAGACCAGTGGCATAGGGGCAGGGGCGGACATCACTGTGGTCACTGGTACAGATGGAATCCTGGCTGACCGAGCCTTCGGTAGCATTTCTCACCCTGGGCCATACCTTGCCCCTCGGAGAGGAGTTACCGGGAGAACAAATGGTTTTGAAAGCATTTTAATGAGTGGGCCCATTCATAATGCAGCTGCTGCAGCCCCAGAAGCTCAGACAACGGTAGCATGGTGGAGTCTACCCTATTATAAATATTTGATCTTCTAAAACGGTATTACTGTAAATATTATTTGCTGCCCCGAAAAGCTTTAGGCTCATAGTTTTAATTTCCCACATTAAGGCTCTAATGAAGAGGATTTTACAGTGCCTCTCATGAGGTTTACTGGCAGGTTCCAGGCTAGGCGCTGGGTGGGTGGGGGAGGTTAAATTCAGAGGAGGTGATGCCTGAGAGGGAGACCAGGCGGGGCAGGAGCGGGGAGCAGTGCAGGTATAGATGGACAAGGCGGTGCTGGAGGACCGAGGAGACAGAGACTCGTTGTGGGGACCCAGGGAAAGTGGGGGAGGCTGCACTTCATCCAGGCTCCCAGAGAGATGGTAGAGCATCATGGTGAGGAGCATGGTTGTGGAGCCAGCTCTGCTTCTGATTCAGTGGGGGCCTCAGGTGAGATACAAGGCCACTTCATCTCCAAAATGCAGATAATAACCACCCTATCTTCTGGGTGACTGTGCAGAGAAAATGTGCACGGAACATGGTACCTTGACTTAAGTGCCCAAGAGATGCTGGCTGCTAGTACTGCTTCTCTCCCTGAGAGCGCAAGTAAGCTCCTATGAGAGCCCCTACTGCTGCTGCTCATCGGCACCTTCAGGTCAGAAGCCCGCCTTTCAGTGTGGCCCGCGAGGCCCTTCATGAGCTCACTCTAGCTTCTCCTCAGCCTGACCTTCTTACAGCTGATGCAGGACCCAGGCCCCGGCCAGTTTGCAGTTGCCCATCACCGCCTCATCGTTGCTCCATCCTCCTTGTCCTTCCCCTGGAGGCTGCTCTCTCGCCTCCAGGCCGCTCTGGCCTGGCTAATCCTTTCCAGTCATCATGCCTTAACTGCTGCTGCCTTCTCCGTGAAGCCTCCTCGACACTCAGGCACACCTGCTACTCTCCTTGGGCCCACCAGACTTGTCTCTATGAGGGGCTTCCTGACTGCCTGCTTCTCCACACAGCTGTGAGCACCTGGCGAGGATGGAAGTGTGCTTATCTTTCTCTCTCCAGGGCCTTACATCTCTCTCCAGAGTGCTTGGTTCGTGATGTTCAGTAAATGTTGAACGAATGAATGAATTACACAGAGATTTACAACTTCTAAAGGCTTTCCGCATCTGGCGTACTATTTGTTCCTCCAAATTCCCTGGGAGCATTACAATGTTTCTCAGAGGCTCAGAGAGGTTAAGTGACTTGTCTGGAGTTACTCAGCAAGCTAGGAGCATGATCACAGCCCTGGCGTGTTTATACCATGGGCCTCAAGGTAACGCTGAGTGATTATTGAGTATCTCAGGGTCTGAGCCATCTAAGATTGGGTCACGGCACCTCTTTCTGACTCTGGATGATTAAGGGTTTGGAGCTTCTACAGCAACATACGCCTGGGTCTCCTGCAGTTTCAGTTCATTGTGGAGTGTGGTGAGGGTGGAGGGGCTCTTCCTGGAGCTGGAAGCCACCAAGAGCCCCCAGTCACTGGATTCTGTAACCTGAACCCCTTGAACTTCCTTGGGCTTCCTGAGACATTTTTTTTTTCTCAAGTGCTTACAACCTCGTTTACAGAAGAGGAAACTGAGGCACAGAGAAATTCCTGTCACCTGCTCAAGGTCACACAGCTAGTAAGTGGCAGAACTTGGCAAAGAACCCCAGCCCTTAACCACTGTTCATTTCCCTGGGTCTTCGAAACAGAAATCATGCCAGGGCTTAAAACAAATCTAGCCCCCAGAATGGCTGGTGCTGATGATTTAAAGGGCCCAGCAAAGCTTAATCTTCCTGCCGGACTCCCTCATTTTAGTAAATGTTAAGATTTAAGAGCTCATAAAACTGAGCTATAACAGTGTCCTGCCAAGAGCTCTGCTTGTGGCTCTCTACCCTGGGCTGCACCTGGCCTGGCTGTCCCAGCCTTGTTTCAAGTCACCCTGGGAGAGTTCTGCGGCTGATTAAAGCTGCCGGGCTCCTCAAGTCCTCAAGAGGCACATCGGGTTGTTTATGTCCTTGCCAGGGCCAGATTGACATGCGGTGTGGTGACGTGTAGTGTGACTGACTGAATTTGTATGTTGTTCAGGATTCTGGCAGCAGCAGCAGCAGCGATGCTGGGTGGGCAGCAGGGTTCAGCCCAGTCACAAAAGCAAATGAGCATAGATGGAGCATCCGCACAGGGACCATGTTGCTATGGCCACATCAAGACGGGAGCTGCTTGTGCACGTGGAAGCAACTCTGTGGCTTCCAGCAGCCGTCCTTTTCATCTGCCTCAATGGTGTTGGAACCCCCTTCCAAAGTCTATGTCACCAACATATATATTCTCCAGCCATGTCTCCAACACCTAGCATTGTCCTGCCCCATAGTAGGTATCCAGTCAGTGTGTGCTGGACGGAAGGATGGATGGGTGAATGAAAGGGCAGAGGCAAGGAAGGGAGGAAGGGCTACATCGATTACGAAAATGTCCCCAATTCTTCATACCTTCTTCTATCCACACCTTTTGCAATGTGATTTTTCAGGTCCTCACATGAAGAGGTGGTTTTTTCTTCTTCCTAGTCCTTTAACCCATTTCTTGTTTAGGGAAAAAAAAAAGTGCAGCTCACTGCCAACGTTAGTTTATTTTTACAAAAATATGCTCTTTGAGTCTGAAACAAATCTGACTGGTTCTCAATGTGAAAATAAAATATAAAAACTGTTCTTGGAGTTATTTCTAAATGGAACTCGTCTCTAATCCTGATGTAACAGATATGCATACATATATCGGGTTTATCAAACGAATCTCTGGCTAACAACTTCGAGAACAATGTTAACATCGAGCATAGAAATGCTATGTTTTCTAGGATTTGACATTTTCAGCGATTGAGAATTACTGTATTTTGTGAATAGAAATACCACTACTGAAAACAGAATGCTATAAATAGAATGATGTCGTTTGTTTCCGAAGACTATTGATATACTAGAGCGATGTGAACATAGTAATAAAAGTGAGATATTTCGTGGCAAATTTGGGGGGTAAGGTTAGGACTGTAGTCCACGAGTTATCTCATGGTAAATGCTGTAGCCACAAGCACTGCTGGCGAGTATTCTTGGGGCAAATGGAAAATGGGTTGAATCTGGGCTGGCCTTGTGACGTGCTGTGGCTAATGGAATGCAGTGGAAGAGACAGTATGCCAGTTCCAAGCCAAGGAACTTCAAGACATCTTGTGTACTTCTGCTTTTTCTCTTGGAACTTCCTTGAGCTGCTAAGTGAATAAGCATGAGCTGGCTTGCTGAATGATGAAAGACATGGCCCAGTCACTCCGTCACCCCAGCCCATAGCCAGCCAGCCTCCAGATGTGTGTGAGAGGCCTATAGCTGATCCACCAGCAGATCGCAGACTCAAGATAGAGCCCAGTCAAGGTCAGCTATGCCTGGTTTAGATCCACCCAGCTTACCCGTAGTCTCATGAGTGATAAATAAATGTTTGTTGCTTTTAAGCCATTCAGTCATGGGGTAGCTAGTTATGCAGTGATAGCTGATCTGGTGTAGAAACTTTGGGAAATGATGCCTTAAACTCCAGCATAGCTCCAACATCTCATCTTCCTTTCCTTTTTTATGCTATGCCGTCATCTCCTGTCGCACCCTAGTCAGAGCCTGCTGCGTTTGGACATTCTTCCTCTAAGTCTGTGTCTAAGGTGCTGGACAAGCTCCTTCGATTCATTTCAGTCAACAACTTTTACGGGGCACATGCTGTGTGAAAGAAACCATTCCAGTTTCTATGGCGATAGAGGAAAATCACCTACGGCTCTTATCTTTCATAGCTTTCAATAGTCATAGTAATGGCAATAGTAACAATAACCGATATCTGCACAGTACCTGACAGTATTCAAAGAGCTTTCACATGCATCATATATTTGACCTTACAGTTTAGGGGTCGACACTGCAGGTTGGTTGCAGGTTTAGCTATTAGTGCCTATTGTGTCCACAACACCATGAAAGATGCTGGTGAAAGAGTAATAAGTGATGCAGGGTCATAGTAAAGATTCCAGCTTCTCTAAGCACTGGAATGGTTGAGTCCCCCCACGCCCCCTTTGCATGCATCCCTGCTTATAGAGGAATGGAGATGCTGAGCCAGAGACTTCAAGGAGCAAAGGCAGAATTGCACTTTTATGCTTAAAGTTCAGGTTAGAGGAACCATGGCTTAGCATCAGCCCCAATGAAGAGGATCTGAAGAGCTACAACTGAAAAGTCAGTTCAAGTTTTAGATTACAGGATGATGAATCTAAATTCGTTATGGCATCATGGTACGGGATGGGAGAGGTGCTGGACTGATCAGACCACACCCAGGAGAAGGTATTCCAGGCTGGGCCCTGCATTCTAAGGAGCATATTAATAGACCAGTGTATGGTCAGAGGGAAATGAGGGGAATGGAGAAGAGTCAGGAAAAACAGACTGGAACGTGTGAGGGAATTTGGGCTGTTTAGCCTGGAGAAGAGAGGGCTAAGGAAAGGTGGGAAGGCAGATTTGAACGTTTGAAAAGATTGTGTTGAAAAGGGCTGGTCTTTCCCAATGTTGCAAGGTAAGGAATTGGAAAAGGGACAAATTTCAATTCACATTAAGAAATAACTGCTTAACATCTTGAACTGTCTGCCCAACAATGGGCCAGGCTCTTCCTCTTTAGAGATCTGCAGATTTCTTGATTAATGGTTGTTGGAAAAGGGATTTCCAGGCATGGTACGAGTTTGGGTTCAATGACTTCTAAGGTTCCTTCCACTTCTGAGTTCCTGTGAAGAGCTCCACAAAGTAGCTTCTAAGCCCCCGGGGTTCTGCAATGCTCTTTTATAAAAACAGTTAAAAGGAAGGTCAACATGGAACAGTGTTTCCATCAGCACATTGGACTCTAGTGGCTGCTGAGAACATTTGACAGTCTATGCCAGGAGAATGTACATTAGCCTTTCTATAGGGACCCATATAAATATTCTATCTATATAAAAGTTCATATGCACATGTTATAAAAACATTGCTTATAATTTATATAACTACATGGCATCTATAGAAATGTGATGTGTAATTTACAATTCTGCTCTGAAGAGGTGGGAGCAAAAGCCCGGGCCCCTTTTTTCATTATGATGAGCGGCTTATCTCTCCCAATTAAAGGGTGCAAGAAAATATAAAGCCACTGTGTTAACCAGAGAGAGCTGGAGAGGAAGGCAGAAAAGAGAGGGAACTAACAAGAAACACCAAGTCAAAGCCGTGGTCAGAAGAACAGTGCTGTAATGAATATAGGGGTGCATATATCTTTTTGAAATAGTGTTTTGGATTTCTCTGGATAAATACTAAGAAGAGGAATTGCTGGGTCACATGGTGGTTCTATTTTTAATTTTTTGAGGAACCTCCATATTGTTTTCCAGAGTGGCTGCACCAATGTAATACCACCAACGGTGCACGAGGGTGTTCTTTTCTTCACATCCTCCCCAACACTTGTTATTTGTTGATTTATTGATAATGGCCATTCTGACAGGTGTGAGGTGATATAGCATTGTGGTTTTAATTTGCATTTCCTTGATGATTTGTGATGTTGAGCATCTTTCATATGTTTGTTGGCCATCTGTATATTGTCTTGGGAGAAATGTCTGTTCATCGTCTGCCCATTTTTAAATTGAATTGTCTGTTTTTTTGTGATGTTAAGTTGTATGAGTTCTTTATATATTTTAGATATTAACCCCTTATCAGTTGTATCATTGAAAACTTCTTCTTCCATTTAGTGGGTTGTCCTTGTTCTGTTAATTGTTTCCTTCACTGTGCAAAAACTTTTTCATTTGACGTAGTTTCATTTGTCTATTTATTTTTATTTGTTTCCCTTGCCTGAGGAGACATGTCAAAAACACATGGCTAAGAGCAACGTTGGAGAGTTTACTTCTTCTAGGAATTTTATAGTCTTAGGTCTGACATTTAAGTCATTAATCTGTTAATTACAACATTATTTACAATAGCCAAGATATGGAAGCAAACCAAATATCTATTGATACACAAATGGTTGAAGAAGATGTGGTATATATACAATGGAATATTACTAAGCCATAAAAAAGAATAAAATCTTGCAATTAGCAACAACATGGATGGACCTAGAGGGTATTATGCTAAATGAAGTAAGTTAAACAGAGAGACACAATAACATATGATTTCAGTTATATGCAGAATCTAAAAATTAAAGATAATCGAGTAAAACAGAAACAAACTCATAGATACAGAGGACAAATTGATGGTAAGAGAAGGAGTTGGGCAGAAGCATGAAAAAAGGTGAAAAGGATTAAGAAGTACAAATTGCCAGTTATAATAATAGTCATGGGGGTGTAAAGTACAGCATAGGGAATATAGTTAAAATATGATAACTACGTATGGTGTCATATGGGTAGTAGACTTATTGGACTGCTCACTTCATAAGGTTTATAATTGTCTAAACACTATACTGTATACCAGAAACTAATGTAATATCGTATGTCGACTGTAATCGAAAAGGTGAAAAAAATTAAAAACAGGAGAATAACAGGGCTGCAGCATGGAGACAGATCATCTGGGTGAAGGGAACCACAAGCGCAGTGTTCACTGGCTTGGGGCGCGCTGCTTTCAGACAGTGATGTTGTTGATGATAATAGTAATAATAGTTCATGTTTATTGAGCACTTGCTATAAGCCAGAGACTATGCTTTATAAACACTGTCTAATTTAAACCTCACAACAAGCCAGTGCTGTAGTGCTCTTCTTATCTTTATTGTATAAAAGAGCAATTAAAGCACAGAGAGCTTCAGGAACTTATCCAAGATCACACAGCCAGGAAGCGATAGGGCTAGCATTTAAACTTAGATCATCTGACTAGAGCCTGTGCTTTTAGCCTCTTCCCAGTCACATCTTGTTTGTCTATCTTGGCAGTGCTCGTGGTGGAGGGCGGGCTGTCTGTCTTTCAGTCCCTAGGATGTAATGGGATGGTATCAAAAAACATTTCGAGAATGCTGAGTGATCCTACCACCTCGATATATTGATTCCTCATCCAGAATGAGACAGGCGAGAAAGATGAGTTCTGCCTGGTGGCATAAATTAGCTCTGTGTCCTTGGGGTTTTGTTTCACCTTGCTGCCTCCTTGCCATTCAGGTGGCAGGCCTGCCTGCAGTGGAGCTGTTGCTTCAGAGCGATTCACGACCAGCGCATGGCAAATGCCGGGACAGCAGCTTCCACGCTGAGCCTGGACAAATGGCAGAGCAGAGCAGAGGGCAGCGCAATTTACAAGGAATCTTAGCAACCAGGCAACAGGCAATAAACCAGAAAATCGCTGAGGAAACTCAGTGGAGCATGAGCTAAATGAATTGCAGGATTTGTGAACCAATTTACACCCATCAGAGGAGGGTGAGAGAGGCACTGGGAGGCTCCGAAAGCCTTGCCCAGAGAACCTGAGGGCTGTCACCTCGGGCAGACCTGTGGAAGGGCAGTGAGGACGCCCTGTCAGGGGACAGCTGAGCCATGGCCTCTGGGGACATTAACGAGCAGATCTCAGGCCTCCCTCTCTGAGAGGGATCTGGGTACGTTAAGGGCCCACTGTCGGGGGATGGATGTCAGGTGTGAGGGTTAAAGGTGTGAATGGAGTGATCCTCTTTTTTCCTCGCTTCCAAGAAATCGATTAAAGATAGATGAAGTGTTCTCAACCAGAAACAGAGCCCACCTTTGGTCTCCTGCATTCCAAGGAAGAAGTCTCTTAGGAAGTGAGCTCCATCTTTTAGGTGAGACACCTCATCATGAGGTCGGAAGCAGACTCGCGAGGATGTGGAAAACAAGCAAAGGAGGAAGAGCCCCTTCTTTTCAGGATGACATTGGCACGTGTTTGCTTAGAAACACATTCCCACCCCGAGAGACTGCTGAGAGGAGCAAATTCACCTGTGCCTGGGCCTGTGGAAAGGGGAGAGGACAAGTTTGCACTATATATATATAAATATACCCACCCTAGTTAAACAAAAGCTCTGCAAGAATGTTTAAGGGAAATGCACCGCCTTCTATCGTGCAGGGCTCAGAAGGACATCTGGTTCGTGGTAGTCTGGCAAGTTCAAGTCTCAGTTGAATGAATTAGACATGAATAGTAATAAATGCACAAGGTGCAGAATTAAGATTAAGGGATATAATCTCAAGTTAAGTGGAACACAAAGACTTGTAATAAGATTTAATAAGGGAACCAACATGCTGCCCCAGCAGTATAATTCTTGCCGATGCTGTTGGGAAGTGATGAGTGAGATACTGCATTGTAAAGAAATGGGTCTCAGTTTCTCCATCTGCAACAAAAGTTGTCTAGGGCCATACTCGGCTCTGCCTCGCTGTGGTAATTTTCAGCAGTAGTGGAGGTTCAGGCATTGCTTTGGAAGACCAAGTATGACCCAAATTTCCCACAAGCCACTTGAAGGTCTTCCCTGAAGCTTCTGGAAAGCTTCCCCGACTACCTATTATTCTTTTGCCTCTGAGTTCTTCATTCTCCACTGGCCACAGAATAGCTCCCCAAAACCTCTCTACTGCTCGGCAGGACATAGCACAGGGAGTCCTATATAAGACCAGCTCCTGTCACAATTTCTGGCTAGGAGACCACCCGCCAGAGTGGAGGGAGGGAGCAATGGCAAGGATGGCAGCTACCCAAACCAGGACCTGGCCCCTCACTCAGCTTTCTGGCCCTGAGCCTGATTGAGGTTGCTTGTCTGCCAACCTAGTAAGTGGAACACAGAATGATTCATACAAATTAGGTGAACAAAAGGGTGACAGCATGATGTGGGCTCTGGAGTTAGACATAGGCGAGTTTGAGTTCTCCCTCCACATGGCTATGAGTCTTGGGCAAGTATCTTTCCTTTGAGTGCATCAGTTTCTTTGTGTGTACAGCAAAGATCATAATAATACCTGTCCCATAATTCTGAGGAGCACCTGAAATAACACACGTAGGCACTTAGTGAGGGCCTGACATGTTGTTAACACATGCTCAGTAAGGGCGTCAAGAACCCAAATTCCAGGGACTAAGTTGCCCACATTCTATACCTACTCATTATTAAGACATCCTAGAGATTCTATCCCTGAGGGACAAGCAGGAGGCCCAGGACTCTGATCTGAACTGGGATCTTTGGGACAGGCTGAGAATACACATAGGAGTGAAGTCTAATTTCCAGGAGACTTGGGAATCAACTGAACGGTCTGAAGAATTAAGGCCAATAGGATAAAAAGAAGAACAAGAATCAGATCTTCCTGGAAGGATCTATCACGAAGTGTATCAGTCAGCTTTTGCTACATAATGAACAACCACAACCTCTCAGTGGCATACAACAATAAGCATTTTTTTTTTTTTTTTTTTTTTTTTTGCTTATCTGGGGAGGCTCTGCTTCATATGGTCCCTAGACTGAAGGAAGCTCTTCTCGTGACAATGGCAGAAGAACAGGGAGCAAGTGCAAGCTCACCAGGCCTCTTCAGGCCTAGGCTTCCAACTAGTACACTATCACTTCTGCCCTATTCTATTGACCAAAGCAAGTCACAGAGCCAAGCCTAAGGTCAAGGAGTGGGGAAGTACACTCTGCCCATGTTGAGACCATGGCAAGGATGTAGTTGCAGAGGGGAGTTAAGAGCCGTGGTCTGCAATTTCATTTACCACTTAAAGAGTGAGCCCTGATCGTGGCGGGGAGTGGACTTAAGAAACAGGTGACATACACCAAAGTGGGTAGACACACACCAGAGGAGGTCCATGGTGGGGCTTAAGGGGGAAAGAAATGTTAAGTGACAGAACTGGTTCAGGCAGAAACAATAGTGTCCCCTCTCGTGGGTCTCAGGGCACTGCCAAGAAGCCCCTTTCCATTTTACTTTATCAGCTGCCAAATGAGCTGGCATGAAAGCGGAGTGGCTGTCACCCTTACAGGGAAATAACCTACTGTTATATCAGTAAGAGGCTGTATTTGATCAGAGAGGCTTACCAAGACTTAGTTAGAGAGGAAAATGACTAAGTGACATCGATATGCAACTATTCGTTCCAAAAAAATCCCATTCTTCTCAGTCAGGCGTAATGTGCCCAAACTGCTTCGTATAATGGCTCTATGGGTGCAGTTGCCTGGAAATACCAGGAAGGAATTGGGAATTAATGAAGGGAATTATTAAGTATGAAGGCAGATATGACTTTAAAGAGATGGCCTAAGGGTCTAGATTATGGTTTATTTATGATTTGTGTTCCTACTAACTTCCAAACAAATTTGAGATGACTGACAATTAAAAATAGAAGCCCCGGGACAGTGAGATTAAAGATGAAATATCCAAAGTCATACGGATGAAGGGAGGAAATGATTAAACCAGAAACCTAGCAGAAGATAGTTACTGCAATTGCACATTAAATTGAGCTAAAGCGAAAGGGGAAATGTGATGAGTTATTGGATAAAAGGAAGAACAGCCATTTGTCAGGAGAGGCAAACTTTTCCCTGACACTCATTGTGAGCACAAATTTATCATGAGAATCTCAAATAAGGACAGCGAGGCACATAATAGACGCTCTCTTCAAAGACTTCTGTGGAAGATGCAGAAACATTCTTCAGATGGTCGTATATTATATCGACTGAGGTCTTAGGGATGAATCCTCCTAGATTTAATATCGCCCCAGCTAATGGCTTATAGATTGTTGCAAAGGCAGGAGCAGTTAGGGGTGTGTAGGAGGCCCGTGCTGGGGCCAAAGGTCAGAGATTTGGGAGAGACGGACGCCTTTCCTTCCGGAGGCCAGGCGGAGAAAGCACCCAACACTGACAGCCCTCGCCCCCCGAAAGTGTGAGAGATAAGCAAGGCAGCTTCCTGAGTGTGTAGGGAAGGTCCGGAAAGTCCCTTGGTGGAGAACAAAACATGACAAATCAGACTACAAAATGGGATGCATCAGTCACGTACACAAACAAAACACATATATAAAGAAAACAGACTGAAAGATACCTGCCCAAATGCTCATAGTGCTCACCTTTGGGTTGTGGAAATTTGAGTTTCTTTTCTTCATAATTTTCTTTCCTTTTTCAAATCTTCTAGATCGAGTGTGTGTTACTTTTATAAATAGAAAGAAGGAAGGAAAGAAAACGTTTTCTTTTGTAAATTCTGGTTTTTGAGGTCTTCGCACTGTGGGGAGGAATCACCAGCCACAGCCCCTGTTTCTTTGAACAGAGATGTTTTTCTGAGCAGGTGGGAATAAGCACCCTCAGAGCTACGGCCCACCCCTCCATCCCTGTTTCTACTTCTCACACGAGCTACTAACCCAATCCCACCTTTCCAAATTGTCTGAATTAATCACGTACATTGGTTTCACAATAAAGTAAAGAAGATGATGGAAGAACTTGGCAACTGGGATCCCCTGAAAGTGAGAATGTGTTATTTCACTGGTATAACTTCTCTGGCAAGAAGACTGGCGATACCCGGCAAAATGCTCACACAATTGCTACGCTAATTTTACCTGTGGGAATTTATCCTAAGAAAGTAATCATGGCTATACGTGAAGACTGAGATGTAAACATATTCCTTGTGGCATTGTCTAGGTAATAAAATGTGGAGAACAAGCTAAATATTCACCATTAGAGATTTAGTTAAATAAACTATGATTCTAAGGAACACAATGCAACCATCTCAAAGAATAGCCTTGAAGGATTCTTAAAGGCAAAGGACAATGCTTTGTGCTTTTGTTAAATGAAAAATACAAGTTGCAAAAGATCATGTTTAAGATGATTGTATGTTTGGAAAAAGGAAACACGTATGTGTATATCAGTGATGATTTTCTTTCTCTGTGTTTATTTTTGGCTTCTCTATATTTACTAAAATTTCTATTATGACTATGTATTTCTTTGGTGATAAGAAAAAAGGGGGAAAAGGATTTTTTTCAAAGCATTATTTCAAAGCATTATTAAGTCTGTTATCTAGAGAAAAACTAGAAGAACATCCCTAGCATTGAGATATACTCTTTAAGGAGTATTTTTGGAACAGGCTTGTCCTGGCTTCAAGATAGTAAGTTAGAGATGAATCAGATCAGGACATCTCTAGGCCATTTGTCTCCTCTGTCCTTCCCTTTTTATCCCTCCTGGATTTGAAGCAATAGACCATAGCGGGTCTAGCCTTCTCTCTACCCTCTTCCTTCCCAATGGATGCGATGGTAGAGGACCAGGTATGAGATGGTTATGAGGCTTGTTCTAAAACAGTAGGTAATGGGTGACACACCCTACTGGACACAGAAGAACAATCTGAAGAAAGAACAAGAACAATTGCTGACCTTGACATCAGGCTGGCTTTTAAAAGAAGACACGTTCTTCTCAGGGCAAACCAGCTTCTAGGAGACAAGACCCAAAGCAGTGCACTTGGGTCTTGTGGACACTCTCCTTGAGATTTATTTGGCTTTCTGCTATTAAATTTAGCCCTTCGAAAATCCGCCTCAGTCCAGTTTCTTACTATGTTGCTTCTCCTTGCAGACAGGCTAAGACAGATGAACATTTTTCCTCTTGGTTTCCCTAGTTTATAAGCCATGCTGAGTGAAGGAAAATATCTTTGAGAAAAAAGAATAAATTTGTCCATGTCAAAGTGTTGCCTGGACTTTGTGCTGTGAGATGAAGGGATGTCTGGTTGAAAGAAAGACAGGCAGAAAAAGTGTCATTAGGGTGAAGGCAAGAAATCATAGGTTATAGGAGTCCTGGGTTTGGAGAGATACTAATGAAGCTGGCAAAGTGCCTCATTGTCTGTTGAGATGGTTCTTAAAAGGATGGCCCCGGAATCTTGGAAGGCCCTGAAGGTTTTCCATGTGTTTCACAGAAAGCAAGGAAATAGGTTTTATTGAGAGCCTCCCAAATGCAGGATGCTTTGCATATGATACAAAAACAAGAATAAGAACAATTGCCGACCTTGACATCAGGCTGGCTTTTAAAAGAGGACACATTCTTCTCAGGATAAACCAGCTTCTAAGCTTCACCACAACCTCAGGAAGTAGCTGTTGGTATCCATACCCTATAGGTGAAGAGACCAAGGTTCAGAGACCAAGGTTCAGAAAAGTTTTCCGACTTGCTGGAAGACACACAGCTAGAAAGCAGAGGAGTGTGAATTTGAGCCCAGTCATGTCTGACTCCCAAATGTGAGCTCTTTATGCTCTACCATGCGATCTCCTTCACTGTCAATACTGTATTTATAATATGACAACAGTAGATGGAAATATTTAGGACAAGGCTTTCGGCTTGGCACTGACCAGTTTCAACTGTTTGCCAGAAGCACCTATTTTTAAAACTTTAAATGATTTCTATTTCTAGCATGAATCAGTTGTTCACTTTTCAGATTGTAAACAAAGGGTTACTTCAGAGTGTTTTACAAAAGTCGTACCTGTTTTTTATTTATTCTTGTGAGAGATTTTTAAATTTATTTTATTTTGCTTTGGTATTTTGCACTGGTCAGCAGAAAAGGGGGATGTACTTCTTCACTGTGGTGGATAAAGGCTAAAACTTTTTAAGAGGCTCTGCTCATCACAGGGAAGAAGCACTCTCATCGAGGAACTGTCAAGGGTCTGGGGGCATGGATAGCAATTTCAGGACTTGGTTGTTTTATAAACAAATTTTTATACTTTATTTTGAAGTACTTTCAAACCTACAGGGATATTGCAAGAAAGATACAAAGAATTCTCATTACTCCTTTACCCTGATTCCTCATTTGTGAGAATGTTACCCCATCTGCTCCATACCTTCTCTCTATATATGCACATATTTTGCCATTCTCATTATTCTTTCCCTGAACTATTTGAGAACAAACTGAAGACCTGGTTCCTCATATCCTTAAATACTTCAGGGTATACTTTTCCAAATCAAGGACACTTTCTTATGTAACGACCACAAATGCTCTGAATCGGGAAATGGCGTTGCTGCAGCAGATCTCACTCAAAACTTGCCAACTGTCCCCAAAATGTTTCTTTTTCTTTTCTGGTTCAGGACCAGTCTTAAATCACATGTTGTTTTTGGTTGTCACATTTATTTATTTCCTTCCAACATAGAACAGTTCCTCCATCTTTCCCTATCTTTCTTGACTCTGACAGCGTATGAAGAGCACAGATTTCTCGCTGGGTTTTTCCAGTGTTTCCTCACACTTAGACTCAGGCCACACATTTTGACAGGAAAACCACAGAAGTGAGGCTGGACTTGTCTCAGTGCATCTCATCAGGGGGCTCGCGATGCTGACCTTCACACCTTTATGATGGATCTCGATCATCTATCTGGTCGAGGTAGTGTCTGCCAGACTTTTCTACTGTAAACTCATCACTTCCTCCTTTATGGTTGATAGGAATTTTGTGGGGAGATATTCTAAGGTTACACCAATGTCTTATTCCTCATCAAATCTCTACCCAGCTTTAGCATCAATTGATGCCTGTATCAACAACTCCTATGATGGTTGCCAAGCGGTGGTAACCGATTTCCAGCATTCCTTCTGTATTTGTTTGTTGACATCTTATAATGAAGAAAAGCTATCTCTTCTGATTTACTTGCCTATCATCTCTCTCTCTCTCTCTCTCTCTCTTTCTCTCTCTCTCTCTCCCTTTCTCTCTCATCTATCTATTGATCGATCGATCTATCTATTTATCTATCCATCCATCTATCTAATCTATCTATCATCTACCTATCTAACCACAGGTTTACATCAACATTTCCAACTATAGTTTATCACTTCAGAATTCTTTCTATCTTTCCCTGTTTCATATTTGTAAATCTGTTCTCCAAAAGTGAAAAACTTAGCTCCAAGTAGCCTCAGTATGTTACTTCTTCATTCATTCCCTCTAATACACCCAAGCTCCCGATGATGCCTTCAGCCTCTGAGTTTCTGGCCCTGACACCACCATCTCAGCCCACAGCCACTTCCTAGGCCCTAGGTCATGCACCACCTTCTAGGTCCTGTGGCCTCTTAGCCCCTGGCCAAACTGATACCTCCAAGGGAAGGAAAGAGAAAGAAAGAGAGAGAAGAGAAGGAAGAATTGAAGACTTGGTCATTTTTTCAGGGTCTTTCTGGCTTGCTTCCCTCTGTGGTTAACACAATCGGAGGCTACCCTCCTTGGGAATCATCATCACTCATAGGCTATGCTAAAGTGACAGATGATTTTTATACCAAAAGATTCTTATCTTCTCCATTCTTCCAAGTGGTTGGATGAGGGAGAGTCAAGGAATTGTTTGGCCAGTAACTGGTGAGATTCTTTCTATCCAGGACTTGACTGAAGGTGGCAGAGACTCTGTGTGATGAGACTGGGCCTTGTGCTGAATGACATGGAGAGTCTGGCCTGAGGCAGCCTCTTCAGTCACTGCACACAGGTGGGTCAGCCAGCAGAGGAGACCAGTCAGCAGAGTTCTCTCTGCTGGAGCACAGGAATGGGCCCAGCTTGTGTGGGTCTTGAAGCATATACAACTTTACGACTAAGTTCTTTAAGAAATATTCTCTAAGAAAAAGAATATGGACATGAGTATATAAATATGTGGCCTTTAGATGCCCCTCGCTCTTTCCATAACTGTTTTATTCAAATTAGCCCAAGTGGCCTTCTGCTTCTTGCAGCAAGAAGCCAGAACTCTGAGTATTAAGGCACTGACAACAAGCAAACACTAGCTATTTTTTTCCTTCTTCAATTCTGAAGGCAAATTCAATTCAATACTTTTGTCCCTGAAAAATGTTCCTCTTAACTAGACCACCGAATTGCCAGATAAGTTTTGAGATTTCGCAGCAGTAAATAAAGAAGAACCAGAAATTATAGTTTTGGCATTGCTGTCCCAAATTTTTAGTCTGGTTCACCAAGATGCCTTCTAAATCATGTGTCTGAGTGTCCTTCAGGATTGCTGTTGATTCAAGATTACTGGGGAAGCTTTATATCCAGTTCCAAATAACTTCAGAGTTCATATAAAAAAAGTTTTCAGATTTGTTAGCAGA
Organism: Pteropus vampyrus; assembly: GCF_000151845.1. Lineage (NCBI taxonomy): Eukaryota > Metazoa > Chordata > Mammalia > Chiroptera > Pteropodidae > Pteropus > Pteropus vampyrus. Next base: position 2,525,654 of record NW_011889019.1, read on the forward strand.
AAATACTTTTGGAAGTAGAAAATTAAACCTTTCTTCAGGAGGCAGTGAACCCCAGGTAAGCAGAAGTAAATCGCTAATTAGGGAGTCTACTCAGGTTTAGAGACCTGCCAACAACCTACAATTCTTTAAAGCAGGGGTCTCCAACTCCCTGACTGCAGACAGGTATTGGTCCCTAGCTTGTTAGAAACTAGACCACGTAGCAGGAGGTGAGCAGCCTGTGAGTGAGCAAAACTTCATCTGTATTTGCAGCCGCTCCCCAGCACTAGCATCATCGCCTCAGCTCCACCTCAGATCATCAGGCATTAGATTCTCAGAGGAGCACAGGTCCCTGGTGCCCAAACAGTTGTCAATAGGGGGCAGTGTACTACAGTGGGGGTCCCACCTGCCCACTTTCCTTTTCCTCCATCCCCTCAGGACAATCTAAAAGTCGTAACAGATTTGGGAGACTTTATAGGAAGGATATTGTAGAATTAACATTGCCAATGTCAAAAGGAAGAAAAACCACCTTGTGCTAGAGTGGGAAGGACCTTTTTCATCATCTAGTCAATTCCTCGCTCAAGTTCTAGCTTGCACCCACTAACTAAGTTACTTGACTCTCTTGAACATTGGCTCCCTCTTCTATAACATGGGTGCAAAACTAACCCCTAAAGCTCTTTGTAAATGGCAAAATAAACAACAAGAGCAGCTGATAGTTATGTGCTATGTATCAGATTCTGTTCTGTTCTATTGTTTCATTCTATCTATACATTAGTCACATAACTAACCACATGACATAAAACAACTCTTTTGATGCCCATTATACAGATGAGGAAAATGAGGCACAGAGAGGTTAGATGATTTGCCCAATGTCATTGACTAATTAATAGTTATTTTGATTGCATCCGAAGAAACTGGTACAAGGAAGACTGAAGTGACCTGCTCAGTCACAGCATCAGTCTGATGAAAAAGATATTTAAAAAAAATTTTTTAAAATTTTTTAATTACCATCGACATACAGTATTATATTGGTTTCAGGGGTACAACATAATGATTAGACATTTATAAAACTTACAAAGTTATCACTCTGATAAAGATACTTTTTTAGTTTAGGAGGAAATTAGCAGCAGCTTCTTTTCCTACTCAGTGGGGAAAGCTGAGATTTGGACAACACATGGAGACTTGAGGTGTGGGTGAAATAAACCCAAGAGCCAGGGAGAGAGAAAGAAATCTTCCCAGCCCTCCTCCAGGCAGGGCGGAGCACCTGGATGTGGAGAAGGGCCAAGGTCTCTAAGATTCTGGTACAGAGAGCAGCAGCCCTTCTTCCCTTAGTTCAAAGGTTGGCATCAGCAGCACTGACCACATGGATAGCCTGTTATATTGGTGGCCCCAGAGAGATGGCCGTCAGAGACTCACCGAGGGGCCAAAGTAACCCACGATTTTTTAAAGCAGGGGTCCCCCTCAACCCCCAGGCCACGGACCGGTATTGGCCCCCAGCCTGTTAAGAACTAGGCCGTACGGCAGGTGAGCAAGCAAAATTTCATCTGTGTTTACAGCCCCTCCCCAGCACTAGCTCCCCATCACCACCTCAGCTCCATCTCAGATCATCCGGCATTAGATTCTCATAGGAGCACTGGTCCCTGCCATCAAAAAGGTTGAGGACCACTGTTTTAAAGTGTAGAGCTGAAAGCCAAATGCACTTTTATGTTTCAAATGTAGCAACTTCTACATTTGAATTGCCACATTGTAATTAAATGACATTAGCCAACTTTTATTTAAGACCTACAGGTTTTAATTAATTTTGAGGACAATTTGGTGACCCCCCCCCCAAAAAAGGTATTATTATAAAGAGATATTTCTTGAGGGGTATTCAGACTTTCAAAATGATATCTGCTTGGAAAACCTCCCAACATGGTCACATGGCTGTTTAGTGCTAGAGCCAGGACTAAATACTTCTTTGAACTGAAAGCTTGGGCTGTGGAGTCATTTTGACATGGGTCCAATTCCAGCTCTACTGCTTACTCACTGAGGGAATTTGGGCAAAATCCTCATTGTCTGTACACTTCCCTTTCCTCGTGGGGCTGTTGTGAGGATTGGATGAGATACTGCATGTGAAGACTTAGCAGGGGCTAAGCATGGTGCTAAGATGAACTATTACAGTAGTCTAATGTTCTCCTGATGGCCCAAGAATAATACTTCCTATCTAATTCTTTTGCAGTAGTCTTTTTTTTTTTAAGTACAATGGACATATAATAAACTGCACGTACTTAAAATGTACAATTCGATAATCTATAACATACGTATATACCCATGAAACTATCACAACCAAGATAATGAAGATATCCGTTACCCCCCCCAAATTTCCTTGTGCCCTTTTATAATCCATCAGCCCCTCTCCCTTCCTGTCCCCCAGCGAACACGGATCTGCTTTCTTGCACTATAGATTAGTTTGCATTTTCTAGAATTTTTATAAATTCTACCATGTGTACTTGTTTTCTGTTTGACTTCTTTTCCTCATTGTAATTACTTTGAGATTCGTCCATCCTATCTATTATTGACTTGGGGACGTCCTTTTCCCTCGCACATGGCTGACAAAGTATTCCCACTGAGAGACGCAGGCCTGTGGAGGGCTTCCTCAAGGTCTCGGTGGGGGTTTCTAGGCAGAGTTGCAGTTCCCTGGAGTTTCTAGCACTTGCATTTTAAGCACTCAGGTGCTCCCTGTGTCCCAGGAGCGTGTGAGTGCAGATGGTTTAAAAGCACCAGGACTTGAAGGATTCACACCAGGCAGCCTTTTCACATTACACGTGCCCAAATGCCATCCCCATGCGTTCATAAGTCTGAGGAATGGCGTGGCGGAAAACCACCATTCTGAAGAAACGCCGTTAATTTCCAAAAATCACTTGGGCGGTGAACACTAAAGCAAACGGAAGGAATTTAGACAGCACCCAGAGGGAAGAATCACGTTCCACAGAAAACGTGGGATGCTCTGTGGTGTCTGAAGTATGTCGTAAGACATCCATGGGCCATCACAAATGTGGTACCTACAGGTTTTATGACCACACACGAAAATAAGTGCACTCCCTGGATTTCTTCCAGCATTCTAAACATATGTGACCAGAGGGCCACCATGTGTTGTGTGGACCAGGAAATAAACAAGGGTGGTGCCATCACCTGCCTGCACATGAGATGCCAAAAAGCCACACTCGCGAGGGCACGGAAATCAATATTGAAAATGAGACACTCAAGTTACCGCAAAGAGCTATTTTTGCTTATTCCAAATTGCTCTGTTTCTCTAAGCAGCTATTTTCATGGCAAAGCCAGCCTCTTCTCTGGCTATGTATAGGGATAATTCAAGCAATTTAAAAACAAGTGGGAAGAGAAAAGAAATCTGCAAATAGGCTCACACCCCAAGGATAAATCTGGGGCAATTCAAAAGGTGGTAGAAGTTGGTTATTTTCCCAAATATCTAGCCTTTCCAAATCCCACCCCAGGGTTGGAAACTGTCAAGAAATAAATATACATGCACGTTGGAGGGTCACTTTCTAGTAAGCACTCAATGTTTAAAAATAGGAATTTAAATGTGAACGTCTCCTTCGCGTCCAACGGTGGCTGTGCCCTGTACTGTCGTTTGCTCCGCTATCCAGGGACTGTGTTTAGATGGCAGATGAGGGGAAGCTTGGGTCTATTTTTAAAGCTCTCTGGTTTTCTGACTATTGCCAGGAAGAAGGTGGATAAAAAAGGAGCACAGCAAAAGGAAGGTCACCTCAAACATTGGTTCAGTGCGTCACTCAACAATTATTTACTGGTTCTACCACTCCCCAGAAATATCGGACCTGCCCACTTGGCTCCATTTCCTGTGCTGCCATATTTGTCCAGGTAGCCATTATTTTCCCCCTTGACTAAGTAGACTTCCAGTTTTCACTCATGGCTCCTCCAGTAATCCATTTTCCACCCAGAGGCTTTAAAAAAGTGGAATCACACCCTTGATTGATAGAAATGCATAATAAAATGTCTGGAAGAATAGCTAGCAAACTATTCATACTGGATATCCCTGGAGAAGGAAGTAAGGGAGACTTGAATGTTTTTACTATGTGGTTTGAGTTTTATACAATGGGCTGAATTTCTTTCATAATTTTAAAAGGATCTCCAACGTTTAACTTGGTCCCTACACTGTAGGAGCACTTAATCTTGCATTAGATTCCCAGACATTGAAAATTCTAGAAATGACGCTTGTTCGTTATGGCCTCGGGGACTGAAGCAACCATGGGGTGGGCGTGATCGGGGAAATGAGCATAAGAGAGAGCATGCTCCTGTGCAGAGCTGCCGGACGATCAGCCGGTCAGCCAGCGTGGTAGTGGTGGTCAGTCGGGATGTTTGGGCTGAGGCTGGGGGCCCTCTGCTGGAAGTGGCCTCAAGGACTTGCGTGTCACCCATTGTCAGGGTCTCTGCAGTTCTGTGACTCCATGTGAAGCCCTAGAAGCCACATTTTTTAAAGCCTGAGGGCTAAGAGGATATTCTCTAGGAGGCCTAGTCACTGTCTGCTTTCTTCATTTTTATCTCCAATTTCTATCAGATAAATACATTTCTAGAAACCTTGAATGAATTTCTTAGTTTCATGTGCCGAGAAGGTATGGACAATGGTCCTTCTGTGAGATAAAAAAGAAGACACAAGATGCACATGGAGACAAATTGGCTACTGAAAGGGGAAAGGAGGAGGGACTCTTGGAAAGGTGATCAAGGAGAAAAAAATAACACAAGCATCCCTCCTAAGCTTCGCCTTCAACCCCAGAAGCCACTTCACTGTAACTCCACTCCAGGGGGGCCTGAGGCTGCCACCCAGTGGCTGGCTTTCTGATTGTCTGGGCTGCTTCTCACAGGCACAGCGCCACTTTTTGATGTAGCTCATTGTTTGGCTTCTGGAACAGAAGTCATACTGCTGTCCAAAGGGATGACATATCCTTCGAGATGTCATTATTCTTATTCTGGAATACATAGAGATATTAGTCTGATTGGACAAGTATTTTATGGAGTCTTCCTTGTTCCCTGTAGCTTCTCAGAAGGTTACAAATTGGTTGAACCGTGTTTTTATTTTTTCCACCACCTCAAGGCCATATCATTTTTCTTCTTAATATACAGACTGAGCCTCGTGCAGAATAAGTGCTCGATAAATATTTGTTGAATTGATTTTCCTGTTTGGCTATGTGGCAGAAAGACCCTCTTGCTTTATACGCATAACTCTTTTGTGTGGCTATTGTTGAATTCCTTTCTCACACTAGGGTATGTCTGAGGGTCTGCAGCTGAGTATTGCCTGGGTCAACGAAACAAATGCAACCCAAGACTGAGCAAGAATTGTGGTGGGGAAGGGAGCCCGGAGGTGATCAAAGGAGAATAATTCCAGTCTCGTGTGGATGGGGGATGCATATTGGCCATAGGCAGGAGTCGAGGTAAGAAGTCGAGAACATATGAGAAGAGGAATAGATGAAGAAATGGAGAACTAAGTAGGATGACGTGACGGGTTCAAGAGCCAGACAGTGAGCAATGAGGGTGACCAAGTCAACATCCTGGGTTTGCCTCTTGGTTTGGTGACACATGCCACCCACAAAGTCACATCGTCATTGGTGAAACGAGGAAGCTCCCGGTCACTGTGAGGATTTAGTAAGGGAACTAATATATGTAAAAACAGTGTAAACTGTGAAACGGGATGCAAAGAGAAGGTGATTTACCAAGATCTGGAAACATCTACTGTCCCTGAGGAATTCTTTACAAGTGTTCTTCTGCCTTTCCATTCCTGCAGTTTTACTCATGGTAACCCAGAATCTTCAAGCTTGGAGTTCACGTGACCCATTCTTGTCATGTTCTAGACTAGGAAATGGGCTCAGAGAGATTCAGTCACATGTGGCTAAATAAAAAAGAAATCAAATGACATCAAACCCCTCAAAAATCGTCTAACTTGGACTCTTCTAATTTAAACTTTTACTTTGTTCCTTACTCCCGAGTTCATATTCATGCCACATGTCATTTTAAGGACAACTCATGCTGCTCTCTATAGAATGATGGGGTCTAAATATTGAGTGCATGGCAGAAACACACACTCAGTGGCCCTCAGGCCCTGTTGTCTTCCTGATAGTCATACTTACCACGGCTCAGACCCCTGGAATCTCTGTTGCTCCGGCCAGGCTATTTGGCAAAGGGTGACCTTCTGCAGGGTCACGACCCCATTGGGCAAGGCAGGAGGAAAAATGATCGAAAAGCATCCGCTCCATTGTGCACTGTGTCAGCCTCATATTCTCTCTCCCTCAAGTTAAATTTCCATTGATTCTCTCTGGTCTCTCGTGCAGAGCCTGCTTCCTGACACCCCTAGGTCATCTCAAGTCTTTGACAGAGCCCTGCCCCATCTCAATGGCAAATTCATGTGAGCTTCCCCATTTCGTGCCTGGTCAAGCTAACTGAACAGCACAGGCATGAGGGATTTGATACACATCAATAGACACATATGTCATAGAGAGCTCACACATCAGAATGATTAAAGAACCAATCAGAGAACGAATAAAACATGTCCTGTGTAGGTTTAAAAAAAAGACAAAACACTAATAATGAGAAACCTGAAGAAAGATGGGTGTGTTCTGGTTTGGGTTGTTGCTTCCTGAGCAAGTAGAAGGCAGAGTGCTCAGAAGGGAGCCAGAGCACTTTTTGCCACCTCATTTAGCAGACTTCCAAATGCCGCCTCCTCGATCTTGGGAGACGGGAGACGTTTCATTCTGCTCACTCCCCCTCAATCCCTACAACCCGCTGCCCGGCTCGGTTTCTCCCCTGCAGCTGTGCACCGTGACCTGACTATGTGGGGCTCCCTGCTTGCCCCTAAGTCCTGGCTATTGAATGAGGGGCTGCTTGACCTCCCCAGATGTCTCACCCCGCACTTCCTGACTCAGAAACCAGCCTCCCTGCTCTGCGGTGATGTCTCTTTATCCTGGCGAGCCTCTTCCTGGCTCCCCACATCAATGTCCTCTCTACCAAGATTGATGATGACGGTGAGATGTAAGATACATTTTCCAAACCACCGAAGGCATCAAATAAATATAGGAATGCATGCATTTGTCAAACACTGGCATACAATACTGCTAATGACTAAATTAAAGCTGGTTTGGGAAGCAAGGATAAGCTATCGGCAAGCCCACTAATTTGTGGTAGCCAGACACTATGGAGAGAGTGCTGGTGTCAGAGGGCTCTGAGTTTTCACACACTGGCTGTGTGGCTACTAAAATAAGTCTTGCTTTCCTCATTTGCAAAATGGGCTTAATAATTAAAATAATGCCTAACCTATTTACTTGACAAGGTTCTTGTACGGATCAAAGAGTATAAAGCTCTATGAAACCTATAAAAAGAAACCCCTATACTTGTATATAAGATTATTAGTTCCATAATTAGCAAAGTGCCTTGCTCAAAATAAGTATTCACTAGACTTTAGAACTGTAGTTTGATTGTGAAGGAAAATGTTATTATTTTGTAACATTTCCTACCCGACATTCTTGTTTGCCTACTTATTTACTTGCCTCCCCTATTAGACTCAAAGCAATATGGGAGTGTGAATTCTGACCGTCTTACTCAGAGCTGTAGTCTTTGTGCCCTGGGTGGTCTTGGCACATAGATAATACTCCTTAAGTAGTTTCTGAGTGGATGAATGGCAGCTTTCTGGCTCAGAAGAAAGCAATGTAGAGAATAGTTAAAATGGGCTTAATTCTGGTGAATGCATGCTTATTTAACTAGAACTCGATGCTGGTGTAAAAATAAAATATATATTAGAAAGTGACTAGTTAATCTTAGAGATGGAAATACGGGCAGAAACACTGAGCGCGAAGAACAGGTAAGGAAATTACGAATTTTGAGTAGAGAGAGATTTGTTCTAAATGTTTTCTAAAAGTCTGACGCCATTTGCGTTGCCTCAGAAGGTAGAACCAGGACCTGCAGAGAGAAGGGGTTTAAAAATGGGCCAGCTCAAGAGGTGGTGAGTTTCTTGTCAGGCGTGTTATTCAAGAAGAGGCTGGATGAATTTGTGGCACTAATGTTGTAGGTGGATGAGTTACTACGATACTAGACGAGATATAAGATGACCTCTACTTAATCCTGCTTGTCAGGGTTTCAGAGGCAAAGTCCATAATAAAATAATATAAAGTAACAGGGAAAAGGAAAAGAAAGAAAATGGGGGAAGGGAAAGGAAGAGAAGGAACAGGGGCCTCTGCCATTTTGCTTCTTTGAGGACCCTTTTCATCCCTAGTCCCAGGTGCTGCTTGGGGAACCCCAGATACCACCCACACCCCTCTTAGAACGACCAGTGGCTGACATGCTCCTCCTCCAGCCATACCTACGTCTCTCATGGGTTACGTGGCCTGGGTCTAGCCCTCAACTCCAGTCACCCCAATTCTCAGTCACCCCTTTAATCAGACCTTCTTAGGTTTAGCTTGCCACCTGTTCTCCTATAGTATAAGCAGACAACTGTTTATTTCATGCTGAGCTGGATAATAAGAGCTTTTCATGTGTGACCTCAATGTACTCGAGTGGTAACTGGGAGCCCTCTGTTACAGATTGCATCTTTGCGTGTCCCTTGCGAAATTTATATGTCGAAGCCCTAACCCCCCGTGTAGCTGTATTTGGAAACGGGGCTTCTAAGGGAGTAATTAAGGTTAAACGAGGTCTTAAGGCCCTGATTCGATAAGCCAAGAAGAGGGTCCCCACAAGAAACTGAATCTGCCAACACCTTGGTCTTGCACATCCCACCTTCCAGAACTGTGAGAGATAAATTTCTGTTGTTTAAGCCACCTAGCCTATGATATTTTGTTAGAGCAGGCCGAGCAGATTAATACGCCCTCTTGGAGGTAAAGTATCTTCAAGAAGGAAGCACGATTCGAACTTCCAACTTGCCACTCACCAGCTGAGTCGCGTTGGCCACACTGCTTTTTCTCTCCACGCTTCAGCGTAGTCATTGGTAAATGAGGATAACGACAGCTATCACCGAGGGCTCCTGCAGGGATTAAGCAAGAAGTCTTATATAAGGTGTCTGGAACACAGTCAGACTTAAACTTAGAAAACATTAGATTTATAGCAAGATACCCTCATCTCGAGACAAGAATACCTCTTGGTGTGACCACTTGGGAAGAAAAAAACGAAATCATCCATAACATAAACCACCTGCCTCCCCTGGACATTGAACTTGAAGTTCCTACTTGTTTGTCGGTTACCTTGTGGGTTGGTAGAAGAGTGTTCATCATCTATCAATGTCAGCCTCTCCTGGGTCTCTAACGTTCTCATTTGAGAACTCTTTCACACGCTCTTCTCTGTAGAATTTCAGGATCGCAGTTAAGTGAATAACCAATCTGCTGGAACATTTAAGTTCTCCTGCTCTCCTGAGAATTGCAGACAAATGTAACAATTTCGTGAGCAAAATTTCCACGTAAGGATCACAGTCCTGGGGCCATAATTCATTCCTTGAGGCCACCCCCTGCAGGACAGCTGGAGGTACCCCACTGAGGAACCAACATACCCCACTCATTCCATGAGCCTCGGCAGCTTGTTAGATCAAATCAGACCCAGGGAGAGATTTATAGCTTATCTCAAAACACCCTGAACTGCAATGGCAATGGCAATTCCAGACAAACGGCCGGAAAGGGTACTTGGTGCCAAATTACAGGCCTCACCACTGAAGAGCAGCTGCCCTGAGTGTTCGCCCTGAACACTTCTCAGCATGCTGTCTCTCCAGAGTGTGCACATCTGGACTCACAACTAAGAGCAAGAACTATATATTTTTCTTGCTGTTGAAGCATGGCTCCACGGGGACCCAGCAGGTCTGCCTAACATAGACACTTCCCACATCCTGACCTCAAACAAGCTCACACTCTCCAGGATAACAGAGAAAAATCTTCCAAGTTTGCATGCTGCTGTCAACTAAGAATTCAGGCATTCTCGCTTCGTGCTGAGAGGAGGCTCTTAAACATATTGCTGTCTAGGCTAAGCTTAGTGGAGTAGGAAGTAGAAAATGTGATTAACATGTAACTATAAAATGTTACAGCCATTAAAAAAAAAAAGAAAGAAAAAGAAAAGAAGTTAAATGTAAGTAATGGCTGCGTGAAGGGCCACCTCAAGCCGCTTCCAAAAGCTCCATCTTACTGAAAAGCAGCCGTCTTGCTTGCCAAGTGGAAACCACATTAAGGCATTTCGAAATTAGTGACACTTCTGCCAGCAGCCACACTGACGGACTGCACAGAGATTCTGACCACAGTCAGCTTGCTAGAGTCTCGGGTGCCCTTACGATTACTTTAAAAAATATGATGCCTTCTGCAGGAAAAAGGAGGGGGATTGGCTGGTTCTCCACCGCATTGTCATGATCAGGTATGATACGTTACAACTCATTTGTTCAAAGGTAAAGTAATCACGCTATGAAGAGAAAAGAAAGACAATATATTTGAGATTTCTCTGTAATAAACATTATCATCTCACTGGTATCATGAAATGATTTCCTGAGTGAGAAGGAAATAAATTATTAAAGGAATAATGAAGACCTCAACAGGGATGAACTAAATGAGAGATGAGATAATCTGCTTGTCTTGTGAGGGAACTCACACCAGGGAAGAAATTCACCAAGTGGCTCTAGGAGAGATTTTATGTTCTAGAATAGGACGTTTTAATGTGGCTATGCCAATTAAAGATTGAAGCTTGCAGCCTGAGGAGGGTGAAATTAACCCATAAGTCTATATGTACGAATTCACATCCATACTACGAATCTGTGAGTCATGTGTGATGCATCTATGTAAGTCTATACTATAAATTCACATATCCATCGGTGATGAATATATAAGTCCATATTATGAATCCATGACTCCATACTCTTGAGTCCATACTGTGAAATATATGATGAAACCATAAGATGGTACACGATGAATTAAAACAAATCCCACTTTTCACTGCTCAGAAGTCTTCCTTTAGGCCCGGCACACTAGGACTGCACGTAGTTCACGGTCCTTTATGTGATTTACCTGGTTAGAACGAGTAGGGGTGAAACACAGCCTCCAGCTTTGATATCTCCAAGGCAAATGATGCTGCGACTGGAAAGTTCTTCTTTTACAGAATGGAGTGGTTGAGGCAGGGATGGAGGGAAGTTCCGAGAGTCTGCCCTGAACAGTTCACCGCTGCGGTGGCAAGAGAGAGATTGAGATTTGTGGCATTGTGTGTGTCTATGTCGCCCCTGCCTGAGCACACATTCCAGCTGCTTCAGCAATTCCAGATACGTCCTCCCCAGATACGCTGACAGTGCCCTTCCAACACAGTGCTGCGTGGCCCACCCTTCTCTTTAAACTTCTGGCTCACACTTCTCCTTAGGTTTGCCCTTCCTTGCTGTTCTGGGGAACACATTCTTCTTCTTCAATTTTGTTCTCTTAGAAATTCATTCTCTTGTTTAGGGTTGATATCCCAGACTTCTTTTTAAATTATGTTGTTATTCTATTATCTGCCACAAACTACTTCCTACACCAAATGTTTCACGTGAAACAGAAGACCATCAGGTTCCGGTGATAATCAGACAAAGCAGATGCTAGGACAAGGTTTTGCTCAGTCCCTGTGTCCAAAGCATCCAGCTCAGCTCGAAATCTAACATTCAGACTAAAAGGGGCCCCCTGACCCAGGCCCTGAGATGGTACAGCATAGTTCGTTGGCTATACAACGGAGACACAAAGACCCCCAACTTGAGTCCTTTCTCCCTGCTGCTTCCCAGCCGTGAGGCCCTTGGGTGAGAAACGTGACCGTCCTGCGCTTCTGATGTGTGAAGTGCAGACAATTACAGACCCTGTCTGGGAGGGTGCTATGGGAAGTAAAGGAGATCCTGCTTAGTACCTGACACATCTTTAGGATCCAATAAAAAGGGAAGCAGTATTCTTCCTAGTGATGGGACAGTGCTGTATTTTGATTGTGGTGGTGGTTACACGAATCTACACACATGTGAGAAAATGGCTTAGAACTAAAGACACGCACAGTTCCAGGGTTAATCTTGTTTTTGATATTGTAGTATATAGTTACATAAACATTTGGGGTAACTGAATAAAGTTTTGTGCTATTTTTGAAATAAAGATCTACAAAATAAAGGTTGTACATCTTTGTACTATCTTTGCAATCTGTGATTCCATAAGGATTTCAAGGTAAAGAATACCAAACCAGAGTTAACAATAGAGATGAGGTGGGAATAGCTATGAATAGGGTTATTATGTGGAGATTTAATTTTTTTCCTTTTCTTCTAGGGTTATTTAAATATAATTGACAAAATTGCAGGATATTTAAAGTGTAGAATGTGATGATTTGATATACATATGCATTGTGAAAAGATTTCCCCCACTGAGTTCATAAACACATCCATCACTTTTGTAAATATACAAAAGGTATATTTACCTTTTGATTTTTGGTGAAAATTACATTTTGAGATTTAATTTCCTGAACTGCCGTACTTTATGATTCCGTAACTCTGCTAACTGATCCTGTCTCCTTTGCCCACCATCACCAGGACCCCTGGTTCAAGGCACATTACTGTCTCTCAGACAGTTTTGCTTTCATCCTGGCTCTGCCGGAGACTGTCTTGGAGCCACACTCCCATGGGCTACCCCACTCCCACGCTCCATGTGTCACTTCCACAGGCAGCTCCCTGACCCCTGCCCTAACCCCCACAAGGCACACACTTTGTGTGCTCTGACTTTTCAGGCAAGCTCCAAAATGAGAGGGAAGGTTGCGCTGTGAGAATCCCATGCCAGGGAGGAATATCTCACTGGGCTTTACCCAGGTCCCACAGGCCTGGCCCCAGAGGGGAACGAGGGTAGATATTAGGCATTGTTATGGATTGAATGTGTGTGTGACCCCCAAATTCATATGTTGAAACCTAATCCTCAGTGTGATGGTATTAAGAAGCATGGACTTTGGGAGGTGTTTGGGTCGCAAGAGTAGAGCCCCCATGAATAGGATTAGAGCCCTTATAAAATGAACCCCAGAGAGCTCCCTTACCCTTCCACCATGTGCTGATACAGTGAAAAGATGGCCTTTTGTGAACCAAGACGTGGGTCCTCACCTGACACCAAATCTTGATCTTGGACTTCCAGCCTCCAGCACTGTGAGAAATAAATGTTTGCTATTTAAGCCACCCAGTCTACGGTAATTTCGTTGTAGCAGCCAAGATGGACTAAGACAGGTGCTGCTGTCGGTGGCCACGGGCTGTGAATTATGGGGATGGCCCCAGCTCGTGAGCACAAGTGCAAAAAAAAGTCCTGTCTCTGAAAGATGTGGTAGCTGGAGCCATGGAATTCTGTAGTGGCGAGGATGAGAAAATGTCCTGTGTCTGTTCCAATCAAGAAGGAAATCGTTACTTACAAAGAACTTAAAATGTTGACAAGTTCTATGAGTTCAGCTAGAGTCCAGAGAGTTAGGAGTCATGTCTAAGTTCAGGAGGGCCAGGGGAGGTGGACGGGCAATGGCAAGGCTACTGAGGACATTCATGTGCAAATCAGAAATGTTCGAAAACGCCTCGTTTGAAAACGTTTTCTGTTTGAAAACGTTTTCTGTTTGAAAACGTTCAGAAAGGGAAAGGTGGACTCTACCTGTGGCAGCCTGTCAATGCGGGGGCCGATGCCGTCTGCATGGAAGACACCTCTGGATTCTGATCAGGCTGGAAGGATGTGGGGGAGCTGCTGGAGGAGGCCTCGCTGGAGAAGGGAACTGTGGTAGCCCATGAGCATATGGGGGGCGGGGCTCTAACCTCTATTTTTTCCTCTTGTGTATCTCCCACAAAGTAGAGAAGGCCTGGGGCCCAGGAACTTAGGATAAAGAAGGGCAGATGCCACTCTGCCTTTCCAGGAGTGAAAAACAGGTGACCAAAATCCTACCCTTTCAAGGTTGCTGTGCATGTGTGGAAACAGACTCCTTTACACATGGTGTGGGGGTGATGTGGAACAATTATTTTGGAATTCAGTTTGGCAGATGCACACATGTCCATAACTAGATCCTCATGGAGTAAGAGTATATCTTACCTTCCAGGATGTTTGCTGATGATGACTAATGAAGTGAAGGAGCAAACACTTCCAAATTTCAGGCACCTGCTTTGCGCTTCCCACAATGCCCTTCACCGGCAGTGCAGCCTTGGAGAGTCTCTGAGCCTCAGTTTCCCCGGCTGTGAATTAGGCACGGAGTTGTCAGCAGAGTTACCTAGCACAGGAACAGGCTTTGAAAATTGAAACACACCTCTCAAATGTCACTTAATATTGCCATTGTGACCAAGAGGAAGTGAGGTTTTGGAGTCTGGGGCATTTTCCTGGGAGAGGGAAGGGTAAAGAGGATAAAAAGGTGGGTCATGCTCCGGATGCCTGGAATTGCTGTATGTAGGAGTTAAAACAGCAAAACAGGAAGTAACAGTGAAAATACACACAAGACAAGCTCTGGATGGAAGAGGTTCTGGAGACTCAGGAAATGCCCGTGAAAGTCTTCAGAGAGCAAAGGAGAAAAATAACAGCGCACACGTCAGACTCCGGAGATCTATGATTAAAGAAGAAAGGAAAGAGTGAATCACGAGAATTAAAGTTCTGCAGACAAAAAAGAAAGACGGAGGAAACGACTCCAGTTCTCCCTGCAACTACATCCGTCATCACGCTGTGGGAAGTCGGGGAGAGGGCGGCGTAGAGCTTCAGAGGAAAACACAGGCAAGTTAAAACCAAATGGCTAATGAGATCATGAAAGGTTAATAAGAGCTCTTTCCAGATCTGTCAGAGAACGTGGGTATGACTAAGATTGGAACACGATTTGGGGTCCCCTCTAAGTGCTACGGACGGAAGGGGAAATGGGGTATTTCAGAATCAGAAACCCTGGAGGGGAAGGACAACGTCCAGCACAGATAGGCTTATTAAAGAACTTTTTCCTAGCAATGGCGCTTCATCATCCAGAGAGGAATAGAGCTGGAGAGAGAGAGCACACTCTGGCCAAGGCTGCAGGATAGGTGTGATCTCACACACACCTCCTGGGTCAGCTTCCCTGCCTGCTCCCTTTACAGCCTGGAAGTCCAGTTTCCTGTACACACCACGTTATATTTGCAAGAATTTTTATTACTACCGGGGCTGGTGCTTGAGTGGCATTACTGTTAGCGGTGGGAGCTGATGGGCGATTGGAGGCACGGGCATGATCCCTGAGGAAGCCTGGATCCTCCTCACCTGAAAGGAAACACAACACGTGGAAAACGATGCTTGTGACAGGCTCTGGGCTTCCAAGCAAGTCACACCCGGCTTCTGATTCCAGTGCCACGACCTGCTAACCATGTTTCTTTGGAAAAAGAACTACTCAGTTTTCTCAACTATAAAATGGGAATGACAATACCTCCCTCAGAGGATGATAATGAAGATCCCCTAAGATAACAGGTGCAGTGCCCAGGGTTATATAACCCAATACCGCTCTCAAGAAAGCATTTATTTTCCAGTGCATTAAAGGAAACTGAGGTGCCCGAATGGGCAAATAGACTCTTAGTTTGCAGTTGTCTAGACTGCACCTAACATTGTCATT